>NW_017728947.1:77673824-77735896 GCF_001723895.1 Crocodylus porosus
CCGCGGCTGCTGGCACCAGACTTGCCCTCCAATGGATCCTCGTTAAAGGATTTAAAGTGTACTCATTCCAATTACAGGGCCTCGAAAGAGTCCTGTATTGTTATTTTTCGTCACTACCTCCCCGGGTCGGGAGTGGGTAATTTGCGCGCCTGCTGCTGGGAGCAAAAAGAGGGTGCAAGGTAGCATAGGGCCCTTACAGGACAGGCAGGGGGACTTAGCGATGGATAGCAGGGACAAGGCAGAGCTCTTCAATGAGTTTTTTGCCTCTGTCTTCTTAAATAGGAATCTAGGTGAACCCTCATTATGCATCACAGACACCAACAAGGGGAACATCAGCCAACCAACAGTCAGTGCCAACATGGTAAAAGGACACTTGGAGGGACTGGACGTGTTCAGATCACCAGGACTAGAGGGACTCTACCCACAGGTAATGAAGGAATTAGCGAGTGTCATAGCTGAACCACTAGCAAGGATATATGAGCACTCATGGTGCTTGGGTCAGGTCTCTGAGGATTGGAAGAGGGCCAATGCCATCCCAATTTTTAAGAAGAAGGGGAGAAAGGAGGATCTGTGGAACTACAGACTGGTCAGCCTTACCTCTATCTCAGGGAAAATCCTTGAAAAAAAGTTATCAAGGAACACATCTGTGGGAGCCCGCTATGTGATATGGAGGGGTAATCAACATGGGTTTATAGCAGGCAGGTCCTGCCTGACTAACCTAGTTACTTTTTACGACAAGGCCACCAAATGTTTAGATGCAGGAGTCAAGCTGGATGTTATCTGTCTGGACTTCAAGAAGGCCTTTGACAAGGTATCCCATATCATCCTTATTAATAAACTGAGGAGATTTGCCTTAGATAATTATACGGTAGAACGGGTAGCAAACTGGCTCAGGGGTTGCACTCAGAGGGTGATGGTGAATGGGTCAGTGTCAACCTGGAAAGATGCGTGCAGTGGAGTCCCTCAGGGCTCAGTTTGGGGCCGGTGCTCTTCAACATCTTCATCAGCGATCTGGACGAGGGGATGGGAAGCACCCTGTCCAAATTTGCACATGACACAAAAATATGAGGTGAAGCTAACACCCTGGAGAGAAGGAATCAAATCCAGGCTGACCTCGACAGGTTGGGGAAGTGGGCAGACAGCAACAGGATGCAATTCAATAAGGATAAGTGCAAGGTACTGCACCTAGGGACAAAAAACTGCCATCATACCTATCGGCTGGGGGGCGAACTTCTCAGCACCACTGAGGCAGAAAGAGATCTTGGAGTCACTGTTGACGCCAGGATGAACACGAGTTGTCAATGTGATGAAGTAGTTGGCAAAGCCAATCGCATCTTGTTGTGCATCTGTAGGTGCTTCACAAACAGGTCCAGGGAGGTGATTCTCCCTGTCTAAGAGGCACTGGTCAGGCCGCAGCTGGAGTAGTGTCCCGTTCTGGACGCCACAGTTCCAGCAGGATGAGGACAACCTGGAGAGGGTCCAAAGAAGAGCCACTCATCTGACTGGAGGCCTGCAGGGAAGGCCTTATGAGGAAAGGTTAAGGACCTTAATCTCCTCAACCTCTCCAAGAGAATGCTGGGAGGGGACCTTGTGGTGGTGTACAAATTCAAACGGGAAAGCAACAAAGTAGGTGATGATCTGTTTACCAGGGCACCCCCTGGATAAGCAAGGAACAATGGCCATAAGCTATTGGACAGTAGGTTTAGACTGGACATTAGAAAAAAGTTCTTCACACTCAGGGTTGCCAGAATATGAAATGGGCTTCCAAGGGAGGTGGTGCATGCCCTATCCGTGGAGGTCTTCAAGAGGAGACTGGACAGGCACCTGGCTGGGATCACATGATCCCAGGTTTGAGTGACCATCTTCTTGCTTGACAGAGGCAGGGGGCCGGACTAGATGGCCCACTGGGGTCCCTTCCAACCCTAGACTATAAATCTATCATTTCTAATGATTAAAAACAAGAGTACCCAGACTTTTCAGACAGGGATAGTTTGCAACATGCTTAGCTTACAGTGGGAAGCTGAATTAAGAGTGAGCTGGCTGGCTGTTCAATGAGGCTTTTACTTCAAAAGTATGTCACTTCTCTAGTTAGCTGGTGCTCAGCATTGCTCCTGTGCAGTTGACTGAATAAACAGTGCCCTTGGAAATAAAATCTGCATCAAATGGCTGGCACATCTCTGCAGTCAAGCAACTGTTTGTGTGGTTCTATATAAAACTTAGTTTGTACATCCTCATTTTCGCAGGGTGTTAAGGACCTACGCTTGCTTAGAATCCAGGTTTTACTGTACTGTGATCTAATGATGACAGACTCTCAAGCTGAGTTCACATGGTCTTGTTGTGACAGGTGGCAGACCTATTTTCTAGCCTGTCCAGATAATTCTTACCTGCACCATTTGATGACAAAAAAAAAGTCTAGTTCTTTTAACGGTTTAGTCTAACAAAAGGAAAACCTCAAGCTTTTTAGCCACCTCCACTGACATGTTTAAAACCATACAGGAATGACTGCCTACATTCATTCAATTTTATGCCAGGAATAATCACTTGCCTCTCAAGATATTAGAGCAACCCTTGGCTGGATATCTTGAAAAATAAAGCCACCTTTTTTATCCAGCAGGGGGCTGAGGAAACTATGTCCCAGCAAGCCATGCTCGCTTTCACTCACTCTCTCAACATGAGCTACTCTTGATCATTAAGAAGTCCCAGCACAAAGTGTCACCAAAAGACTCCTGGATTGAGATGGGAGTACAGCATACCAGAATCTGTAGTTTCTACAAAGAAAATCTGCAACAGCTACTACTAAAATATGTGAGTCCTTATAAATTATACATCAGAAGGAACTCCTTACTAGAAATGCCAGCATCATCTATATACACAAGCCATACCTTGCCAACCAAAGCAGGAATGTTCATAGAGTTCGTTGCAAACCCCATCCCATATGCCATCGCAGATTCCACCCCTAGGAACCTGGCCACTAATTTTTCCAGGTCCTCATGCTTGTCCAGGTTTCCTGCATATAAAAAACAGCAAGAGGCCAAAATGTAAAGAACACATACCATGAATTGGTGCTGACAGATGGTTTTCAATTAGATTGTCTTCTCTGGTCAGATCCATTACAGGAACAGATTTCAGAAAAGCTAGGACCTCAGAACATACATAAAACTAAGCATCAGAGAGACCATTATCTTCACTCTTAATTATTTCCTTAATATTTAGCCTGGAGTGGGAAAGCTGGAGCCCAGCAGTACTTTAGAGACTAGATCAGATTAGAGACTGACATACACTTTAGAAACACCCACTCCACCAAACTTACCCATCTCCTGCCTAGTGCTGCACACCCCAGCTCCATATCGTGACAGAACTTTAGCTGCTGCTTCTTGGCAAATTCCAGCGTTCTGTGCAAATCCAAGGTAGTTGTAGGAACCCATGTTAATAACGTCTTTTATCACTCTCCCCGTGTACCTGTATTTTAATACCACCACATGTTAACACACTGGCAACTGCAAAAGCAATGTCTACACAAGAATGCACTAGCTATTAATCAGCCTTATAGGAGGTGTACTGAAGTAGCAAAGACCAACAGTCAGTGGTCTAGTTCAAAACTGAAATATTCAGCTGACGATCCACTGCTGTGGCCCTGGATTCAAGACACGGGTACTAAACCTGTTAGACTTAGATGCTTAAAAGTACACAGCCACAAAGATAAGAGGTTCCAGTAGATGTCTATTTAAATAGGGTTTCAAATTTTGAAGTTGAAGGCTTTTCAGAATGTTAACCGTCTCTTCCCCCTCCCCCCCACCTTTTCTTGCCTCCCCCCTCTGGTTTCAATGTCTTTTAATTTGTGAACCAAATTCTTTACATCAGTTAGTTTGATACTCCCTCAAGCAGGATATCCGCCAAGTACAAAAAGGAAATGCATTTGGCACTGATACACTGCTGCCTGTGACACAGGAGATTATGGAAAAGCTTTTTTGGGTGGAGTGGGGAAGAGTTGCTGAATATTACACTCTTGAAAGCCCAGTACTGGAACTGCCATTTTACTGAGCAATTGACACCACCTTTGTGTATAAAACATTTAAGGAACCTCAGGTCATTGATTTGTTTCAAACCTTGTTATTCCATTTCTGGTTTCTATCCCATATATCTGCAAACTGCATTCCTAACCCAGACCTCTCCTATTAAACTCAGCCTTAAAAACAGTAATATGGTAAATGTGTGTGATGTGCATTTGACCATCAGACTCTTAAGCACTCTTAATCCAGTGGTCCTCAAGCTCATTAGACTCAAGGCCGCTTTGAAAATGTTACTTCCTAACTTTCACTCCTTTTTGGCTATGGAAAAATAGAGCAATTCTGCTGAAAAAGACTGACACACCACACAAGTCAGAATGTTTTTGACCCTATGGATTCCTATTCAAAATCTGTTTAATCTTAAACCCTTGGCTGTGCTAATATTGAACAGCACCCGTAACAAACAAAATAATATTTTGGCACTCCAGAATGCTACAGCACCTTGGTTGAGATTCACTGTTCTAATCCATCTTGGAACAGTCATCAGAAGAGAGACAAAACAGAACATTTCCTGCACAGAACAGTTCACCATGCACCGAAATACCAGCCTTTACTGATGGCTTCCTATCATATGGCCCCTTCCAGACAAAACTATTTAACGTATTTGCTGTTTATTAGTCATACGTAGAGCTATGGCATAGAAATCATGATCTTACTTAACAGGCTTTTTCCTCTCAAATGCAGAGGATTACTTTAAAACACAAAAGACAGTTCTCATAACCCTTGATTTGCTCTTCCACATTCTCCACTCAACGTTGTTGGGAATCTTTCCAGTTTTGACTTACATGAATGTCCAGTTATAGTCATGGGAAACTCTCTCCATCATGTCCACCTTGGCCCCTGGCACACTACAGATTGGTCGGTTCCAGCTGTCTCGAATGCGCATATAGAGGTTCCTCGTGTAGAAGTTTTCAAAGTCCTGATACAGAGGGACAAAGTCCTGCAACACACACACATCAAGGGCATTAAACACAAGAGAAAAGTATCACATGTCTAGTTTACTGTGATAAAGAGGGAAATGATTTTCCACATCAGTTTAGGATGCATTTTGTTGTGCATACAACAACAATACAGACGTGAGATACTAAATAACGCTTTGCACCTACAGGACCGCAAAGCATAACACATAGTAAGTTATCCTTATCCCTGTATTACTCATTGGAAACTCAAGCCAATGACCCACCCACGTCTACACAACAGCAGCATCAGGAACATAAGGAATTGGGAAATGAATTCTAGTACAATACTATCTGTTAGCCCCATGCTCCAACACCTGCAACTTAGTACAATCTCATTTATGCAACACTACAAGGATGAAATGAGACTTTTTTTTTAAATTTTTATTTACGTATTTATTTTTTACACCTTGGAGAAACAGTATGGGATTGCCGCTAACTCTACAAACTAGGACGTTAGTGACCTTAACAAGTTACTTCACATCAGCCCCTTAATTCACAGCAACCAAATTGGGATGGGATAAGATTTGTTATGTAAACTAAGATACCAAGTTCATTATTGAAGAGTAGGAGGCAATCGTCAAAGTTCTGGGCGCAGGGCTGGCAGGATAACAGCAATAAGCAGACATCCCTTCCTTCCCCCCAGCTCTCCACCCCCACCTCCTTACAGGTACAAAGATACCATTTTACAGTCTCTGATGACAGAAGCAAAATATTAAATGTAGCAGCATTAGCATTACTGTGGAAACTAATGGTTGAATTTTCCAAATTTCTCTGTTCAGAATCCCAATGGTAAACGTGAATTATGAGAGCGGACTCCTTTCTAATGGTTTGTGTTATCGCTTAAGTCCCAAAGTTTTATTCGCATGAATGTTTCCTGAACTCTAGCTTCCCTTCCAATGTGTTTCAGGAAAATAAAAAGTGGGTCTTGAACCGACAGCAGGCAAGAATATCAAGCTGATTGTGACCAGAAATAGCATCTGAGCACATGGGGAAGACATTTCACTTGGTCTACTTGAAATACTTAGAAGTCATAACATGTCTTTACTACCAATCAGTTAAAAGGAAGTTTCTTGACATGCAGAAGAGCAGCAAGTCTATAAAGAATGTACTAATTACCCAATATTGTTGCAAGAAAAAAAACTTAAATACCACAGTATCTGCAGAGGGGAGATATTTGAATTTATGGTTAAAGACAGACAATATGAATGTTTTATATTAGCTAGTATGGGTGTTTTTTTGTTTTTGCTTTAAGGTCAGGAGGCAAGACTGCCTGGATGACTGAGGAGTGGTATGTCTGACCTTAGATCTGCGATTCTCAACTGAACACTGTGCACGAGATACATTTACTGTATGCATGTGTCCATTAACACAAGTTACTACATATGGCTTTCTTGCCCTTCATACAATGAATTACTAGTTTCTCTCTGAAGTTTACAGCAGCAGGAAAAGCTGGATTTGTAAGTTTTAATATTATTTCTATAAACAAAAAAGTAATTTTTCTAGAAATGTCTTCTACTTTTCTCTGTCTTAAGAATATGTAGTCTTGGCCCCTCTGTTTTTTCTGGAGGTCTGGAAAGTTGAATGGGAAGTTCTAACGTCAGATAAGGGGCAGTTAAGAAAGGGCAACTTTCCTCCCAACCATGCATCATTTAAGAAGCATAAGAACTAGTCACCTTCAGTGCTGCACCAATAAAGATTTTTTTGGCTGATACCAATGGCTGATTGTTAACCAACCATATCAGCCAATACCAGTCTGATAGCCAGCACACAGCCTTGCAGCTCAGAGAACAGCGTCTGGCCAGCAAGTCTGTGGGGCAGGAAAGGGGTGTGGGTGGGATCCGATCAAGGCCCCCATGGTGAGACAGGGAATGAGGCTGGGGCAGAGGCAGGCACTGTTCAGCTGGGGTAGAGGTGTGCAGGACAGAGCCATGAGTGGCTCCCGCTGCTGTGTGCTCTTATGAGAGAGGCACGGGGGGCACATGCCCCCCAGATTTGTACGTGGAACAAGGGCGAGCTGTCCACTGCAGGCTCAGGTCCAGGGGCTCTGCCAACCTCTTCCTAATGGGGAGGCTGGGCCAGAGCTGTGCTCGGGGCAGGCAGCAGTGGTGCTGGGAAGGGGGCTACAGGGTAGGTTACAGCCACCCTAAAATTCACAGGGGCTCCCCCCACTCCCCTATAGCACCCTGCCCAGTGCTACTGTTGCCCACAGCCCCAGTCCAGGCCCCCACCAGGAAGAGGCTGGTGTAACCCCTGGCCCTAAGCCCACAGCTTTCCCTTGCCTGGCCTACAAGTCTGGGGGGGTACACGCCCTGCATGCTTCCCCCAGGGATGCATGCACAGTGGGGAGATGCCCCGCACCCTGACGAGCCACCAGTGGCGCTCTCCTGTGCCCTGCCCCACCCCAACTGGGCAGCACCTTCCTCTCCGTGGGGGCCTCTATTGCCACCCCCCCATGCCCCTTTCCCCCTATAGACTTACTGACTAGATGTTGCTCTCCAAGCTGCTGGGCTGCATTCCTGGCCATGTGCACACTGCAGTTGTGTGCATGCATGTGGCATTTATTGGTAACATTATCAGCCTCACCAGCCAAAAAACCCCGATTGACAATAACATCAATTTTCCTTTCAACAGTGCCAATCCAATACAGACCAATATATTGGTGCACCTCTAGTTACCTTGTACTTTCTTTGAATGAGGTTTTGCAGTAGGATCCTACCATTCTCCCAAACAATCTTTCAGTAAAGAAGCTACGTGGACAGTAGACAAGTGTCTAAGAACAAGTATTTTCAAGAGCTTCATTCTTTGTACTATAAATCAAGTACCTCCTGCAAGGATCAGACATGAACCAAGTTTGCTTAGCACAAAATATGTGGAAAGTCATTCCCAGTATTCAATTCTCAGCTCTTAAACTCCATCCCTTTTAAGGTCAGCCAGGGGCAGAGCTCAGATAGCTTTCAGTAGTACTGTAAGACCTTCCTATTTTGGGCAAGTACTTGGCAAACAAAGCTAAGCTGGGATTTTTTTATTTTTAGGAATTTCTCTTATATTGATGCTCTAGTTTTGGGATTGGCAACCTAAGACCCATGGGTTGAACCCAGCCCATGGAGCCACTGGATCCAGTGGGATTTCAGTGATGGCAGCAGCTTTCCCCATTCTGTGGTAATGAGAACAAGAGCCGCCAGTTCCTAACACCCACCTGCCTCTGATCTGAGCTGGGTCATTCCAGCCTATAGTCTGAAAGGTCACTAACTGCTACTCTAGTTCACTTTTAGGTTTTCTATTCATATAACTGATGCCTTAGTCCTTCTGCCAAAACCTAAGATCTGAGAGCTTTTAAAGGAAGGGCTCTGTTTTGAGACAACACAGTAATGTGGCCAAAAAACATCAAGCACACACAACTTAGTCTCAACAAAAATCATGAAATTACAGATAAACTGACTTAAAAGTTAGCAACATACAAGTAAAAAAGTTGGGTGTGGTCCAATTTCTTTCTGGAATGTCATACTCAATGCCTACAACTCCAACCTACAAGTAGAAGCACAGCCTTTTAAAAAAACTTTAAAGAAAGCAGACACAACATACAACACAACAGTGTTCAAAAGCAGAGTCCATTAAAGGACCCCAATTCTAGTCCAGAAAGAAAAAGGTTCACTAATAGCGAGGAAAAAATGAAAATCTCTTTAAAACTAGGAAGCAACTTAGCAGAAGAAAGAATGAATAAAAAAAATTGAGTCATGCAGAGATTAACGCACCTTAACAGACATCTGAATGTTTCATGAATAAAGAGAATCCAAAAGAACTTAGTCTGCCACTTCAATTTTTTTCTTTTGGCTATAACATTATTAGGACAGTACCACTGTACATAGCTTTCACTGATCTGATAAAGACCTTTGATACAGTCAAAGGATAGGGCCTCATTATTCTGAAGAAACTGGGTTGCAACTGCAAACTTGAACATCATTCACTCATTACATCAAGTATAAAGGCAACTGTGGTGTATGAAAACCAAGGATCAAATGCCTCTGACATCAACAACGGGAGGGCAGGGGAAAACAGGGGTGCGTCTTGGGCCCTGTGCTTTTAACATGTACTTTTCATTCTTGTTTCTTTATGCATTCAAGGGCTGCAATGATGGCATTTATCTTCAACCCAAACCTGATGGAAACTTGTTCAACTTTGCAATGTTTAGAGCAAAAGCCAAGGTGAAAGAACTAGGTCTGAGAGATTTCCTATTTGTGGACAACATGGCCTCAGTTGCCCACAGTGAATCTTCCCTGTAAAAATCCCTTAGGCAGATTTTCTGAATCATGCAAGAGCTTTTGGATGGCAATTAGTCTCAAGAAGACTGATCACGTACCAGCACCTGACATCACTCTAGAGGATAAGTCGTTTGGTATCAGTGACAGTTTTGCTGTTTGGGTTCTACTATCAGCAGCATCACAGATCGGAGTACCAGGGGGGCCGTGATGCCCCCTGGAGGCTCCACAACCATGCTCCACCCCTAGGATCCCTTCCAGTCTCACCTGCCACACCCTAATAGGGAGGCTGCCCAAGTGCCTTTGCATGGCCTAGTTCTGCTGAACCCCCACCAGCCTGTTTGCACCCAGGCCCCTTGCTGGGCCTCACTGCTACCCAAGCTCCTCATTGGGCCTCACTTCATAACTGGGCCCTCGGATAGCTTCTCAAGCCTTAAGGTTTAATGGTGTGACTCCCTACACCATAACCCATGTCTCGAAGGTGGCATCCTTACAAATGTTCTACCAATTGCTGATGTAGTCCATTACTAGGCCTTCCCAACCCCTTAACTTCCATCAGCCCCACTCCATGCCTCAGATCCCTTGGTCTCTTTGCATAGCCCCATCCTGGGCTGCCAGACTCCCCTGTCTCTCTCTTGGCTTCGCTCAGGTTGCCAGACACCTCTGCCTTCTTCTGGCCTTTCTCTGGGCTCTCAGACTGCTCGGTCTCGCACAACCAGTCACTGCGCTACCAGACCCCTTAGTCTCTCTCCCAGCCCCTCTCTAGTCTATCAGCTACTTTCTTGGTCCCTTGTCCTGGACCCTGTTAGTTCTTCACTTTCCCAGTTGCTCTCTAGGCCCTTGGACCTGTCCAGTCCTGCACTCTACTCTCCAAGCCCCTCACTGGACCTCTTGACCCACACGGTCCCTTCTTCCCTGGCCCCTCACTAGGCTGCTGGAACCCCACCAAGTGCTATTCTGTTGGGGTGTGCTCCCCTAGCCTTCCCCCTCCACAGGGTAACCCACAGGGCAGTGGGAGCTAAGGCAAGAATGGGGTGCCAGAAGGCCTTTCCCTGGAGTGGCCCATGCATGGCATTCCCAGTAGGATGTGGTTTCAGGTTTTATCCAGGACTGGTCTTCAGGCCTATCTGATTTTTCTCATCCCTCTCTGGGCTCCCCTTAAATGTCCAACATCCCCCCTGGGCAGCTAACCCCTAAGCCCCCAGCCCTGGCTCCCTCTCTTCTCTGAGCCCTCCATCTCTGGCCCCAGCTCACTCTCATACCCACCAGCCATTTTCATCCCAGGCTGCACGTCCCTTAACCCCTTCCTCTCTCGGCTGTGGCCACACAAGAACTTTTGGCCTCTCCTAGGTGCTGGCTCCTAGAGAACTCCAGACTCCCCTGGCTCTGGTAGTCCCCGCTATGGTCTACTTCATCCTTTGACTGCTCCTGGGCCCTGGCCCCAACACAAGCCAGTTGAGACTCCCAGGTTCAGTCCTCCAGCTGTCAGCCCCCCTCACTGCTGTGGGTCCACCCTCTTGGGCCCCTCCAAAGATCACTCTCTCTTCGCTCTCGCAGGCCTGGGGCCCTCCATAGGTATTCCTACACAGCCCCTCCCTTCTCTGGGCACAGCTGGACGCCTCAATAGGCCCCTGTACTCTGCCCTGCTCTCAGGGTTCACCCAGACCCTCCACCAGGTCTCTCAAGCACTCAGCTCTTCTCTCCGGGCTCTCCTTGCCCCTCAATAGGCCCAAAGTCTCTCAGCTCCCTTTCATAGATTTCATAGACATTAGGGCTGGAAGGGACCTCGGGAGATCATCGAGTCCAGCCCCCTGCCCAAAGGGCAGGAAGTCAGCTGGGGTCATAAGATCCCAGCAAGATAAGCATCCAATTTACTCCTGAAGGTGTTCAATGTAGGTGCTTGAACCACCTCCGCTGGCAGACTGTTCCAGACCTTGGGGGCTCGGACAGTAAAGAAATTCTTCCTTATGTCCAGCCTGAAACGGTCTTGCAGGAGCTTCTGACCGTTCGACCTAGTCATCCCTTGCGGCGCTCTGGTGAACAGACGTTCCCCCAGATCCTGGTGGTCACCCCGATAAACTTATAGGTGGCCATCAGATCACCCCTTCTCAGGGTTCTGGATCCCACACTGCGTCCACAGGAGCCTCTTCCATCACCTTAGTCCCTACCCAAACCTTCATAAGTCATTCTCCTCACTGGCACTCAAAAGCAGCAGCTTTCCTGCTGGTGATGATTCTACACAAGCTCCCAAGATGTTATTTCCAGCCCAGCTCTCAGGGTCTGGGCTTATCCCATCTAAACCCAGCCCTCCTCCAATCAGGCAACTCCCTTGGTCAATCCTAGCCACACCTGCCAGCCCTCTGGGTCAGTAGACTCTGGCAGGTGGGGATCAGGGCTAATTGCAGTGACTCAACAGGCTGCCTGACCTCTTAAAGTGGCAGGAACATCCAGCACCCTGCCAGAAGCAGGTAACTTGACTTCAGACTGAATTGATTAACAGAATTGGAAGCTAAGAATTTCAGGCTATTAAAGAAATGTGAATGGAACAGCAGCAATCTATCAGATAAGGTAAAGATACAAATCTACAAGACTTGTGTGCTGTCATTCCTGCTTTATGGTTCAGGAACATGGACTGCATACACAACACATATTATAGAAGCTGATCATTCTCTTGATGAGATGTCTGTGTAATATTCTGAAAATAAAGTGGGAAGACAGAATACCAAACAGAGATACTAGCGTGCAGGACTTTTGCACTTAGAAACCACTGTCAAGAAGAAAAGGTTGCAATGGATCAGTCATGTCAGGAGAATGGGAAAAGACCATATCCCCAAAAATATTTTGTATAGTAAGATTCGAGACTGTTCTAGAAACTAGGGTTGCCCTCTATGATACTGGCATAATGTATGCAAAAATAATATAAAGTCATGCAACGTTAATGCAGAAAACTGGGAAAAGCAAGTAAAATCCTGTTCAATCTGGAGGGAACATCTGGCATTGGGTATAGCTCAACATGAAGCAGTTTCGATCCAGAGGATGGAAGCAAGGTGAGAAAGAATGCCACTCCCACAAAAGAAATGTGTATTGGAGTGCTGGGGTGGGGAGGTCACGCTCAACTGCAAATATAAATATCACTTCTATATGGCCTCCCAGAAATACCAGAGCATTAGCAGCAATGTTTAAGCGTAGATGTATGTTTTTAAGAGGGGTCTCATTGGCATTTCAAGTGGAGATGCACAAATCATCAATCTGAAGACCATCTCAAAAAAATCAGCAGTTGGCAACTTTTCAGGGCTTCAGGCTAAATAGAACAACACACCTTGTTCTGACCTAGCTGCTGTCATTGCAGCCTTTTCTCCTGCTGTCACTCCTCCTGTACCTCCGAGGTCCCATACCCTGCACCTACACACGACTGGTATGGGCACAGCTCCCTGCTATCCAGCCCTAGTGTAGGCACAGGGGAAGCCCCTCTACTGCTGGAATGCCACCAAAAAACCCTTGGCTCCACAGGCTGAAGCCAGTGGCTGCATGGGCCATATGTTGCCAAGTGAAGTGACATAACCAAGACAAGGGTGTTTTATTACAAGAGCTCTTGAGTGAAAGATGAAACAAAACTCCACAACATATCTGAAATGTCAGCACCCTGAAGGGACCTCCACTCGTTCAATTTAAGATGAATGTTGCAAATAGTGACAATGAAGTGCAAACTGACTCAGCAAGTTGCAATAGGCTTTCAAGGACTTTGACTAGGAGTGGCAGTTTGAAGTCGTCATGTGAAATCTTTACTACAGAAGGTGCGTTCTGGGTGATACAGAGTCCAATCTTGGACCAATCAGCTAGTGGTACAGGTGAGGCTGGACTTTGAAACTCAAGCTGACAAACAGCAGACTGATACTGAGAACATCCCAGGCAGCACACTGGAAAGAGTAACTGTAGACCACCAAGGGCTGAGATTGGAGTAAAAATTATAGCTTCATCACACAGTTGCTGCTACCTCCGAGGGGCGTTTGGAAAACACTCAACGCTGTTGAAATCAAATAGCAGCATATGATGTGGACAGAACCGTCAC
Source organism: Crocodylus porosus (assembly GCF_001723895.1). Taxonomy (NCBI): domain Eukaryota; kingdom Metazoa; phylum Chordata; order Crocodylia; family Crocodylidae; genus Crocodylus; species Crocodylus porosus. The sequence goes on from NW_017728947.1 coordinate 77,687,176, forward strand.
TCAGAAATAAGCATCCTGTTCAGCAAGAACTGCAAACCAATTCATAAAAACTAGAAAAGGTATTATTGTTAGAAGGGTAACATTTGAAACTTGTTGCAGCATTTGAGTAATATGGGACGTCAGCCTCTCTTCTGAGGAATAACGAAGAAGTGAGAATACAATCTATTACCCAAGAATCACATCAATAAATGAGACTTGCACCTCGAACAAAAGGAATCCTTGCAAAGTATCAGACTGAGAAGGAACAGTACAAAAGTTGGTACACTGGCTACAATTGTATTTACCTTTTATAATTAATTTGTAAATCATATTTAATCTTTGTGTTTTAATCTAGGTCTTAAACCAACTGTAACAGCAGCCCATGCATCTACAAAAAAGCAGAGAGAAGTACCTGTACGGCTCCTCAGTCATTAGTATATGGACTTCTACCTAAGGCAAAATTTAAGAAATCTGGCTTGACAATGAGTGTATTATTATCCCTGCTTTACCTACAAGTACTCCTCTTCGGCACTGGTGTTCTCTTTGCTGATACTGCTATTCTGAAGAAAGAAATAAGGGTTAAGTTGCTTCCGCTTCGTGTATGTGATATAAGAGGTGTGGTGATCTGAGTGGTGCTTGATCTCTCCCCTCATAAGCTTCCTGAAGTGCCTCATATCTTCCTGAGGATTAAAAATATTGTTGCCATCAGAAGGCAAGACCTGGACCAAGTCTCATCTTTTCTGAGGTTCCTGCCATCTACAATCAAGATGTTCAGGGAAAGCTTAGTGCTGTAGCCTCAGAAGCACAAAACACCTTCTATGAGGTCTTGACAGCTAACTGGCTTTTTGAGGCTCGACACAGTTAATCTTTAACAGTGGTTTTCAACCTGTGATCCATGGACCTGTGGGGGTCCGCAGACTATGTCCAAGGGGTTCACAGAAGATGACTATAAAAATCAATAAAAAGCATGCGAATACCCACACTTAAAATTCAAGTGGGTCCACACCTCCATTTCAAATTTCCAAAGGAGTCCATACCTCCATTTCAAATGTTTTTTAAGGGTCCTCAAATGAAAAAAGGTTGAAAACCCACTGATCTTTTAGATCTCAAAAGCAGTCAGTCACACACTTACATGGTGAATGCACTAGGGGAAGTCAGTTGGCCAGAGCTTGATAAGTTTTTATCTGTATCAGAAGAATGGTGTCTCCTTTCCTACAGGGTCTATTTCTGTGGATTTCTTTACCCATGGTACGGATTCTAGTATACCAGATTACTTGGATTGTGTGAGCAAGTATAATAGCTAAAAAACCCCCTAGGAATGGGGTCAGTTTTCAGACTCCGTTGGGAAAAACCCGATTTGTATGATTTGTTCTCTTAGAGGTCACTGAGATCAAGGTGCTGGATCTGTTACATAAATTCTTAACTGATTCAAGGGTATCTTTCTTAAAAGTCACCGCCAAGTGTCCTCAAGAGACCTGGACTACAAGGTGGCTCTCAAAGTCCTGAAACATGCTAAGACGTAAAATGTGTTCTGGTCAGACAGAACATCCGTAACAGCTGCTGTGATTCCTCATGAAGAAGTTTGTTCCTTCATCTGTAGAAAAGGAACTGAGCTAGAAACTGCTAAGGGTTCCATCCTGATAAATAATGCAACAACTACATCCTATATAAATAAAGGCATGCACTACCATAATGGCATAAACGCAATACCCCTCAGAAGCTAAAAGATCTATGTGAAGAGGAACTCCTCCTCCCTTTCTTTCAGGAATCAGCAGTTGTATTTTTTAAGTTCTGGATCTAAGATTTGGATCCATGCTTCGGGGATCCAGACCCATCAGAAGCTACACCCAGTTGTCAGAGCCACTGAAGCTACATCTCTTATGAAGCCCAGAAAGATTCAAGAATCTTGAAACTGACCAGCCTGAAGAGTCTCCCTGTCACACAATGTATATGAGATAGCCACATCTTCATGAGAGACGCTTCAACCAATGCTGAGCTTATTTGGTGCCGGACAGTCACCAGGGGAGGGTAAGAGGCAATCCAAGAATCTTTTAGATCTAGACCAAACCAGTACTCAGGCATCTCTTTGCTTTTAAGTAAACTATACCACTTACACAAAAAATCTGCCCCAAAACAGCATAAGAAAGGTGAGGCAAATACCAAGGGCAAAGCAAGACACAGGCTTGCTATACTTTCACTAGATAGACGATGCTGTGGGAATGGTAGTGCCCACTTGAACACTTCCAAAGCTTTCCAGAACGGGAGGGGAACACAGCTCCAAGAAATGCTCCTCTCTAGAACAAACCAAAATGCCTGTATCTCCAGCTTTCAGAACCAAGAATAGGAATGTGTCAAACATTCAAACACGGAAGAGCAATATTCAACCCTACCAGTAAACAACATTTTCTAGATTCAGCTACACAGTTACTAGGAAGATTAGCTCCAGGCATAAAAGGTCAGCTGCTTAAGTACTACTCCACATTAGAAAGGATCACTCTTCCTTCAGAATTCCCCATAGCTTAAGTGCCCTAGAACAAGTTAATTGTCTTAAGAGGATGTGTTTCATGAGAACACTTATCCGGGAAACATCAGTTGGCTATATTTTGAAGGAAACAAAAAAGATCACAGACTTCTTCCAGGAAATCAGAACTAACACAATCTGTCTCACTTCCTCCTTTCATGAGCCCCCTGCCCACACCACACATATACAGGTCTGTGAATACTGGGTTTGTCTAGAGTGTCACCAATTCCTTCCCTTGCACCCAAACCCTACCCTGCACACTGGGTGTGATGAAAGAAACAGCTGAACAAGATTTAATCCAGAAAAGTTCTGACAAGACTAAAATGTTGAGTTTTGCTAGTAGGCTCTCACACTCTTAGAAGGCTTCTGCCACCAAATACTGCCCTGCAGACCAATGTTTAATCTTCCATAATAGGGGCATCAAAACTCATCTGGCCCAACTTGCTAGGTGAGTGGCATGGGGACAGTTCAGGGGCCAGATCAGGCTCACAGACCCCATCCTCTCCCTTCCTCCAGCATACTGGATATGGCGCCTGCTCCAACCAAGCTGGAACCCACGCTGCATGCAGCACGGGTCCTGGAGCAGCTGGAATGGGTACTGTGTGGTGCAGTCCACTCTACAGACATGTTAGTGCAGATCCCAGGCCGGCCAGAGTTGGAGCCCTAGACAGCACAAATTCTGGACTGGCTGGAGCAGGTGAAATGTGCACCACAGTCCTGGAGCTGCCAGGGAGGGTACTGTAAGACACAGAGGTGCACCGACGTATCGGTGCCATATTGGATCAGCACCAAACAGAAAATTAGCATTATCGGCTATTAGTTTTTTTGGCCAGTGTAGCCAATCATGCCATTGATGAAGATAGTACACCTTCTGGCTGAGGCCCCCAGACACCACATGCAAGCATGCAGTGGCACACATGCACATGGCCAGGAATGCAGTCAGGCGGTGTGGAGAGCAGCACCCTGCAGGTAAGCCTGTGGAGGGTCAGGAGTGTGGGGGAGCGGCAGACTGAGGCCCCCCTGGCAAGGGAGGGAGCGGGGCAGGGAGCAAGATGGAACTGCGGGAGGCTTGTCCAGTGGTGAGGAGGGGTTGGCTCCTCACCACTATGTGCGCAGCCCCAAGGAAAGCATGGGGGCGCGTGTCCCCCTCCCAGATTTGTGCATGGGGTGAATGTGGGCTGCCCGCTGTGGTCTCGGGGCTCTCCGCTCTGCTGACTTTGCCTTGGGGGCTCCACGTTGCCTACATGTCCCCTGATCCCCCAGCAGTGGTGGGGGAGGCAAGTTGTGCTCCCACTGCCAGGTAGACAGGGTACACACAGCAATGCAGGACCCCTGGGGCAAAGGCAGCAGAGTGCAGAGCCCCGAGCCTACAGCCTGCATCCACTCTCACCCCGCTCAGCTCCACTCCAGTTAAAAGCATTCCAGCACTTAAAAATGGTGGTGGCAGTGCTTGAACTAGAGCTCATTTGATGACCTCTAGTTCAAGTGCTCCTACCGCTATCTGTAAGCACCAGGATGCTGATCCCCTGGGTGAGCAGCCTGAGGCTCCATCCCACTCTCCATACCTGCCCCAGGTTCCATTCACTGCCCTGGCTGGGTAGTGCCCCCAGCCTCAGTGCCACTCGATCCCTCACCATGGAGGCCTCACTCTGCCCACCCCCTTCTCCTCCACCAACTTATTTACAGGGAGCTGCTCTCCACACTGCCCAGATGCATTCCTGTAAATCGGTATCAGTCAATACAGCTGGTTAATAATCGGCTATCTGTATCAGCCAAGAAAATCTTTATCAGTGCCTAGTGTGAGGCTTGTGTCTAAGAGCAGACACTGTGTGTGTGTGGCAGTCTGGCTGGGGCTAGGGCTAGGGCCCCTACCAGCTCATCTGGGGAGTGCAGGAAGGGGATGGGGGCAGCTCCCACTGCCGCATGCATTCCCAGGGGAGGCAAGGGAAGCACGTGCCTCCAGGATTTGTGCATGAGGTGAGGGTAGGCTGGGGCCAGAGGTGGTGCCAGGCTCTTCCTGGCAAGCAGGAAGCAGGGGGGTTGAGCTGGGGCTGAGCTCAGGGTTGGTGGTGGCATTGGGCAGGAGATTGGGGGGAGGGGGGGTACAGAGAATTTTGGGGTAGCTATAACCCACCCTGTAGCCCCCCTCCCAATACCAGGAACCCATCCCAAGAGCAGCCCTGGCCCAGCCCCCCACCAGGAAGAGCCCAGAGTTGCCCCCAGCCCATAGTGGCAGCCCACCCTCATTCTGCATACAGATCAGGGAGCACATGTCCCCCAAGGCTTTCCTGAGGGTGCACGCAGTGGCAGGAGCCACCCCCACCCCCCCAGACAAGCTGCTCAGAGCTCCGTCCCATGCCCCACCATGGCTAGGCAGTACCTGCCCCAGACCCTACCCCACTCTCTCCCTCACAGCAGGGGCCTCGATATGCCAGACGTTGCTCTCCAAGCTGCATATTAGCAATCGGATCACTATTGACCAATAGGGCTCACTAATAATCAGCCATCAGTACTGGCCCAAAAAAACTTTATTGGTGCACCCCTGTTAATTGACTTTCCAGATACCTGACTCCATGTTCCAATACAAGGAGTTAGAGAGGTGACTAAAACTACATGCTTGAGACTTGGATTTCATCCCCACCACCATTTTTTAAAAATTGTTTTCTGTTTAATTTCTTACAGCACATGTTCTTGCCCTTGTGACCAACTCAGATTGCTTTAAAAAGTAGCCCTAATTTCTCTGTAAAGATGTCACATCTATTGTACAGGCGGGGAGAAGGGAGCACCAATTATCTACAAACTATGACTCTACCCAAGGCCCATGAGGAGCAGTGCCCCCACCTTTCCACATAGTCCTGAAGGGCAGTGTTTCAGACATTTTATAATCATAGAAAATGAGGGTTGGAAGGGACCTCAGGAGGACAGCTAGTCCAACCCCCTGCTCAAAACATGACCAGCCTCAACTGAATCATCCCAGCCAAGGCTTTGTCTAGCTGAATCTTAAAAACCTCTAAGGGTGGAGATTCCACAACCTCTCTGGATAACATATTCTAGTGCTTTAATACCCTCTTCGTAAGTTTTTCCTAATATCTAACCTAAACTTCCCTTGCTGCAACTCGAGACCATTACTCCTTGTTCTGTCATCTGCCACCACTGGGAACCAATCCTAGTTCCATTCCCTTTCATACTCCATACTCCTTTGGGAGGCTAAAGGCTGCTATTAAATCTCCCTGCCCCAAGTCTTCTCTTCTCCAGACTAAATAAGCCCTGTTCTCTCAGCCTCTCTTCATAAATATGTGCCCCAGCCCCTTAACCATTTTCATTGTCCTTCACTGGATTCTTTCCAACTTGTCTACATCCATTTTGTAGTGGAGGGTGCAAAACTGAACACAGGACTCCAGATGTGGCCTCACCAGTGCCAAATGCAGGGGAAAAATAGCTTTCCTTGATCTGCTGGCAGTTGTCTTATCAATGCAACCCAGTATGCTTTTAGCCTTCTTTGCAACAAGGGCACACTGTTGGCTAATATTTAGCTTACTGTCCACTGGAACCCCCAGGTCCCTTTCTGTAGAGTTGCTGCCTAGCCAGTTGGTCCTCAGCCTGTGAGCAGTATGTGGAATTGTTCTATCCTAAGTGCAGGACTTTGAACTTCTCCTTGTTGAAACTCATGAGGTTTCTTTTGGCCTAGTCCTCCAGTTTGTCAAGGTTTCTCTAAAATTTCTCAGTAGCTTTCCCGTGTAGAGTTGCTGAAGTTGATTAAGCCAATTAAGAAGTGCTCACGCAGGGAGTTAATCAAGATAGCGTTCTGCTTTAAATTTACTCTGCTTTTCAAGCAAACTTACTCCCTCTGTTCATCCCCAGGCCTGACCTCCTGAATAAACATTAGAATCCTGCTGAATGCCTACACTGCTCAAATACAGCCTGAGCTAGATCCTCAGGCTGTATAGTTTTGCAGATCTGCACTATCTTCTGTCAGCTGTGGGTTTCTCTCTGTTTTTGAGTGGTAAATAAAGGAAGCGTGGACACAGCCATCAAACCACTGAAGGAAATTTTCATCCAAAAACAGGCTCTAAATAAAGAGCTTGTATTGGGTTTAGGCTTGTTCTTTTGCATCTTGTTTTTTACTTCAAGCAAAGGTTAGAAGAGAGTGGCAAAAATAAAGGTACAAATGTAGCATTAAGGCAGCTCTAAATCCTTAATGCAGAGGTGTGGCCCACATCCTTCCAACCATATTCATTCCAAGCTGTTCTGATAAAGAATGCTGTGTAGGGACTTCCAGTCCCCATGTCTCTTATTTCAGTTAAGATGGAGACAGCTGCAAGCTCCTTTAGTCTATGCAGTGGCTTAAGATTCCTCTCTTTAGCATTTGACACCGGTACATGAATATTGCCTGTTTCCTTGCAGAAAGGAGAAGATTTAAAACAACTTTCCATTAGCAGTGAAATGGATTTGTCTGGTCAAGCAGACATCCCAGACTTGGGAGTTACAGTGGATAGTAAGCTGGACACGAGTCAACAATATGTCATTGTTGCCAAGAAAGCTAACGGCATACTGGGCTGCATTAGTGGGTGAGTCGCCAGCAGGCTATTGGTGTACAGGATCAAGAGAACCATGTTCCACCACTCCTGTTCAAGTTGGTCCACTGCACATTCAAGAGATTAAAAAACAAGTCACAGGGCCAGGAGAATATGGAAGAAGTGCACAACTATGACCCACTACTAAGCTAAAAAAGGGATGGAGATGTGGTTTCTGGTACCAGATGTTATTCTTAGAGGTACAGATGAGAGCAGAGTTAACATCTCATTGCAATTAATCCAGAATTTGCAGTGCTAGTTTTTTAAGCTGCCTTCAGATGCAACCAACCAACTCTGTACTGGATCACACTCTTTCTAAAATATTTTGCGTAAAAACAAAAAAGTCAAGTTGAAGCTGTGATCCTACACACAGGCATGAAGTCGTGCTGATGACATTCCACTGTAAACCAGCTGTGCCCCAGTCCTGTCAGCCCAGCTGTGACAATGTCCAATAGTTACCTTCTGTTCTTCTCTTTCTGTTGCATGGTGACACTTTTCAATTTTCCACTGCCTCAGGAAGTCCCGTAGATACCCAAAAAGTGTGAGAACACCATAGCCTACATAGGTCAGCACAGCAACCAGCATTGGTGTTTCCTCAAAAGCTTCATTAAATGGTCTTTTATATAATCCTCCATTGTGGGCAATATGATGAATCTAGGACAGAAAGTCAAAAGAGGCCTTTTAGCAGAAAGAATGTATTCAGAAACAGACAGTGTGTACAACTAAGAGCATGATGGGTTATGGGTCACCCATATAATTGGGGCAAAATTTGACTCAGTCAGAAAGAATCAGCCATTTCCACCTCACACATTCCTGACACCACCACTGCCAGCTACTAGGAATGCTTACCCAAACTTCTACCCATGGCTTCACTTTCTCTTTATCTTGTCAGCCTGTCCAAGAATCAGTCTCACCAAGTTTTCTGAAGCTCAGTGTGACATTTTATACAAGTTTGATTGTATACAGATATATAATTATATAATCTAACTGAAGTTGTACAGAATTGCTGCCAAGAAAAAGGGAACTGTTAGCTTGATAACCAGTGAACTGAACCCTGTACCTACATAGAGAGCCTCACCAAAGCAACCTTCCCAGGTAATCTGTCTTGCCAGCATAGCTTACCCTGACGAGTTAAGCTAGAACAGATTTCTCTTCTGGGTAAAAGAAAAAACAACAGATAAAAAGGAATTATGGCTCATATCTACACTCCAAACAATTTGATGAAACTCATAGGTGCTATTATTGAAGTGCCTGACTTACACTATTGTCAAGGCATTATCACAAATAAGCCTTTAACCTTAGAACTTGACCTGCCACCCACCAGAGCTGGAGAAAATTTGCTAATCCTAACCCTGCCTCCCCACTACACGCAACTGGGGGGGAGGATGCCCCATTGCCCACCTCCGTCTGCACCCTGTGCTGCAGCAGCTTCAAGGGCCAGGGCCGGGGGGGGGGGCAGCAGCGGCCTTGCCCATCCACTCCATCCCCACTATCATGGTGATGCTCTGCCGCGCTGCTACCTCCTGTCGGTAGCACTCTTGGAGCACTCTAATTGGTTGTTTCAGTAAGAGCATTATGGACAGACAGACAGGCGGACTAAGTCCTTTATTATATTAGAATACACGCACGCGCGCACACCCTTATCTATTTATACAGTGGTGTTTCATTTTAATCATGGAAAAATCTGGGTTTTGGTTTACTTTTTTTTTTATATGCAAAAATTGGGGATTTTTTTTTTTTTGATCAGAGAAAGCCAGAATTCCTACTGATGAGTCATTAGGTTGTTGACAGTTTTCCCTCAAGCTAAGGGTGTTAGTCCCCCTTGCCCTTCCCCTCCTTCCCACCTCCACCCCTACCCTCTGCCCCTCTGCCCTCTGATTCCTGCTGGGGCACCATGTGGTTTCCCTTTCCCTCTTCCCTGCCAGACAATGCTCACCCCAAGCTAAAAAATAACCAGTAAGCTAACCAGTTATCACTGCACTTACCGGTAAAATGATTAATTGTTTAACCAATTTTGCATCCCTAGTCAGGAAGAAATTTCACCCCATGGTCAGATTGGTATAGATGGTGCCAGCTTTTGCCTTCCTTTGTAGCAGGGGTCATGGTCCTCTACCAGGATCTCTTTAGAGTATATTGTGAACACTTTATAGAAGCAGGGCATCAGCTGCCCAGGCTCCCCTACTTTACTTGCGGCAGGTTGGGGTGTTAGGTTTGTGTTGTCAGTCAGGGGTTGGATTAGATCAGTGATTCTCAGCCTTTTTGTACCAGAACCCATCTGTAAACATCGATGGTCAGAACCAACCCAATAAATAGTTAAAGTAGAAAATAGCCCCCTGGCCCCTGCAAGTGCCCCTTGCAGGTTGGAACTCTGCCAGGGAAAAGTCACAGCTTCCAACATTTTTCTGCTTTAAACAAGAATCGATTTTTACAGTTTGTTGATCCATTATTTAAAAAATTTGTTCACAACTCTTTCATATATTCTTGTGATCCACTTCTGGGTCGCAACCCATGGGTTAAGAAACGTTGAACTAGACCTCTGGACATCCCTTCTAGCCCTACTTCTCTGACTATTACTGTAGCCTTTTGTAAAAAAGCCTATTTTGTATGACAACCATTATAATAGAAACAAGACCTGGAGATGTTACACAGCATTGGCCAGACATCCAGAACTCAGATGCATCACTCAAGAATGCTGTGGATTATCATCCGCTTTGTGGCTATTGGGCTGATTCAAGGCTACCACTTGGAAGTTTCTAACATGATGTCTAAAAGCACGGTATTTTAGAAGGTAAACAAAACTCTTATTTTGTTTTTAACACTGGGATACAGAAATTTGATAAGATTAGAAAGGGGTCCTATAAAAAAAAGTTTCTACAACAATTTAACCATGTGATAAAAGCATGGAAATTAATGTTACCTAAAACTGCCCTGTAAGCAAGTTTGTGACAGTTTAAATACGAGCCTGTTTTTTCTTATGAATGCTTTGCCTATTTACACAATCAACCTCCAGTAAAAACTGATACATTTTCAACTCAGCCAGTTGCATAAGCAGCAAATCTTTTTCCAGAGCCCAGAAAAGAAGAGGGGTCTTGGCTGAATGCAATCACCTTTAGTTTTGTGGGAAGAAATATGGGGCGCTGAGCCGAGCCCCTTGTAGGGTTTTTTTCACAAGAATAAGTATATCCTTGTCCTTGCAGAGCACGAATGCCTAGTTAGGTGTAAGGGATCAGGCTTTAACCTAGACTAGGAGTTGGTAACCCCTGGTACGCATGCTGAGCATGGTACATGAGGCCATTTTGCTTGGCACGCCACGGCTGGGCTCTAGGTAGCTGCTGCCAGCAACAGAGCCTGGGCTGCTCCCAGCAGGCCTTGCAGCATCCCAGCTGCCTGCTGGGAACAGCCCAGGATCCCAGCTGGCAGCAGCTCCCCAGAGCCGGGGCCGACTGCAGCCAGGAGGCTCCAAACAGCTGTGCCAGGCTTCAGCATCAGCTCCACACGGGCACATGCAGGCGTGCCTCTGAGCAGGCAGTGGGGGAGAGGCCTGAGGCAGCACAGCTCTAGTTTCTCCCCTTCTCCCAGCACAGAGGTGATGGCAGGGCTCCAGAGCCTGGCACAGCTGTTTGTAGCCAGCCCAGGCTCTGGGCAGCTGCAGCAAGCAGAGGGCATGCTGCAAACAGCTGCGCCGAGCTCCACTGCTCCGGCATCAGCTCAATGCCGGTGTGGACTACACGGGCACCTCAGGACAGACAGCGGGGCAGCACAGCCTGCCCCGAGGTGCCCATGCAGTTGCCACCAGCACAGAGCCGATGCCGGAGCTGTGGAGCCCAGTGCAGCTGTCTGCAGCCTGCCCGCTGCTTGCTGCCCAGAGCCTGAGCTGGCTACAAACAGCTGCTCCGGAGCCCTGCTATCACCTCCATGCCGGGAGCAAGGGAGAGACCAGGGCTGCACTGCCTCAGGCCCCTCTCCCACCACCTGCCGGTGCAGAGCTGATGCTGGAGCCCAGACCCAGCACAGCTGTTTGGAGCCTCCCAGCTCTGGGGAACTGCTGCCAGCTGGGATCCCAGGCTGCTCCCAGCAGGCAGCTGGGACACTGCAAGCCCTGCTGGGAGCAGTCCAGGCTCCAGCAGCTACCCAGAGCTGAGGTAACTGCTGGCAGCCACAGAGCTCAGGCTGGGGAGCAGGGGCTTTGGGTAGGGGGCAAGGGGCACAAGCAGGGCATCCTGCCACGTACCCCTTGCCCTCATTTTGTGTTTCTGCCACGCGGGAACTCTGGCACCTTCCGAGGCAGGCATTGTGGTGTTTTTCAGCATTCCGACCAAAAAACGTTGCCTACCCTTGACCTAGACTGATGAATTGGCTTGGGAGGCCAAGACCAAGATGTTAAACTAAGTGCAACATGGAGGTTTTTCCAGAATCAGCGTGGTTAAAACACCAGCCATGTACTCCCATTGCCTTGTGTTGCTGAACAAGTGGGTTGTTCTGTTTTGTTCCATATGAAATGGGTAGATTATTGATTCAGTCTTATTTGCAAACAGAAGGAAACAAGCAACAGGGTATTGGCAAAGAAGGCCAGTAGCCAGGGGTATTTGTAGCTAAGCCATTATATAGAAGTCAGAGGTGGCGAATGAGTTATACATGGGTTTTATGACCAAGCCAGGAAAACTGTTCAACTTTGTACTCATTTTATAGCACTTCTGGGCTTAACCCTCCCTACTTTAAGGTCAGTTCCTCTGCCACAATGACAATAGTAGATAAAAAACCAAAAACCATATAATTACCATATACTACTGCCCAATACAAATGATACCACAGCTTTCAGCACGAGAGAGATTGTTGCACTCCTTTTTGCTCAAAGGAAAGGGAATCAATGGAAAATGGCAGATTCTATTTAAATGCCCTCACAGGATCAGTTATGCTGGAACAGTCCTTTGCTATCTATACTCATGTTAAAATTGATTAGCATCTTGCTGCCACATACCACACAGACTGCAGAGACCTAGCTAGGAGTCTTGCACTTTTCTCTTTAGCTACATGATAGGCAGCATTTTCACACTCCAAATCATTTCTTAGACAGATTTCCTAGCACGCAGACATGAGGGTAGCAAATCTGAGAGGGGGCACATTGGTTCTACAAGGCAACTGCACTTGTTAATAATGTCAAGCAAGCTACAACCCTCCACCCCAACCCCTTATTTGGTGGCAATTCTCATGAATTTACCCCTAAAGGCAACTACTTCTGTATTTTGCATTGTTACATCCATCATCTCTAGCCCTAACCCCTGTGCCAAGGCTTCAAAATGGAGAAGTATTTCATGGCAAAGTCAATATACCATTTGCCACAAAACCAGAGTAAATTATAATTATGATTTATATCAGCAGGAACAAAAAAAATTGCTTTAAATAACTGACATTAATGTTACTTTGCATTTGTAGTTTAGGTTATTTTTCCTACTAAACGGTTTGTACTCATTGGTTGAGAAACCAAACATTTTGATCTGTAACTAAATATAGCATTTGTGTTAAATTCTGGTACCCCCTTTTACCTAGGAGAAGGGAACTCTGTTTTCACACACCCACCCACCTTAACATACTTACTCAGATTAAGAGAACTTTCTATTATGTTAGAAAATAATGAATGATACATTTCTTTCTGTCCAGATGCAAAGAAATTTCAACTCAAGTGCACAAAATCCAGCATTTTAAGACTTAATTATACCTAGCCTGTGCACTAAATACATAAAAAGGAATTTAAAAGTTTTTCATTTAAAACCGATTAAACACAGCATGCACTACTTGCAATGAATAAACTGTCTCTGAAAATCTCGTTCTAAGTGACCGCTACAATGGTATTTAGCACTTAAAAATTGCAGGTAATTACATTAGAGATTACTCGTGCACCTGAGAGCATGCTTGTATAGATGCCTAAACAGCCATGAAAGTCTGGTTGCTTCATCCTTCAAATCAGGTCTGTTCAACTTCTAAGCTGCAGGGGGACAGCAGCAGGGGCCATGGCAGATGAGCCACAAGGCTCCATGCATACACAGGCACCACTCCCTCCCACTCGGCTTTTATTTCTACATTGGAAGAGGAAATCAAGCTTTCCCTTCCCCCGTGCCTACTCTCCAAGGCAGTTTCTCAATTTGGAGGCAACTAACCCAAACAAAGACACTATTGAACAATTTGGAGCGAAAATTTAACCAGCTGTGGAGATCTAGACAGCTTGCATAAGAAGAAACTGACCCTGGAGTCTGTTATTCCCTTGCTGAATTCCAGTTTACAGGAACACTTTGAACAAAGGGGGAAACAAATAGCGGGGGGGGTCCTTTGGAAGCTCTAAATCTCTCTCTAATCAGAACCTAGGCCACAGGTGCTCAACTTCTGGCCCACAAAGCCATGATATCTGGCCTGCAGGGCTTGATACAGGTCAGGAAATTTGACAGTGTGGAGGCAATGGCAAGTAATACTGCCACCCCTCCTCTGCTGTCAAATTCTTCAATCTCAATAAGCTGGATGTAGGCCAGGCCATGCCCCCTTCTTCCTCCTCTACTCAGCCTGATTGGCAGCAGGCCACACTCCTTCCCCCTCCCACATGCACCCAGATCTAGCACTGAGCCATGTCCTTTTCCTTCCCCCACCAGCCAAACCAGAGCCAGGCCACACTCCCACTCCACAACCCCCCTCCCACACACACACACAGCTGGATGGGGTTCTGCCCCACTACCCTGAGTGCTGGATTGGGCCCTCCAGCTATCCGACTTGCAGATGGACTGAGCACAGTCCATCCAGCCCAAGGGGTAAAAAGGCTGTGCACCACTTAAGCCAAAACTCCCTATGCATGCTGTCTGGGCCATGTTCCCAACTGCTGATTTCGGTGCACCCTAATTCCTGCTCCTCTCCTGCACACAGGCACATATGGTTCCAAACAATGCTCTATTCCCTGTAGTTGTTATAACAACTTTCAAGGAAACCCAGTGAACTAGGGGATTCAGCCTTGTCATGTGTCTCTGTTTTGGATGATAATGAAACAGTTTCAAATACTCAGTTCCATAAAGGAACTTAATGGCTTCTTACAGCTATATTAAATGAAGGGCTGCAATTAAGCCCATGTGCTCCAAAGAGACTTCACAACGTTCTCTTTGCACTTGTTAGAAAAAACTGAAGCTGAAAGTAAAACCTTTTCTGTTCAACACAAATTGAAACCGCTGCTGTAGTCCTGTGAGTGGTAAGCAGTACCCTCTACCCCTTTAAAACACTGAATTATGAGCATGTCCTTTACTGTATGATACAAAAAGTTTGAAGTGGAGAAGGCCCTTTAAAGGCCAAACACTTAAGTCTTTACACGGACAAACTCCAAAGGAAATCAATGAGATGCAACATAAAATGAGAGTTTTGTGGTTTAGTTCTCCAAATTAAAAAAAAAAAAAAAATAATGAGTTTTCATTCTAACAGGGTTGGGGGGGGGTTTGTTTTTTTTTTAAATCTATGGTTACTTGAAGAACTCAACTGTGTATTCAAAGCCTACTTTACACAGCTGTGGATTAGGAAAAATTTAAAATCATTTGTTTTTAATTACTCTCCCTTGCATTCCACCCTTGTCCCAAACAAAAAATCCAGTTCAAATGGCTGCTGCTGTTAATTTGATATAAGAAAAGAACTTCCATGGCTAACAGGAGCTATGCCAGCATCCACAGAGACCAGCTATTAGGTATTAGCCTCCCCTGCCCCCAGTTCCTACTGGCATCTGGAACCAACTTTCAAGGGAAGTGGTGCTGGCTCCTACCCTGGCGGTCTTTAAAAGGAGGCTTGATGCCTACCTAGCTGGGATCATTTGAGCCCAGTTTTTCCTCCTGCCCAGGCAGGGGGTCGGACTTGAAGATCTACAAGGTCCCTTCTGACCCTACTTCTATGATCTACTGGGATGCTCTGTGCCTTCTACTGCTGCAGCTGTCACCCCTGCCTTCATGTGTCCCCAGCCAGATCAGCAGCTGCATGGGTTGGCAGGGACAGGGTATAGGTAAAGGGGCATAGAGAGGCTCCCCAAGGTCTAAGGCTCAATCCCACAGTGTCCCACCCACCTACACCTGGGCCCAGAGAGGGCCTGCCCACCAACCTGGCTTGTTGCAAGATGTGGCAGAGACTCAGTGGCTCCCCAGGGGCACATCTGAGGAGACTGGAAGAGCCCCAGTGCCCCACACTGGGAAGGGGAGCCCTGCAGGCAGAGCCAGAGCAGCACCAGATGGGCCAGGCTGGGAGTTGCCATACCAAGTAATTGTTTAAATGTTGTAATCACAACAGGTTAAATGGATAGTTTTTAAGTTAGTATTTACATCCCTGTTCCCCACCAAGCGGGCCCCTCCCCTTCTGCTCCAGCTTTGGTCCCTCTAGCCTGGACTCAACCCAGCCAGGAGCTGCTGCCACTTCACCCTGGCCAGATTGGCCTGGAGTCTAACCACAGCTCCTGTTGCTGCTGACTTCCCTGGCGAAGCGAACAGCAGCAAAAGGGGAATGGGAGGGAGAGGACTACAGATAATCACAAGCGGGGAGGCATGTAATAGCAGACAGCAGGGAGGGAGCAAGGGGTGGGGGTCTGGCCCTTCATTCCCTGCTTTCCCTGCCACAGCAGCGGGGGTAACAAATTTAAGATAATTTTTCATGTATATAATATAATTATTGGAAGGTTAATTGCTATGATTTCCCATGTATACAGTCTAATTATTGGGGATAGAGTCACCTTAAATTCAAAGTGGCCTTGGATTTAGACAAACACAGCACTCCCTCATCACTGGAAAATGTTTAACAGTTATTTACCTTACAATGATATTTTCCTATCCCAAGTCAACCATTTCCTTAATTTGAATTTTCTGGGAAAAGCTTATAGTGAGTGACTGAAAATATTTCAGTGATTTAAACCTCTTTTATACTTCATCCTTTTTCTATAACTCTGCTTGGCACTTAAGACCAGAAGCAGCAACTAACAAATCCTTAAAATAAATAAATAAATAAATAAATAAAACCACTTCCTATAGTACCTAGGTTTCAAATCTGCTCTAACCGAATCCAATTTTGCTTAAAACTTACAAGATCAGCCTTATACATATTGCTAAGAACCCAACAAGGACCACCATTCTAAGTGGAAAAGCTCTTGCAGCTTTTCCAGTTTTACTAAACACTTCTGGTTCACAAGAATAATCTCTTCAGTAGAGACACTATTGAGTTCCATGGAAGCTTGTAAACACATCTTGAACTATTACAATGTATTGTTATCACCTACCCATTTTAAATCAATAGCAGGATAACTTTTTAATGTATCGCCACACTAGCAACAGCTTTTTCTTTTACTGTTTAGACCGGGGTAGGCAAAATGCAGCCTATGGACCACATGTGGCCTGCCAAGCTATTCTATCTGGGTTGCAGGGCCCCTAAAAAATTTAGAAAATTAATATTTATCTGCCCCTGGCTGGCTGTCATGCAGCCCTCAACAGCTTGCCAAAAAACTCAGTAAGCAGCCTTCGCTTGAAATAATTGCCCAGCCCTGATTTAGAGAAACAAGTGCAGCAGCAATTAAGCTGCATGGGAAAAAAAAAAGTGCGCGCCAGTTTAGAAAATTTTGCAAACAGAAAAACAATTTCCTATGCATACTGCAGGCCTGAGAATGTCTGTCTCAATTCTTTATGCCAAAACTACCTTCCTACTCCACCCACTTTTAACAATCTAATACTAACCCATGCTCTTATACCAGGCAGGCCTGCAGCAAGAACCAACAGCAGCCACATACATAGCTTCTGAAGATAACCTCTCACCTGTATTTCATACAGCCTTTCCTCATTTCCCTTGGCTGTGATCATTTCCTCTTGTGTTCATCAAATTACTTCATGCTGAATTCCTGGGGGAAAGTCAGGTTCTTAACTTCTCCACTACACTCCGGCACTATATTGAAATAGTTAACTATAGCACTAACCTACAAGGAGCATGAAGAGAATCAAACCCTCTATCTGCATCCATTCTCCCATAACTGTAATGCAGTTTGGGGGGGGGGGCAGGGATCATGCCATTCATTTTTCTTCCACCTTTCATAATACTACAATTGATCCCTACTGCAATACCCATCATTTAACTGATTTTAAGAGAAACACATTTCTCTAGCGAGTTAACCACAAACACAGAGTTAGGATCTAGGAGATTTACTATTGTCATGGTCGCACAGAAATGCAAATACAGGATTTGGCAGGAAGCAGAAGAGAAGCTGTCTAGATGAAATGCCAGACAAGACTGGAAAGGCTTTTCCATCTCCCAAGACCTTAGTTTCATGTTATTACTTTCCTAGCATCTGCCAAAGCCTCTACTTGGGCTCAGGGCAGTGAGAGGAGGTCACAACTTCAGTAAGCAGCACTGGCATTCACTGCTGCCAGAAAAGAGAACAGGCAGGGAGAAAGTCTCCCCCCCCCCTCGCAGCTAATTTAAAGATTAATACTTCCCTCTCCCTTCCTCACCTTCAGGTCTTATGGCAGTAAGAACAACAGCAGAGTCCACATTGCACTCCTTTACAGAGCAAAGTTTCCACTGAAGAAAACTGGAAGGGCAGTCTGAGCTCATCTGTGCAGGGACCACCTCTCACTGAACTTGGAGACCAGTCTGCACACTAATAAACCTACCAGTTTCACTTACTAATTTTATTACCCAATTCTCCCCACCACACACTTATTTACCTTCCAAATTACAGGGATTGGCTTGTCTATACTATAACACTGTGCAGGGAAGGAAGAGCAATTAGAGCCTTGCCTCTATTAGACTCTGCAGAGACCACCAATGAATATGCTCAGCTTTTTTTTAAGTCTCTCAACTACGTGCTTTCCTACTTCTTGCTTTCCCCTGGCCCTATTTAAAAATATGATCAAGATGCAAAAACCAATATTTCCAAGTACAGGGGTCCAAAGTCAAACACCTTAACCTGTATTCAGACACTGAGCCAGTGGCATCAAACATGTGACACACCAGTAGTCTAGCAGGCTACCAGAAGTTGGAGGCATGTCCTGCTAACAGAATTTGGGTCCCTGCACCCTGATGAATGAGGCCCTGAACACATCACTGCCAAATACAGCCCCACTGCACTTAATGCTGGCCTAGGAGGAACCCCACTGATCCAGATCTGGCCTGAAGCAAGTTTAACACCAATGCTTTAAGTGATTTTTCAGGGGTGTTTTGTCATCCACAGCTGCCACTGAAATCAAAAGAGTTCTAAGTGCTCTACATCTCAGAAGACTTAGATCCCTTGAGATATACGCATAGCCTTATTCTCAAAGGTCTTCCAAGTCTAATGTGGGGGCAGGAGACAGAGAGAGAGAGAGATGCATCAGCTGGGGGCAGTTTTAGGCATAAACCCAAAACAGGCCTTGAACTCATGCCTTCAGAGCTAAGTTCACCTCAAGAAACCTTAGTCCAGTAGTTCTCAACCTTTTAAGACGCAAGGCCCCCCTCAGAAAATGCCATCTCTTAGCCTTCATTCAGTTTTTGAATACAGAAAAATAGTAGAGCTATTCTTCTGTTGTAAAACAAGTCAGAAAGACAACAGCAGGTCCAAATGTTTGTGACACCCTGGATTCCTATTTGAAATCTCTGGGTTTATCTTGTGAATCATACATAGGTATTTGCACACTTAATGCTGCAAGTGTTGCATGGTATCTTTAAAAGGATCCAATGGCACCCTGGTTGAGAATCATGACCTTAACCATTCTGCCTCTGCATACCATTTGACATCTTTAGTGCTTAACTTCAAATATTTCAGTTTGAATATTAGACACTTGACCAACAAAGTTAGTAAGAAAAAGATGGGAACAGAACGCAAGACCTCCACCTCCAAATGTGTGTGAAAAGATAACCACACCATAAAACTAAAACTTTTTGGTGTCCCTTCTTTCTCTATCAACACTGTCATACTTGCACTTTTGGCCAAGAACCTTCATCTTTCACTCCACTTATATAAGCAGTGGTAACAAACACCAGTCAAACAGCATTGCAACTCAAATTCAGAAGTTACACCCCACATTGTGGCTAATGTAGAAACAGTTTCTTGGTAAGTCAGAAGGCGTTTTTAAACTAATAACAGCTTAATACGGGATATTTCTCTGTACAGCACATTTATCGCTGGCTAAATCTATGCCAAAAATATCATTGCACTGAGAGGCATGCAGTAGTGGAACAAAAAGGTGCGCCCCTTTTCTGTTCTTTCATGGCAGAGGAGATGGATTGGTTTTAAGACTTTATTTAAAAATATGGACACATTCATTGCCTGTGAAGCTGTCTCAGAAAGATTAAAGGGCATACTTTGATCATGTCAGCACCCTCACACCTAGACTCAATGTGACCCTTTGGCAAGGATTTTATGAGACCTCTTGGCCACATGCCCCATTATCTGTAGTTTTTGATGGCAGACCTAGATTATGACTGAACTGCATCATTCTTGTGAAATATAGTAATAGTACAAGATCAACAGTAAGCTGATCCCAGTCTATCAAGCACCCTGATTTTCCGAGTAAGATCAGAATTCTGCTCCAAAATCAAGAGGAATCTCAAAGCACATATATATTTTTGCATCATCAGTTGTTAGTGAAGCAGGATACCAAGGACTGTATTCAACTCAGCCTTTTCCATAAAGTTGTGGCCAAGTAGAGCAAACAGATTAACCTGAAGGTTAAATCATGATAGCATTTTGTGCAACTTCTTTACCTCTATATCAAAAAAAATCTTCATCTATACCAGGGGTATCAGAGATATGACCAAGGGCCATATATGTCCTGCAGAGCCATTTCACCCTGCTTCCGGGGCTTTTGGAGAGGCTGGGGCAAGCAGGCACAGGGCCCACTGCTGAATTCCTGGCTACAGACCCCCTATCAGGAAGACATGGCCTTACAATCCAGATCCATTGCAGAGCTCTGAGAGCATTTGGTACTCCTGACCTATGCCTAGCATCTTTAAATGCAAAGCTTCATTCTTTAAGCTAAAAATTATAAGGGAAAAAAATTGTTGGGTTGCAGCTGAACCTGAACCATTATTTCAAACAGGTCTCAGCTTTGCAAAATGCTATCAAGTACACCCACCCACTTCTAACAGGTAAAACAGCAGAGATTTTTCTTCCCATTGCAGTAAAACATGGGCAGAAAGACTGTGCGCGAGTCAGCAAGTTTTAATGACAATTTTGCAAAGCTGAAATAACTAGTGGGATTTTGTTCTGTTTTTAGTACAAAGCACCACTGAATAACACGTATTCCAGTTAGAACACTTCAGCTTAATTATTTCATTCCAAACTGTGCCTTTAGAAAAGTGGCATACTAAGACTTCTTTTACTGATTATATATACCAAGAAACTTAACATTTTCCCCTCCTTCAGCATAATATCCACCTAAAGAAAATCAAGTAAAGGGAAGTTCATGCCTTTCACAAGCAAACCAGAGAAGGGAATACAAGGCTGTATTGTTTAGCCTCGTATGATTCTTCCTGCATGTCTTGATAGCAACAGAAGTCTGGAGTCACCCTTACATAATCAAGCCAATGTAATTTTGATACTGTAAAATAAAGATTCCTTCTGGATTAAAACAGTTTGGAAAAGTGTATCCAGTACATTTTACTTCCCCTGGCACTGTTAACTGCCAGGAATACCCTGAACAGCAGTTCTGAACAACAGTTGCCTAAATTAAAGAGATACATTTCTCTCAACCCTACCTCATTAACTTCAGGCCACAAAAATCCTTCCCAAAAGCATTAGCCAAAAGTTCCCCAAAATACAGACTATGCCATCCCCTTTAAAACACCCTCAAAAGTGAACTACTGAATAGGATAAGCATGCACACAATTTTTAAGTCATACAGCATTCTTTATACTGCTGCAGCACAGTGAGGCCTCTTGATGTACCACACACGTCAAATCAAAACTTTATAAACTAAAACAAACAAAACCCATAAGGAAAGCACAGAAGGGAAGCTGGGGAAGAAAGGGACACCCCGCTCCTAATTCAGGCCTGAGGGGGTGTGAGTTGCCAGGCTGGCAACTCTAGATGGGCAAAGTGCCTGCTGTCACCATGATCATTTCTCATATCACCGTAACACCTTTCCCCAAAACTTCCCCATTTAATTAAGTCTTATATAAACTTATTTTTGTAGACACACTAGCAAAGTGTTGGTCATGCTTTAACCTTGAATGTAGAGATGCAGTCCCACAAGTCATGGTGCTAAAGCAAAGGATGCCAGGGCACTGCAAGGTCCCACTAGGTCCTTTGAATGGTACCATGAGGTATGGGGAGATATGCAGGTAAGCTAAGCAGATAAGCCAAGCTCAGGCTTGCCCCTGCCTGGATGATGCCCCACACTTATTGTCCAGGCCCTATATAAGGAGGCAAGAACTGAAATATGAATAATTAGTTTTTGAAGTTGGATGCCGTTCAATTCACAAGAGTTCTGGAGGGGTACCTCGAATCCAATAAGGCTGAGAACCGCTGTGCTAAGCCATCATAAAGCAGAAACGGAACTATTTTTAGCTATGGTTTTCTCTAGCTTCCCTCACTTTTCCTTTCTACTGAAAGCAAAAAGCCCAGAAGTTCCAGTTTCATTTCTCAGTCCATTTCACTAATTCATACTTTAAATCAGCAACTTCACTTAGCTGATGCTGAGAAATCCTTTGCTTTCTGTTTCAAAATCACTACATGACTGCTGATCACTGTTACACAATTGCTACATTCCTCCCCAGCTACAGCTGCATTCAGAGGAAAGATGACAGTTGCCAGGTACATAACTGAATCTCATCCCTCAACAGGAAAAGACATTCCACATATTCCTACACTAAGATAATGACAGTCCCTCTTTCCGGTTGATGCTGGTCAGCATGGTAATCCCAGATTCCCTCCTGCAAGACAGATATGCTGGGGCTGGAGAGGACGTCACCAGAACACATCAGAACCACGGCACAAGATGTGCCAGCTGATGTCTCTTGCCTCCTGCAGAAGGCTGTGAGAAGCTCAATCTCCCTGAAAAGAGGAGCTCTTCTCACATTCGTCTTACCCCTCCAACTCTCCACTCACTGCCATGCTTGGTACTTTAACTTTAGCATGAGAACCGCACCAGCAGCCAACAGGACTCTCTGTTACAGCCATGAGGTCCCAGTGACACCTGGACAGGCCACTGGCTCCAGCCAGCTAACAGTCCTCACAAGACAGTGGTGCTGCCTAGTGCAGGGAGGATGGGGGATGACCTGACATACCCGAGCAGACCAGTAGTGCCCAGGATACCGACACCAGGGCAACAAGGCAAACAGACGCTACACTAGAAGGACTCCTCGTTTTCCTCCTCCATAGCCCCGGTGCCAACCCAATGGTGGAGGAAGCTAGCAGTGCCGTTCACTGAGGCCACACCCGGAGCTGCAACAAACGCCCACGTGCGCCTGCCCCAGCCCGGCCCGGCTGCCCGGAGGGGCGGGAGGAAACGGGCCGCAGGGCTCCAGCAGGCGAGGGCTTGGCCCTACCCCAGCGACGCCCCCAGAGTCTGGCCCGGCCTCATCATGTCGGTGTGAAGGGGAAGAGGCTCATTCCCGGCCGGCCGGGAACGCGAGGCCTCGTGGCGCCAGCTCAGGCCAAGCTGCCCCCGCCCCGGCGCGGACCCCTGCCCCGCGCACCTGTGTGCCGGCCGCGCCAGGCAGGCCGCGCACGTAGCCGTTGCGCAGCGCCCCATGCGCCGCGACGCTGCAGCCATTAGCACGCGCCTCGCCACCAGCCCGCTCCATCCTCCCGCCGCCGCCGTTGCCGCCCGGTCGCCCCGCACCGGAAGCCCTACCCGAGCGCGGCGCCAATCGCGAGCGGCGACGTCACCTACGCCGTGGCCACCGCCCCCGAAACCCTGAAAGTGGCGGCAGCGCCCAGAGCGAGGGGGCGAGGCCCTAGGCCCGCTGCCCAATGAGATTACAGTGTCCCAGGCCGAGGGAGGACGAGTCATCGATGAGGCACGCCCAATGCCGGGGCAGAAAGCCGGCGGGAGAGGCCCAATCATCTGGTTGGGAACCGACTGGGTGAAGATGATCTACCCAATCGCAAGGCGAAGACGCAGGGGTGGGCGGGATGCGAAAGGCGCTTTGGCCAATGACAACAGAAAGGACGAGGAAGGAGCCGGAGCCCAAAATAAAAGACTAGCCAATAACAAGGCCGAGAGGCAGCGGTGGGCGGGTTCGGCTGCTGGGCGTGAGCCGGGTGCGCTCTGCACCGCTGTGAGTGCGGGGCTGCTCGGGGCTTGTGGCGCCCCGTGCCGGGCGGGCCCACCGAGAGGCTGGGCTGGACTGGGGAAGGGGGCGTGGGACCGGGCTTATCCCGGCCGCCGCCTGCTCCTGGGGCCTGGCAAACCCTCATGAGTCATGGGGCCCCGTGGCGGCGAAGAGGCGTTCCGCGGCCTGGGGCAAGGTGGATTCTCCATGGCTCACCAGGCTGAAGTTGGTTCCTTGTTCCCGGTTCCTTATTCCAGGTTTTGGTTCATTTTGCAGTTATCCTTACACGATGAAAGGTTGTTAGTAATGAATTGCATCTGCCACAGAGTTAGGATTTCATCCAAAATGTGTATTTACTAATAACTTTGTACAGTAATATCATGTTTCAAATTCATAACCTTGGGGAAAAAACCTGGGATTAGGCTCGGATTATGAGGCAAAATCCTCTTCAGTTCACCCCAAAGCACACATCTTTGCAACTGGGGGACTCTTCTGAAGGAGCCTGGGCCAGTCATGCCCTACCCAAAGCTTGGTTTCTGCATGGCAGGCTGGCAACTCACATAGATTCGTAGACATTAGGGATGGAAGGGACCTCACAAGATCATCAGGTCCAGCCACCTGCCCAAGGGCCAGAAAGCCAGCTGGGATCAAAGGATCCCAGCAAGATACTCCAGACACTTTCAAGAAGCACTTGGATGTCTAAGTGCTTGCACCACCTCTGAGGGGAGTCTGTTCCAGGCCCAGGGGGCTCAGACAGTAAACAAGTTTTTCCTTATGTCCAGTCTGAAACAGTCTTCCAGCAGTTTGTGACCATTAGACCTTGTCTTCCTGTGAGGTGCCCTGATGAACAGATGTTCTCCCAGTTGCTGATGCACACCCCTTATATACTTACAGGCTGTCACCAAGTCACCCCTGAGCCTCCACTTCTTCAGGCAGAAGAGTCCTATGTCCCTCAGCCTGTCCTCATAAAGCCTGCTCTTTTGTCCTCTAACCATGTGTGTGGCTCTCCTCTGGAGCCTTCTCAAGCTTCTCACGGCCTCTCAGGCCTGAAGTAAGAGCTTGGTTTGGGTTGGGAGTACTAGTGGAAATACTTTTCCAGTCATGCCAGGTGATATGTTTCTGCCATCAGGGAACATTCCCAAAGAAGCATGGGCAGACTTCTGCCCAGCCCAAAGCTCGGCTTTTGTGTGTCAGGCCCCAGGCCTGTGTACTCTTTACATAGCTCCAAATAAGCAGCTAGTTTTGGGCTGGGATTATGAGTGAAAATCCTCTTCGGGTCACCCCAGACCACGTCTCTGCCATCAGGAGACTGTTGTGGAAAAGCCTGGGCACAGCATTTCCTGCCCCAAAGCTTGTTTTTTATGTGCCAGCCTGCCAACTGCCAGCCCCCAGACCTGTGTGCTACAGTGCTAGGAATAAGAAGCTGTTTTTAGGATGGGATTACAGGCCAAAACTCACTTTGGATCACGCCAAAACATATGTCACCACCACCAAGGGCTATCCTGAAGAAGCCTGGGCAGGTCCTTCCTTGAACCAAAGCTCCTTTTTTGAGTGCCAGCTTGCCAATTAACACCCATCCTGTAAGGCCTGTATGTTGCTGTTCAGCCAGGCACTAGACCAGTGGTCACCATTCCAGAGCCTCTTGAGGTTGATCCTGGGCTGGGGGTCTGAGCATGCGTGTGCACGCCTCCCCCAGCCCAGCAGGTCAGTCAGTAGGGGAGGGAAGGGGCAGAGGCCTGCAGGGCATGTGCAGCGGGGCTTGGGCACAAAACCCAGCCTTGAAGCAGAAGCCATTTCTGCTGCACACAGATGGGGGGGGCATGTGTGCCCCTCACAAATGTGGGGCAGTGCTGAGGGCTGCAGCTCTGAGGTAGGTAGCAGGGCTGGAGCAGGGGCAGGCCCTGCACAGCTGGCACAGGGAGGGGTATGGAGCCATGAGCGGCTCGTCCAGGGGACATGGGGAGGGGAGCACACAGCCCAGGAGGGCATAGGGGAGCGCATGCCCCTGGATCTGCCCACAGGGAGGTGGAGGACAGGACAGGATGAGGTGCGGGCTGTTCCTGCTGGGCTGCTCCTGGCTGAGCTGTGCAGGGCCAGGTGGCAGTGGCGGCACTGTGAGCAAGGCCACAGAGGGGGACTGTAGCCCCCCCCGACCCCTGCTCCCAGCGTTGCAGCCACCTGCCCCAAGTGCAGCGTGGGCCAGGCCCAGTGGGAACAACCCAGCACAGTCTTCCTCCTTCCTTATCCCTTCCCCCCCCACCCCTGAGGACATGGTGGCCAGGGATTGGTGGGTGTGGGGGAGGGCAGCTGGAAGGCTGCGCCAGCCTGTTCCAGCCGAGCTGGCAGGTGGCTGTGGCGCTGGGAGTGGAGGCTGGCAGGGCCTTGATCTGCCACGCCTCACCCTACGGCCCTTTCCCCTCCCCCATCCCTTCCCCACGGACTTACCTGCTGTGAGGGGGATAGATCTTGAGTTCCTTTTAAATTCCAAAATTGATCTCTGTACTAGATGGCAGTAAGAATGGCTGTGTGCAAATATATACCAACTTACCAAATTTACCTTGAGCGCCCACCCAGCAACTTAGTAAAGTACATTTGAACTTGGGTGTTCTAATGTGAACAAACCTGTCCACTCATAAGCAAATATTAAATTAAAACAGGTTTATTACAAAGGAAAAGTGGAGGGCTGACCCAAAAAGGATTTTTACCTGTAATCCCAGCCCAAACTCAGCTCTTTATTTAGGCCTCAAGGTCTGTGAATTGGCAGCCTGACACGCAAAAGCCGAGCCGAGCTTTGGGTCAGACAGGGCTATGTACTTGATACATTATATTATTTTATATTTTTTTTAGTAAATATACATTTTGATTAAATCCAAACTGTTTAGCTTGTATAATTCATTACTAACAACCTTTATGTAAAGGTTAGCTTTGAAAATAGAAGCCAGGAACCGAGAACAAGGAATCAGGAATAAGAAAACAGGAACTGGGAATAAGAAACCAATTGCAGACTCATTCATTGCTTGGAGTCTTCATGCCAGTACTGGAACATCTCGAAAACATCAGGTGCGACTCATCCCCAGGTTACGGGAGAGATCCCCCCTGGCCTGCACTGTGCTATGGACAATAACAGTTATTTGGTTGGCTCTGCAGACACCACATCCAGCGTTATGTCATCTCATGTTTCCCCAAAAGCTGTCTACACATTACCAGATCAGTACCCCATGGACCAGAGGTGCCAACTGTTAAGCCTACCTGGAGCCATACTTGAAAACACAGTTCCAAAGCCTGGAGGCCTTCCAACTAGGGGTGGGAAACTTGTTTAACAACTAGGCAAATAAAAGACAATGCTGTAAATGTAGCATCTGCAGTGGGACTGAATCTGTCCTGTTAACACTTGGGTCACCGAGGCCTCACACATAGGGGGAGAAGGCTGATAAGGTCAAGACCCCTACAGAGTGCATAATGGTTCAGCAACACCCGCAAGGCTTGGGGTGTGGAGTAAGCAAGGAATAGAGTCATGCAATCTCCACTTAAGGCTAGAGGTGCCCTGCAGAGGCATAGGTGAGCTGAGAAGGGCCTATTAGCTTGAGGGCTGAGCTAAGGCAAAGGGAATCCGGGAGGGGCCTGGTAGTGATTTGCAGGGACTCAGGCTCTTTCATAACAGCCCATGGCCACCCTCCCTTACACTATCTCTAATAC
Source organism: Crocodylus porosus (assembly GCF_001723895.1). NCBI lineage: Eukaryota > Metazoa > Chordata > Crocodylia > Crocodylidae > Crocodylus > Crocodylus porosus. Next base: position 77,714,182 of record NW_017728947.1, read on the forward strand.
GAACAAGGCATGGCAGGAAAGTGAAGAAGGGAGGGCTACATTAGAACCTGAGCCAGGCAGGGAACACGTCATGGCTGCCCCACTGGCCAAGAACCTACTACAGTTATGTATAAGGAAGGGAACAGCAAACAAAAGGGAATCTGTAGCTGTGCCCTACCTTCGCAGCTTCTCTAGGCAGAACAGGGGTAGCAGGAGGCTTTCTTCAGAAGGTTGAGGAGTGTCAACTGAAAGGTTTTTGTTAAATTTTATTTTGGGGTTTGACATTCCAGTTTCAACTTAAAAGGCTAGTAGAGAACTGGTGGGAAAGGGATATTCTAACAAGTCAAAATACAGACAGGTTGAAACAGGCTGAGCTGTGGTTTTTTCAAACCTAAATTGAGGGGAGGGGACATGTTAATCTAGAGTCTGCTCTCAGTCGCATCAGAATAAATACACAGTAACTTCACAGAAGGCAATCAAGTTATCCCAAGTTAACACACACAGGTATGAAAGTAGCATCTGGCCCCTTGATTCTTCTTTAATCGTCAGTCTTTATTTATAGGTTTTGGGGCAATGCCCAGGATCCCATTGTATCGAGTGTTGCACACAGATAGAAAATGAGTTTAATACACACTTCTGACAAAAAATAACTCCTCATGAAAGAGCCAACAGTTTCATCCTCCTCAAGGGAAGGCTGAGAAAGCTGCATATCTGGCCTCAACCTACTTATAAAGGTGCTTTCTTCTTCTGTTTATTTTGTGAGGTTGCCTGGCAAATAGGGGTCCTTGGTATTAGATGTAGGTTCAGATGTGGCATCAGTCAAATGTAGACTTTTGGGCAGCCACAGGTAGGCAGGAGTGGGACATTGGACATTAAGGGCATTTTTACATGTGGTTTGGGACACAGCCCCTGGTGCTTTAATTAGCAAGCTGTGCTACTTAAATGCACCTGCACATCACATGTATCAGTATCCCCATGCTGAAGAAGTGGTGGTGGGGCACTTTGAACTAAAGCACATTGAACATGTTTTATTCCAAAGCGCCCCACAGCCATTTTTTCAGCACAGAGATGCAAGGGGATGCTGATACACACAATGCAGAAGGCTGCTGGAGTGCGTTGATTTCTGTGCTCCAGCAGACTCAATTAATCAATTTTGCTCCTACACTCTGGATTTCCAGTGTATTGGAGCAGGCTCCCCGCGTATGGTTCTCTCTGGCCTACCTGATTCTCTTGCTTACTCCAGGTGCTCCCTCCCAAAACTTACCTGTCTGCCACTAAAGCCTTTATGAGCCAGTATAAGTGGCTGACTTTGCCTGGTTTCTCTGTGTAGTGAGATGGAGCCTTAGGCTAAGGCAGGGTGAGCCATCTCCTCTCTTACATTCCTCAGGCAGGAAGTCAAACACAGAGAGGCTGCAACGAAAGCCTGGAATGTCTGTGTTCAGTATCTGCGGCCCTTTGAGAAGGACCAGGATAGCTGCTCAGAAAATGTGTAGGCAGGAGGGGTGGTGGAGGAGGGAACACAGCAGAGTTCTGAGCCCCCTTCCAGACAAAGAGAACGTGAGATGGAAGAACCACTGAAAGGAAGCATCTCTTGTAGAAACCAAAGGGTTAATGAAGAAATGAATGTCAAATTGAAGAGAAGAGTGAGTCAGTCACTGAAATGTCTGAGTGAGAGAGAAATAGTGTACCATGTACTGGAGAAAATAGCCCTGCGGTTTGGCTAGGGAATCACCATCTCTTCAGGCCAACCACACTGCTAGATAGGGTGGAACCAGACATTGCCTTTGTGCCCTTGTAAGAGAGCCTGGGGCTCCTTGTTCCTTTAAGATAAAAGCAGCCGAGCCAGGCAGCTCTGGCAGCAAGTGCAGGTTGCTGCACCTGCAGGCAGCCTGCTGACCAGAAGTAGGCAGGGCCCTGGGAGTATATAAGCCTGAGCCTTGGGCTGGCAACATAGTCTAATCTTGGCTGGAGGGTTAGGAGCTGCCCAGGGGTGATAGGCTGCCTGTGGGAACGCAGAGGCTCAGGGAGTGCACAGGGAGCCCAGGCGGGGAGGTATGCCAATGCAAGGGGTGAAGGAAGGTTTGCCCTCTTAAAGGGGCAGAGGGCTGCTTTCACTACTTTTGTTTATGTTATAGCTAGAGAACCACTGAATTCATGGCAGAAGTAGGGTGCACTGTGGCTCTTTTAATCTTGCAGATTTCCCCCAACCCTTCCCCCCTGCTGATTGGTGGAGGGGCCCCACTTGTGGCTTACTTCTGATCAGCAGGGACCCTGATTTTCTACAATAAAAAAAAATCACAAATTCTCTGATAAAAATCACAAAATCCATGGTTAAAATTAAATGCCCCCCATAGCCCTGCTGGTGTCCCTCACCACCCTCAGCCCACAGCCCTCCAGCCCTGCTTGTGTCCTTTGCCCCCCACCTGCAGTCCTTGGCCCCACTAGCCCTGCCCCCAAAAGGAAGGCAGCGGCTGCTACAGCAGGAGCACGAGCCAGTTCCCCCCCTGCTGCCTTCCTGCTGCAGGCCAGAGTGGGGTCGGCTCCCAGTGGCAGTGTGCACTCCAGGGGAGCAGGGGGACCCATGCCCCCCAGATCTGGGGGGAAGGGTGGTTGCAGGCTGCAGGCTCATGCTCCCCAGGCCCTCCAGAGCACAGTGTGTGCAACCCAGTGCAGCAGCACATGGGGGGACGCGCACGAAAGTTGCCTGCCACTGCAAGCTCCGCTAGTCGCACATGCTGTGCTCTGGAGGGCCTGTGGGAGGGCAGCAGAGTGGGGAGTGCAGCATTTGCAACCCAGGGTTTGCAGCTGGCCAGGCACTTCGGCTGAGGGAGGACAGGGAGGGGGGTTACAGTCTTCCTACTCCCGGCTGGAGTGCCTGGCCAGCTGCAAACTGCCCCCTCCAGCCAGAGAGTTTCCAAGCTGGCTGAGGAGCGGGGGAGGCTGCAAACCCCACCCCTTCTCCTGGGGAGAGTGCCTGGCCGGCTGCAAGCCTCCCCGTTTGCTCAGCCAGCTTGAGTACTCTCCAGCCAGGCACCCTGACTGGAAGGGGTGGGGTTGCAGCTGGCTGGGTGTGGCAGAGGTTTGCAGCCAGCCAAGCACTCTGGCCAGGAGTGGGGAAGCTGAAAAATCCCTTTCCTGCTCCCTCATCCCCTAGCCAGCTTCCCCAACCCCAGCCCTGCCCTACAACCCCCAAGCCCCCCTTACCTCCAGCAAGAAGAGTGAGCCTAAAACAGTCTCCAGTAAGTGCAAGTATTGTTCCCTGCCCTTCCCCCTCACCATTCCTCTCTGGGCAGGGTTGAGGGTTTCCCCGCCGCTTTTGCAAACAGATCTTGGAGGCTGGAACTCAGCCAGCCTGCAGAGCTCTTTGCAAAAGGGGGAAATCCACAGGTTTCTCTTCTAAAAGGGAAAATCTGTGTTTTCTCTGATAAAAATGGGAAGTCCGTGGTTTTCTCTGTTTTTCCATGGGAAACAGAAAACCCGGATCCCTGCTAATCAGCAGGGAAGCAAAGACTGCAGTTTTAAATATGGTGCTGTTCTTGCCTCCCGCCACTGATTGGCTGAGGGGCCCTGAACAGCCCTGCTGTTTGCTGCTGACTGGTGGGGAGGCAAAAAAGGCACCAGGCTTAAAACCATGGTTTTAGCTTACCTGCTGATCAGGAGGAAGTGGTGGGGTCTTCTGCTAATCATCAGTAGGGGGGCAAGGGTAGAGCTGCACGCGAGGGAACATGCAAGATTAATGGAGCCAGTGTGCACTCTACTTCCACTGTGAATTTGGTAGGTCCCTGTCATGGGCATCTCCCCAGATGAATGGCCAGGCCACAGTGAAATGGCAGAATGCTAGGCCATAACACAGGCCTCCTCTAGATGGGTGACCCCTGTCACACTCACAAGGCAGGGAAGTCAGTTGCATCAAACTGCCATCGAAGCAGGAAGGAAATTGCAACATAACTGGCTAAGGAGAAGAAAATGAGGGGACTGTGTGAAGAAGGGGCTACTGACAAGTAAACAGAATGCTGGCAGGAAGGTAACACAATTGGCCAGTAAAAATAAGTGAAAAAGAGTAAGGGTATAAAAGGGTAAAGCCACGAGGCCCTGACCGGGGAAGTTCAAACCATAACTTCAAGCGTCAAAGGGCCTGTGGACTGATCACCCGCATTGTCATCCACGCGCCGCCCCCCCCGCCCCCGAACACTGCCTCAGCTCGTTCTTGAAGCCTCCGCAAAGAGACTAACGTTCCCAGCCATGAAGCTGCTCCTTTTGTTTGCTGTAGTGGTAAGCATGCATGTAAGACTGTAGTCATTTATGTTTGTATTTGTCTATCTTTCCTGTAAAAGACACGAGCCATTGACCAAGTCTGGGTCTAGGGTCTTGGCTAGCCACACCAAGGTCGTCCGCGATCTTGAAAGCAAGGGGCCTTGACCTGAACCCTGTGACTCAATGGACATAATTTCCCATTTAGCTGTTTGTAGTTATTTTGATTGATTATGTTTTGATTGTTAAATGACCTTTTAAGAAATATGAGCCATTGACCAGGTCTGAGACTAGGGTCCTGGCCAGCCGCACCAAAATCACTCGTGGTTTTGAAAGCAAGGGGCCTTGACCCGAACCTCGTGACCCAACGGACTTCGCTCCTCAGCTTTGATTGTTTGATTATTGTATGTTGCCATAGATTAGTATTATATAGGAAATCATTTGCTTGAGTTGTCAATATTTTATAGGTTAAAGCCAAATAAATATATTGCATATTAATCATAAGCTGCGTCCTCATTGGTGTCCAGCCCACCGACCTAGCCACAACTGGGCATTTTCAACCTAGTGCATCAGTGCCTAGTTATAGCCTGAGGGCTTATATTGATGTTGTGTTTACACTGGTGGTTTGGGCTGGGACTATAGGGGTGGTATAAGGAGGTCCCATTAGTGCCTGAGGGGCACATGATCACCTTGACCCCTGCCAGGGGCAGACTGAAGGCTTGAGCTACTGTTGAGCTCAGAGAGGGGCAGAGTGTAAGGCTGCAGAGCCAGACAGAGACCAGAGGCCTGGCTCCTGAGCGGGGCACAGCCAGATAGGGGCCAGGGGCACAGTCACAGGCAGTTGTTGAGCCTGGAGTGGGCACAGTGCTACATTAAGGCCATGGAGCAAGAAGGGGGTCCGGTGCCCAAGAAGGGTGCAACAAAATGGGCCTGGCACCCACGAGGGGTGCAGCCACACAGGGGCCATGGGCTTAGCAGACAGGGACCAGGGGCCCAGCACCCAAGAGGGACAAACCAGAGCTAGTGCCTCAAAGCCAGGTCTGACACAGTGGGCCCACTCTGCCCCTTTACTCTCTGGATTTGGAACCACACAATTAGCCTCTATGGCTTGAGGTGCTCTGCAGAGGTACAGTTATAGAGAGAGGTTCAGCAAGGGTTCTGAAGACCAGTAGAGTGCTAGGCATTGGTGACACATAGGGGTTGCCCACAGGGGCACATGCACCCCCTGAGCTTGGTGGTGCATCCCCTGTAAAAACTGCTGCCGGTGGGCAGCCGCCGCTCACCACCCCCTGCCTCACCACTGACACCACCAGAAGCATCTATGGGCAGTCCCCGATCGTCACTGGCCACTGCTGACACTGCTGGCAGCATCTGTGGGTGGTTGCCAATGGTGCTTGCCAACCCCCCTGCTGTCAACACTGCCACTGCCACACCCTGCTGCTGACACTGGCACTGCTGCCTGTAGGCAGTCGCTGTGCTCCCTCAGTCTCCGGGGGCACGCAGCATTCATGGTGCCAGGGAACCATAGCAGGGAGTTCATTGGAACCAGGGCTATGTGAAGGCCCATGGCCAACATGAGGGTTCAGATGAAGACACTCCAAAGTGGGATGGCTTCATTAACGTCTGTCAGCATGCACCAGGAGCAGGGCTGTGTTGATGCAGCATAGCCCTCCCCTTATTGTTATCTTCAGAATGGGAGGGGGAGAAGGAAGGGCAAGGAACTGTTGGAGGTTTGCCCAGCCTGTACTGGAGGGGGGGGCGGCCAGTAGACTGGAGCCCCCTTCTCTGAAGTGTCAGTATTCACAAAGAGGTGGTGCTCTCACCTTCCCCGGAAATCTTCAAGAGGAGACTGGATAGGCACCTGGCTGGGGTCTTATGACCCCTGCCACCCCCAGTGCTCCTTCCTGCCCATGGCGGGGGGTCAGACTAGATGATCTGTCTAGCTTCCTTCCGACTCATTGATTCTATGAATGCCAGATTCTCTCATGAGACCTGTTGCATGACCTTCACTCAACAAACAAATACATGGTGCTTTTGGTCTGGTTTTCATCATCAGCCAGAATCATCACTTCCTTCATCCTGGATAGGATTACAATATAGTAAGTTATGGTGAAATGACTCTCTGAGTAGGCAGATGCCTCAGCTCTTTTTGCTCCTTGCTGTCCTGGAGATGGACCAGGGACTGAAATTGGGACCAATAGCAGTGGGAGGTGATTTTTTTTTCTTGATGTTGAATACTAAGCCTGCATGTGGATATTATTTGATGCACTGGTGATATTTGATGGTGCTACTGACCATAAGGAGCAATTGGCTCCTTTGCAATTGGTGGCAGAGAGAAGAAGCTGCAGATTCTGGGTGGCACCACTATTTTCATGTGGAGCCCTTCCAGAAAATTTTTCGTTCTTCCTCAGGACATTGGCCACTCAGGTTCTTCAGGGTTCCATTCTCTGCCCATATCTGTGAGGCATGATCTATAAGGCTTTCAATAAGTTGATCGTATCCAGCTTTATGTCTTCCTTTAACTCAATCCAAGAGCCAGTGTTCTTCAACACAAAATACAGCATCTGGAGGAGACTGGGGAATGGGTGGGAACCAGTTGGTTGAAGATCCCTTCACAGTTTACCAGCATCAGCTGAGTCATACTTGAAGGGATGGTGAGAGTCTTCCAGTGCCATGATCTGCAAGTGCACAATCTGGAGATGCTGTTTGGTCTCCCATTTGCCTTTGGACAATGATGTTGAAGCCATGGCTAGAAAATGCTTCCATGAACTGGCCCTACCTGGACTGTGGTGATCCAATACTGACCTTGTTAGTAGGATCCCTGCCTTTGTCACCCTGAGCCTGGCTAAGGGGCTACACCTTGTAGGTGTCCCTCAACATAACCTGGTGTTAACTGTGGCAGCCTTCAGGTTACGTGGTGTTTCTGATGGCATCAGAAGTTACTAGTGCGCAATGATCTACACTGGCTGCCTCTGTATTCTGGGTGGTGTTTAAGGAGCTGGTTTGAATCAGTAAAAGCCTGAAGGACTTGAACCTTTCCTGCCTGAGAATCTGTCAACACACAGTGGGTGTGTTTGATAATGGGATCTGGAGCCTTTAACTTCCGCAACTTTCAAATCTCATCCAGTCATAGGTCTAGGAGAGGGTCTTGGTTCAGTGGCTTCAGGGAACAGGATACAGATGCTTTCTTCTCTATGCCACTGGCTCCAGCATGGCCCAGGGTTGGGGCTACTGGATGCCTCAAGGAAAAACTAACAGACAAAACTCCTGGGTCCTCTTCCTGACACTGAGGTATTAAACAATACTCAGTTAAAACCAGGTGAGCTACTTTGTTCTAAATCACTTTTCCAAGTCAAGACTGGCTTTAGAAAAGGTGTTATGTGCTCAGTCCATCAGGGGTTTGGGGCCACGTAACAACTCAATGAGAATTACATACCAGGCTTTTCTATTATCTTACTTTCATCTCCTCCTCCCATGCAAAATGAGCTCTGTAGATATTTATTTCCCTTGGATGAACAAGTAATCACATTTGGTCTTGTTGCTAGATAGGGCAAAAACTGTATGGGCTGGACTGCCCTCTCTTCCCAGGAAGGAAGCAATCCCTCTAGGTCAAGGCTGAGGCACACTGGTACAGACTACAGTCATGTAAGAGATTATTGTAACTGCTCATCATCTTGGGTAATTGGTGGCCTCAGGCTGCAAACTGCTGGCCTCTCTCACCTGCAGTGGCAAAACATGGAACTGCCTTCTCTTACACTCCTTTAACTTACAGCAGAATACATCAGGTATGACTCAACTAGATCAAAAGGAGAATCAAGCTTTTTATTTTCAGTCACATAAAGGCCTCTTCAAAGAATCAGGCCCAGAGCCACTGAAACAACTAAGGGCCTTGTTACACCTGACACTGTGAGCCTCATAAATGCTAATGGAGGTTAGTGTTAGCTCCAGGTAAGAGCAGTCGCATTGCAGGCCAGCAGGAGCCTGGAGGACTGAAAAGTAAAAATCCCCCTCCTCCTATTCCAGGCTTCCCCCTGCCCCTTGGGGCTGCCCCCAGCTCCTTAGGGTGGCCCCTGATGCACCCACAGAATACAGGACATGCCCTTGGTGAAGGGCTGGCCCCCTTGGCCAATCAGCTGTGAGGGCTGGGACTGCTGCCTCTTTGGCCAGTAAACAGTGAGGGGGAGGACCACCGGGCCCTTTGGCCAATCAGCAGCAAGGGGCAAGGCCACCTCAAAAAGGTCACCTCCATCCCTCCCTGGCTGGGAACCCTGCTCCTCCTGGCTATGCACCGCGTTATCTCTAGACACAGCTCATAGAATTACTAGGACAAATGATTGACATGTATTTCCACCAATGAAATGAAAATCAGGACTTTTTGCAGTCTGTTCCTCATTTAGAAATGGATAGGGGACAAAGGGTTTAGAATTAGGATGGTCCAGTATAAAACAGGACTAATGGCTACCGTATAACTCCTGCCTCCTCCTGCCCCTGGGGCATTACTTACTTATGGCTGCCTGGCCTATCTGTCGCAGGGGAGCAGGCAGCTTAACCCTTCCCTGCCTGCACCCCAAGGACAGACAGTGCAAGCAGCCACAAGTAAGCTGGGGAGGAGGTAGGGGAAGGGGACAGTGAGCAGGAATATGCGATGTGAGGAGGGCAGGGACAGGGACAGCGGGGGCATTTACATGAAGGTGTAGCCACTCTAGGTGTAACACAAATGGGTAACATGGATCAGAGAGAATCCTGCCCTTGTGGCTTAACTCTGAGCAGTATAACAAGTGCTTAAAACCAGTTTCAGGTGTTAATGTGCATATAAACCAGATATTAAGAGTTCCAGGAGCCGCCCAAAATTACCATGTAACAAGGCCCTTAATCAGCATAGATTGGCTTGATCAGTAAGCTTTCATATCAGTACCTTCATGCTGTTTTACCCTTGCAAAGAGCTTCCCATAAACACCCACAAAGCTACCTCAGAATTCTCCATCACAGCGCATCTTAAAACTATCTTTTGTCACAGTACTAATCAGAGCTGACCTGAGCAGGGTGCAGGGCCAGGGGCAAATCAGCCCATGTGGGGGCCCCACCCCCACTCTGATCCTATGGACCCCAGACCTGAAAAAGCTGCCGCTGCCATTGGTGGCAGTAGCGTTTTGGGGATGGGGGTGGGGAGTGAGTGGCTGGATGCGGAGCCACTGCTCCACCCAGCTCTGCAGGGCCCCCCAAAGCGCAGGGCCTAGGGCAGTTGCCCCAATTCGCCCTCGCTGCTTCCCGCCTGGGATGGCCCTGATGCTAACAAAAGCTAGGCAGTGGCTATGCTACTAGCATGCTGAGATCACTGCCTGCTGTGCTGGATCTACCATGACTCACTGTTTTTTTTTCTTCTCCCTCTGTCCTCCTGTACCCACCCATTGCCTCCTGGCTTAAAATGTAAGCTCTCTAGGGCAGGGCCCAGCTGTTTGTTCCATGTCTATAGCATGCTTCATCCGACCACATGACTGAGTATGTCTGCACTGCAGTTTGTGTGGGACATACCTGAGAGAGTTCTGTACCAGATTGCTTGGGTACTGCCAGCAGGGATGTCACAAACACCATGGAGATCAGGGCAGATAAATTGCTTGAGAAGCGAGGAACAATTTCATCAAGTCATCAGAAAATAATAATAATAATAATAATAATAATAATAATAATAATTTTATTATTATTATTATAATAAAAAATCCATGTAAGATTGATAAGTAAATGCCAGTCCTAAGGCTTGGGGAATGGAGAAAGATGTCAGATGATTTAAGATGTTCTACTACAAAATTACCAGCCACAAAATGGACACCTTATATCAACGCCAGATACAGTGTGGAGCCCAAGCCTGGACCGACCATATCCATTTCTGACAGCTACATGAGTTCTGTCTCTTTCATGCTCTGGCAAAGCTTATCTTGCTGCTAAAGCTTCATTGAAGTGGATTGAATGGTATGGCTAGTTCCTTGCACGCTAGAGAAAGCTAAACTCGCATCTAAGCTGAGGTGACAGGGCATTGTGTCTAGAAGGCTTAAGATTTTTCTGTGGCAAACTTGGTCAATATTCACTTGAAACCAGAACTGCCTTCCTTTGGTGACCTGAAACAATGTCTGACTGCTGTTCCAGGATTGACCAGGAGAGGGAACTGTGCACTTAGGGAAAAAAAATGTGTTTCCCACCTGGCTGGCACAGCTCTGAGGAGCTTGCAGATCATCAAATCCTGTTATCCCAAGCCATTAGACATGTTGACACAATGTATGCTCAGGTGGCAGGGCCTCTGACTGTGCCGTTTGGCCAAGTATAGTCAAGCATCCCAGTGAGGGGGAGCGAGACACTGCTGGTAATTTTTGGGTGCACAAGAGAGGGGATGGAAATTAAAGTTGCTACCTTGAGATGCTTGCTGCATTGGGGAATAGTGCTTTTGAATGAAGCAGTTTCTATGACAATTAAGTGCCTGAAAAGGGACAATAGTGAGGAAAGGCACTACTAAAATTATGGAGTGTACAAATGCAGTAGAAGCTATTGCATTCAGGAGCTGTGGAGATATAGCAGCTCAAGTTCAAGCCCTCTGGGGGTAGGAGAATAACAAAACTTGCCACATTTACAGATGCTGTTTGATACATGGGCTGGACAGATTCATCAGCACCAGGAAGATGGAAGCTGTGGGATTTAAGTGCACAGAGGGCAGAGGACTGTTGTAGGAGTTGTTCTCTCTCACACGCCATAGACGACTCCACCCAGGACAATTGCAATGCTAGTTGTGGAAAGGGTGGTGGATGGCATAAAGGTTTGGCTGATGGGGGCAGTACAGCATAAAGGTGGCTCACAACATAAAATTCACTTTGTTCTTTTATTCAGCTCAGTGAGTCAATTGGGTTCTTTCAAGCCCTCTTAGCCCTTTCTCACTAAAATCTCCCTGGGTCTAAGATAGACTGGTTTTGATCTGACAGTAAGGCATTCAGAGCATGTTTTTTGATGCTGCTGGTTCTGGGGACACAACTATCTTTTGGTTGCCCCTCACTGGCTGGTGTTGGGATGGGATCCTGGCTGCTCACCTGCTGATAAAAGTGCTGCTTCGCGTGGTGATCCACAGTTGAAGAGCCAGTTCAGGCCATGTAAAGACAAAGTCTGAAGTATTTGGGGTATTTCTTCTTGGCCTCTTGAAGGCTTAGGACAAGTGTAGTGGCTTCTTAACCTGGCAGAGAAACACCATGCATCTGTGTCCAAGAAGGCAATTTTCCTGAAGTGCACCCTGGGAGAACTGCTCTTCTGGCGTGGTTCAATACCCACCGAGGTGCAGCGGCTTTAAGCCCAGTTTATGGAAATGGAAATCCCCCACCTTGCCTGCTCCAAGGGCCATACGGCTGCAGGCAAGCAAAACTTGGGGGCATCCAAACCCTAAGCCTCTGGGTTTGGGCCTGCAAGTGGGATGCCCACCAAAGATTTTGGAAACATCTGAAGCCCCAGGTGCGGGTGGAGGATATTTGCTGGTAGTAGGGCCATGTATGTTCTGGACACTTGGATTTGGAATTAGTTTTGGCTAATTTGGCTGTGGTTACAAATTAAATTTCAAACAAAATTCTAGCAGGAGCTGCCAGGGAACTCATGACTGAAGAGACATTTCTAGAATGTGGGGTGGAGTAGGCTTAAATAGTGGAGGTATGGCCAGGGGTGGTAGCAGGGTGTCCCAGCCAGATCCCTAAAGGAGGTTCACTGTCTGAGGCAGCTCTTAGAGAAGGCAGCACCATGCTCTTGTTGCACAAAGGCGGTTTGTTTCCCTGGAGGCGCGCTGAGATCACAGACACACAGACATCAGTCGGCACAAAAGGATGTATTTGTTTGCAAACAAAAGTCAGAGAGTGGAGCTTTGAAGCTCAAATCACCTCTGGCGAACTAATTGTGTTTGCAAGAGGAATTTGTCTTCTCTCTCCTGGGCACGTGTGCAGACACAGGAATTCTTGCAGCCTACTTCCGTTTCATACAAACATACATGTAGTTACATCATTACATACATCGCATGTATATTATAATTAGCTATTTGAGTATGCGGGGCGGAGAGGTAAATATGCAACAGCTCATTAAGCATGCTTAATGCTACAAGACTTCAAAAGTTTATACCCCAAGGCCATGCAGTTAAATTCCAGTTTCTGTAATCAGCATGAGAGAGAGTAAGGAGGATGGGGAAGAGGAGCCTTGGGCAGTATTTCTTTCTTATCAGGAGCAAGATGCAAGCTGTGCATTTCTAACACTCTGAGGGATACATCAGTATTACTACACAAGCCATTCACCCTGCAGTGAATATAACTCACTTGTTCTGTAGCCCTACAAACCTGAGGGCATGGCCTCCATGGTTGAGTGACCCAACCCTCACTACAACAAGCTCCTTGCATGATGGGAAGGTACATTTCAATCAGTTGAGGAGAAACAGTCCCTTACCTCTGGCAGGTTTCTCCAGTATAACCAAAGATTTCCTAATCTGGCCTACTAAAGTCTCTGGCTGTTGCACTAACTCTAGTGCAACTCCTCCAGTGGGAGTGTAGATAGGGCTCAGGAGTTATCACTGTCCTGTCACTTGGTCTTGCTCTGAGCAGGCCTGATGGGTAGTGGTGAAAATGCATTGTCTGCATTGCTGTGTCTGAATTGTGGGTGCAGCAGTGAGCTTTTACCTGAAGAGCAGCAGAGGCATCCGCTGTCAGTAGATGGCTGGTTGGTGATTTAGGACAGCCATTTTTAGCCTTGGCTTCATCCTAGTGCAGAGATCCTTGGTCTGCTACTTGGACTGCAGGCCAGGAAATTAGGCTGGGGTTGACACTGCTTCACTATGAGACTTCAGAGAAATCCCTTCCCCTTAGGATCTCACTTTTTCCTCTTTGGCAGGGGAGTCTACAGCACTGGCCATCCTTCCCTGGCAGATGTCTGGGTAATCTGTTTGTGCATTCAGGGCCCTTTGCAGACAAACAGCACTGAGATTTTTTCCCCATTCCCCCCAAAATGGGATGAAGAGGGAACTGTTATGTCATGGCTGCAAAGTAAACAGCTCCAAGGGGCTGAAATCTAGTAACCGTGGGATTAACCTGCTGCAGGAGTGGGGAGATGAGTTTATTCCCTCTTCCATGTTGAAGCCAGAAAGAGACCAACCAAAAAAATGGACAGAGCAGGACACACCAGCCATGTTCATACCTGGCTTGGGGCATCGTGTGTGCAAAACAAAACGTGCATGAGCATGTGCTGAGTGCCTGTTGTTTGTGTGATGGTGATAGGTGTGCATGGTAAACATAGCGTGTTGTGCAACCTTGTTGCTCATGGTAAGTATGTTGGGAATGTAGGTTGTGGAACATGGTCAGGGGAAATGTGTGTTGCACAGTATATTTTGCCTGAAAATATGTAGTATGTGTACACAGGTATGTGCAGTGCACTGCTGTATTGCACACTAAAGAGCTATGCATGCTGTATAGAATGTACCTGTGTGTACGTTGTGGATGTGGTGTGTGTGGTAGTGCGCTGCATGTGTTGGACAGGAGGCAGCTGTGCTGGGAATGTCTGTATATAACAAAACAAGAGGATATTTTGCAGTTAAATGAAGCAAATCATCACCATGGCAACTCTGCTCTCTTCTCCCCACCAGATGCCATGTTTATGTAGCTGAAAGTCCTGGTTCCATCTCCACTTCAAAGGGGGCTGGCTGCCTATGCTGGTACACACACTCTGGACTGGAAGTGGGGAGGACACGTCAAGAGGGAGATGGTACAGTGTTCTCCATGCGAGGCTGTCACTGGGATCTTCAGGGGGGAGCCACACACAACATGATGGGCCGAGGGGCCACATGCTGCCATCTTCAGTAGGAACTTGGAAGGGCCGAACTGTCTAGGAGCCCGAGCAACCAGGCTGCACTCCTAAAATATACAGGTTCCACTCAACTCTGCAGAGACAACACTAGCTACAGCCTGTGCTGCAGAACCCATGCTCCAAGGCTAGAATGGATAAGGTGCTGAGTGACTGATGCTGGCCCCAGGGCCAGACTGCTCTATAACATAATGCACCACTATAATCCACATCATGCAGCACCCTGTTCTCTCTCTCCTGCAATGCTAGGTTAGGGTTGCACCATGCTTAACCACAAGTAGAGGGGATATTTCAATGATCTCTTTTCCTGCTTGACCTTGCTCCTTACACCATCTTTCCCTGAGGCCACCTCTGTTCCCTTTCAAGATATGCACATTTTATTACACTGCTCTAAGGACATCTCTGTCCTTTCCCACCCATCAATGCAAACTTCATCCCAGCCTACTGCTGGGACAGTGATGACATAAGAAGCACAAACCCATTTCAGAAGGCTGAGACATCCCTTCTAGTCACTCTGTTAAACAAGTGCTCCCAACTATTCATGCTCATTACAGAAGCTGCTATAATTTTCTCTTTCCTGAAAATCTTCCTGTGGTTTCAGATGCAAGGAAATTAGTGTATATTGTTGCCACAAACATCCAAAAGAATGCCAAGAGCTTTAGCAACAGGGCAAAGTATACATTTTTGGCTACAGGGCAAAGGCAGACAGCTGCCCTTATCTTAAAGGAGTTAAACAAGAAAATACAGTGGCTTGGCATCTCCTTTGCTTGCTACCTAAACAGCTGTTTGGCATGTTACTGTGTAGCTAAAACACTGTATGCATTCTACTCCAGAGAGGGCTGCATTTCAGTAGCAGGTAAAGGGGCTGGGGTGGAGGGGGGACGGAAAGCATCTTGATGCCCATCTTGCCGGGGTCATCTGATCCCAGCTGTCTTTTCTGCCCAAGTCCAGGGGGGCTGGACCCAATTATCTGTAACATGGGCGACTGGTGCCACCTTAGTCGGGTGGGGGGGGGGCATGGGACCCCTCAGTGACTGGGGTGGGGGCGCCCTCCTGTGGCCAATCTTGCTGGCCAGGGGGTTCCCTGCCCCCCCCGTGGCAAAACTCACTGACTGGGAAGTGGCTGCGGAGCTACATCCGATACTTGCTCTCCCCAGCCAGCGCTCGCAGTGGGAGCACCAGCACTCCTGCCTGCCTCCACTGCCCATTGCCTAAGTGTGGAGCGCAGCTGGTCAGGGGTGCACCAGCACTGTCAGGGGGTGTGCACCCCCAATGCATTACCACTGATCTGTAAGATCCCTTCTAGCCCTTAACAACTTATGGATCCCTATTGATACATGGAAGTTTTCTAACTCACAGACATGGAAACTTGTCGTGGACTTTTAGGAAGATATTCCCAACCAGAAATTGTTTAAAATCTCCTGGCCACTAATTGAAAGTTTTTCCAATGGTGCTTGAGAAAATAGCAGTACAAATGATGCATTTCACCTCGCATTAATGATGCATTCTTTGTAAAATGAGCCCTCAGTTATGTACTCATAGTTGAGCTGTGATTCCTATTTACTAAAACTTGACTAATTTCATCTGCTAATTTAATCTTTCCTGCTTTCTGCCTTTATAGTGCACAGGGAAGAATGAATATTCAGGGATGAGTTGGACTTTTAACATAAATCTCTCAACATCTGTTGGCCTTTTGTCACTTAATTTATTCCAAATGGGGCCAAAAACATGCCTCTCCTGGTCCCAAATCACCTGCACCTATTTAACATTACTTCTTGAGTAAATTCACAGTAAGACTGGCCAGGGGAAAGTGGGGGACAGTTACAGAAACACTAATCATGAAGCAACAGCTGCTGCTCCTGAACAGTACTAGTGTGGAGAGTGTGAAGGGTCATGGGTGAGAGTGGACAGAGTGGATAGAGAAGATTGAAGTTGTGTTTGTCTATCCTGCTAAACGACATTTCCCCATCTTGTGCAAGATCCAGTGGAATTAAGACAAGGCCACCTTCAGGACTTTAGGGAAGAACCATAAAGGTTATGCTTCTCCTCTGAGAGTTTATATCTGGGGTCTGCCTTTCCTCCATCTTCTCTACCTAAGACTAAAGCCCCCTTCGCTCTCTGATCCAACAGCAGTAGATTCCATAGCCCCCTACTATACGGGAGTCTGCTGTATAATAACCAAGAAAGCCTGCAAACATGAGTCTGCAAAGAAGAGGCTCTGTGGTTCTAACTGTAACTTAAGGCTGTAGGATAAGATCATAAGTTCTGAGGAAGACTGGTCTGGTACAGTCTTGGCCTGGATTCCCCCAGGGCTGTAGAAGACAGCAGGTGGTCTTGGGAGTCACACCTGGAACTCCCACTGTATTTGCCCCTCTTCATCTTTTTCATGTCCCAAGACTGATAGGTAAAGAGTACAAAGGCCTCTAAAACTTTTCTGAGCAGTGAGTAGCATGTGAGCATCTTGAACATAACTCCATCAACGTAAGATCAAAGGAGAAGGGAAGACTGCTAGCACAGCAAAGGCTACAGCTTTTTTTTGTGTTGCCTAAATCTGATATGCATCAAACAAGACCTTCACCTGTGAGCGTCAGCATCCTCACTCCTACATGCCTCTGGGTTGTCAACCACAGGGACAGCCAGCCTCTCTGACACAGCACAGCCTGTTGTAGTAACTCTGTTATCCTGCTGCTGGAAAAAAGACAGAAAAAATATTTCTCTTGCTGCCACAGAAATCTCTTTGCTGCCATCTGTTGCACTTCATGAAGGGGTATCAATGGTGGAGGTTTCATGGCAACATATTAGCTGTTAATACAGAGTGGGTTCAGCCTGTTTATGGCTCATATGTTGGCCGGGATAGGGAAAGCCATACCTGGAATTGCTCTCAGCCAGCAGAGTAGGATGGGCAGAGCAGGGCCTGACCTGTTCTTTTGCTTCTAGGAATGATGGGACCCAGAACACAGAAAGCAGAGATGAAAAGACTTCTCAGATCCTAGCCTGATGGCCATAGCCAATGCAGGATTGTTTCACCCTCTCTACTCTCCTGAACCTTGAGGGATGGGGCTCTCACCTCTTTATTTTGGGGAAACTAGTTTGATCAAATATCAGTATCATTAAGCACTTCCTGATGATCACCTTTAGTTTTCCTTTGTTTGGTTCCATTCATACAGCCTCAGAATCTAAGGGTCTGACCTCCCATGAGTTCTTCAAGTGAATTTCCCTCTTGAAAACAAAGCAAACTTTGCAAACCCTATCAACAACTAAGCCCTTCTTGTGGGCTGATTAAAGCAGCATCATGACATGAAGGATGAGCCTCCCTTTTAGGTTGCATGCTCTGTTCTAGCTTCTCCATCATTTAAAAAATCAATAGCTCTTTCCCATTCTCCTCCCCCTGATCTTCTCTTCCTCATTATGGTTCTAATTTGCCAGAGCAAAATTACACTCATTTTCCTCCACCCTAATCAAGACAGCTTTCCATTAAGACAAAAAGCTTCTTATCTAAGCTGCTAATGTTGAACAAAGACAGAAATGATTGATGAGAACATCAGCTCTAGAAAGCCCAAGACTTCATTTGATTCTCAGTCCAAGGCAGTAATGCTTCATCCTTCTATGGTCAATGCAAATTAGGAAAGGGTTTTAGATCCTTCCAGACAAATTTAAATGCCATTGTAAGGTGCTGACTTGAATGAAAGTTGTAAAGTTGTGCTCTCTAATGGCACAAGTATCATTGGGAGTTGGAGAACTTCAATTCAGAGATTTGGACAATGACTTATTGTGCCCCACCACACCTCTGTGTATCATCTCCCTAATGTGCAGCAGACAGAATGATATTGTCACACCTTTGCAATGTGCTTTGAGATGCTTACTTGAAAGGATAAAAAAAAAATACTGTTATTAACATTGCCTGGAATCAGCAAAGCGTGAGAAAGCTTCCCCTTGCTACTCTACTGCCAATGGTCAAGTCCTGACGGGGAGGAGAGAGTTCAGTCTCTAGAGCCTGGTCAGTCCAGTCAACATGGACACCCATCAGATGGGCAAAATTCAGAAAGTAAACAGGATTGATGGGACAGCCATATCATACAGAGGATATAGTATAAAAGCAACACCAAGAAAAGTTGGATTTAGGCTGAGGGCACCCTCGCTGGCCCTGTCAACTTGGTTAAATACCTGTTAAAACAGAACTGGAACATCTGTTTGCTGTGATCCAGCACTAACCCACTCAGAGAGGAAGCTATTCCTCTATTCTGCAAAACAGAAAAGCTATGGCAGACATTAAAACCCCCCTTTCTCCTTGTGAGTGCTGGAAACAGTAGCTAGCTTCTCCAACACTTATCTGTTCAGAGGCCCTGGATTTGAACAAGTGTAAAATGTGGCTCCCAGCCAGAGCCCATGCTTACTTACAAAAAATAAGAATTTAGTAGGTTAACCTGTTCAGAGCGGACACACACAAGACAGGGTGTACATTTAAAATAGCAGGAACTGGGAAAAGAATGTGTTGGTTCAAACTAAACCTATCTGCACTATTCCAGGCTGCTCCTGTGAGAAGAGGAACAAGGCAGATCTGACAAGACTTTCCACTGTGAGACTCAGGAAAAGTCAGGTCTACATGGAGAAAAGGGAAGATTCTTGTATTAATGAGATAAATATCGTCTCCCCTTTATAATGAGTCATGACGTTATATAAAGGCAAGAGGAAGGGCTATTTTAAACATGTCTGTGCCTTTTTTTTAAGCCTAAGGAAAAGGCCGGGTTCTTTTAGTCCAGAGTATACAAATGGTCCATCCATTCTAGTATCATGTCTGACTTTAGCCAATACCCGATGTGTTGAAGGATGCTACACAAATGCCATTAAGGTGTAATCTTTTCAACAGAGAAGTTTTGCCTCATCAGTTAGAGGTAGGATATGACCTGAAACAACTCTACACATTTTCTTCAATTATTTAATGTTCTAATTTTCCATGTAAACATCTGATCTTGCCCTGAGTTCTCCTAAGGACTAGATTTCAAAGGTAGAGGTTGTTTTATTTTAAAGGCTGTGAAATAAAACACATACATACATTATATATATGTTGCCTTTCATTCGATGGCTCTTTGGTCTTGTATGAAAAAGCAAAAATACAAGCAAATCTGTTAAAGACTATTCATCATCTTCAATCCTTTTATCACATTCCTCTCCTGTCTTTGTCTTCTGTACAAACAAAATCACTCTTTAAACAGGGGCCTTGTTAGACATCACAATCTATTGCCCGTCTCTGGAGCCCTTTTATTTCTGTTATGTCATTTTGTGATGTGACCTATGCATGGTGCATTTTCATAATTCTGGTCCTCTCTGAAAACAGTTCAGTGGCTGGTACAATACTGGTTAAAGGAAAGCTATAGGAAAGAGGTAATTGGTAGTAACAAGTGACTTTGTTAGGTTAGACCAATCCAAAGCTTTAAGCTGCAAGAAGAGAGTATGTGGAGTAATAAAAAGAATCTCAATTGACTCCGTAAATATAGGGAAAATTACCAAGACCAGAGCCATTCAGGTGATGCATTCAGTTGTGGAGACAGCACCCCCAAGTATTTTAATGATCAAGCTGGCAAGAAACATGCTTACTGCAAAGCTGCATAGAGTCGCTGTTGCCTGGGCTAGTACATCATACCTGGCACTAGCTTTTCCAAAGGACGTTGTGCTGGAAGAAATCAAGAATTAGAAAGGCAGCTCCTTTAGAACGGATTTCTTTCTCCTGCCTGCCTACAGCTCACATAGGTTGATTTCTGAGATCATGATGCCTCCGCATCAGTCTAATCAGTGTCACTGCTGTGGCTTTGAGACTGCTTAGGCACTCTAAAGATTTCAGTTTTATACTCTATCATATTGTCTAAATTGTAGCCAGTTGCACAGCAGATATGTACCTGTAAACCATATCACCAGGACAGAAGAATAGCATGTGTGAATACCAGCCTGTTTTACTTACCAGATGTGAGGTGGCTCAGTTGTCTTTCCGTGACCAGTTCACAACAGTCATTTTGCAACCTAGGTAAACCCAAGATTAATCAGGAATCCATTTTCTCAGGAAAATGGACCTTTCTTTCTGATTTGCGGAATAACACAGACTGCACTCAGCAGCCTGAAGGGAGAGCACTTTGGATTCAGAGTCTGTGGGCACTGTGACCTCTGTTGAGATTATTAAAGGCTAGCTGCAGAGACTTCCCCCAAATGCACAGGTATAAGCATGGCTGAGTAATATGGTAGATTTGGATACTCCTACCTGGGATATGCTATGAAAAAACTGCTGTGCTGACACGACTATCTTTGTACTAACTAGGCTGTATGATAGTGTCACAGGTAACCTTGCAGTCTAGATCAGAGTTGTCTAACTGGCAGCCCAAGGGCCAAATGCAGTCCCCAAGGGCTTATTTTGTGGTCCCTGGGCTCCCACACAGCTGCCCACCCTCTTTCACCGTCTACAGCAATCACTGGGGTTTCCAAGCTCCCCGCCCTTCCCTGCCCCCATGCCAGTGGACAGTGTGATGTGGCATAGTGCAAACCTCAGCTTGGTGCCCCTGCATGGTATGGCACAGTGAAGGAGCCCACAGTAGGGGAGCCGAGGGTGAGGCCAAGGCACTCAGGTGGCAAGTGGCCTGAGGGACCTGTGGCTTGCACTAGCACAGCTTGCATAGCATGCAGCCCCCACTGGTGTGGTCAGGGAAGTGTGTGGCCCTTAGCTACTTATAAGCAGGGATCTGGGTTTTTCCATTTCCCACGGAATAACAGAGAAAACCAAGCAGATTCCCTGTTTTTATCGGAGAAAATGTGGATTTCTCTTTTTACCAGTGAAATCCGTGGATTCTCCACTTTTGCAAAGAGTTCTTGCAGGTTGGCACAGCTTCAGCCTGCAAGAGCGGATTGCAGAAAGGGCGGGAAACCCCCAGCCCTGCCGGGAGGGGAAGGAGAGGCCCGGGTCTGAGCCTCTGAGGCAGCCAAGGCTGGGCTCAGGCTCAGACTCGCCCTTCACCTCTGGAGCATGGAGGTAAGTGGGGCAGGGCTGGGGAAGATGGTTGGGGGCTGAGGGAGTTGGGGGATGCTGCCAGCTACAGGCGGCACATCACAGCTGGGAGCAGGGTCAGGGTATGAGGGCAGGGGTGCCCCTCTGCGGTGGGCTTTGCAGGCAAGAGATGCGGGGTGCAGTGTGGTGCCGCCCAGCTGCCTGTCCAAGGGAGGCGAAGAGGGAGGCTGGCATGGGACCTGCAAAGCCCCACCCCGCCGCGTGCAGCTGCCACCACCCTGCACTGCTGCGGAGCTGTGAAACCGCTTGCAGGGCATGCCATTGCATGCAAGGCCCGTTTTACCCCCTGGTCAGGCAGTGTAGAAATTTACTGACAAAATCATAAATAAAAGTGTAGCAGGCTCAGTGCTTCAAGGACAGGCTGATAAGACACAGGCCTCATCGCCTTGAAGTCTGAAGCAGAGATACAGCCCCCCCCATTAGTTAACACGCAGCCAAAAACCAGTTTTGAAACAATTGAGTTTTCCCACACTGACCTAACATTTTGTTTTCCTTCACAGTGGAAAATTCCCACCTGCGCGCGCATCTTGTCTGTAAACTATAAATCGCCTCTAAGTTTTATTCGGGGCCTCTGAGTTC
>NW_017728947.1:77735907-77765568 GCF_001723895.1 Crocodylus porosus
TTGCAGCCGCAGCACTGCTTGTTGAGTGATCGAAAGAGCTAGTCATGGGGTACCCCCTCGAAGTCAGGATTCCTCATGAAGTTGAAGCCCTAATAACTAAAGAAAAGACTCAAGCCTTCTCTCACCAGTGTTTAGCCTAGTATGAAGTGACTCTGCTAACTGCCGAAAACATGCGCATCTCACACTATACTAGCCTCAACCCGGCCTCGCTTTTGCCTTATCCCGAGGATGGAGAGCCACATCATGATTGCTGCACCGTCGTTCATATGATAGAAAAGCCCCGAGACGACCTCACTGATGTGCCCCTGAACAATCCTGACTTAGTCTTCTGTGTAGATGGGTGCTCCTACATAGAAGCTGGAGTTCATTGGACTGGGTATGCGGTCGTCACTGACTTCAACATCATTGAAGCAAAGCCCTTATCTCCCCGGCTGAGTGCACAAGTAGCTGAACTGATTGCTTTAACTTGTGCATGTGAACTGGCAACTGGGATGACTTTAAACGTATACACTGACAGTCGGTATGCGTTTAGAATTTGCCACTCCACCGGGCATTTATGGAAACAGTGAGACTTCATTACTTCTTCCGGACCAAAGATTGCAAACTCCACTCAAGTTTCTGAGCTCCTGGAAGCCATCCAGAAACCCAGACAGATAGCCATAATACATGTCACCGTACACACCGGCGGGAGCACGCCTAAGGCTAAAAGAAATGAGCAGACGGATGCATGCTGCCAAAGCTGCTGCTCAGCAATCCCTAAGTCTCAACGCCCTTGCTTCTGTGTGGGAGACACCCAGAGTCTTGGAAGGATTTGAGCAAGCGTGCAAAGGAGAAGAAGACTGGAAACGTCTCTATGGGGCTTATTCAAAAAATAGACTGTGGTACACTAGTGATGACCGCCCCATCTTGCCTAAAACATTACAGTGGCCCCTGTGCCAAACAGTCCATGGGCAAGGTCGTTATGAGGCAACTGCCACAGCTGAAACCATTCTCTGAGTTTAGTTTGCCCCTGGAATACATGCAGTGGCTAAACAAGTGACCAGCGTCTGCTCCACTTGCCCAGCGTTCAACTCTGGCCCAGAGAGAAAAGCCCCACCTGGGGGCTGACCTTGGGCATATCAACCATTTGAGAGACTGCAAATAGACTTCATCAGACTTCCCCAGTGCCAAAGATACAGATATGCCTTAGTAGTGCGAGATCAGCTCACCCATTGGGTGGAGGCGTTTCCTGCCACCCATGCCTCTCATTAGCAAGTCGCTCATGCACTTTTAAAGGATATTATTCTGCAGTTTAACATACCTCAAGTCATTGACTCAGATCAAGAAGATCACTTCATCTCCCAGGTCTTACAAACAATTTACACACGGTTGGGAATCACTAGGCAGCTTCACACCCCTTATCACCCTCAGTCATCTGGAGGGGTGGAAAGGGCAAATCCGACTCTAAAAACCCTTCTAGACAAAGTGTGTTCGGAAACTCAACTTAAGTGGCCCGAGACATTGCCCCTTGCACTGCCTGCTATGCAAAACGGGCCTAGAGCTGATGTTAAGATATCTCCCTATGAGCTTTTGTTTGGTCATCCACCCCCCATTACCTGTGGTTTCCTTCCTCCAGCTACAGGATTGCTAGCGGAGGATGAGAATTTAACCCATTATGTGATTTCTTTGCAGAAGCAGCTTACTTCTTTACAGCGCCGTGCTGCCGTTCAGCAACCTGTACCCTTTGATTGCGAGATACACCCCTTCAGTCCCAGTGACTACATGTGGGTCCATGTTCCACGATGGAAAAATTGCCTAAAGCCAATGTGGGAAGGACCATACCAAGTCCTACTAACCACCCACTCTGCACTCAAAATTGGATCCATCACACATACGTGAAACCTGCAGTGTTTGTTTACCCCAACGAAACCTCATTGTGTACCTCCCCTTCAGCTGCAGAAATCCAACAATCAATGGACAATATGTGCCAAATGTAGTAGAAAGTGATCCTGGCCTTTGAAGGCCAGGATCAAAGGGGGGAATTGTAGAAATTTACTAACAAAATCATAAATAAAAGTGTAGCAGGCTCAGTGCTTCAAGGACAGGCTGATAAGGCACAGGCCTCGTCGCCTTGAAATCTGAAGCAGAGATACAGCCCCCCCCATTAGTTAACACGCAGCCAAAAACCAGTTTTGAAACAATTGAGTTTTCCCACACTGACCTAACATCTTGTTTTCCTTCACAGTGGAAAATTCCCACCTGCGTGCGCATCTTGTCTGTAAACTATAGATCACCTCTAACAGTTTTATTCGGGGCCCCTGAGTTTGCTCAGAGTGCCCAGCATGCTGAATAAATTTTGAGATGGACAGCGACTCTGTGTCTTTGGGAATAGCTCCGCAAGGGGTCACAAACTCCTCAACAGCAGCACATATGTCGCCCGCACACGGTGGCTGCCACCACATTGCTGCTGCTGCACCCTGCACCACTTGCCCACAAAGCCATGCAGGTGGCTGTGGGATGGTAGTGCAGGGTGCAGTGGCAGAGTTGCGGTGGCAACCTCCATGTGCGAACCTCCTGTCAGGCCAGCTGGCATGCGTGTGGCCCACAGAGTGGCACCCCTGCCCTCATCCCCTGGCCCTGCTCCTGGGAGTGGGCACAGGGGCACACTTCCCCCTTTCTTGATCTACCTCCCAGCACCTTCCCTTTCCCCCCACACACACTTACTTGCTGGGGTGGGTGTCAGTGTCTGTATATCTGTGGGTCTGGGGGGCTGTTGAGACTGTTGGGGGGGAGTGCAGGAGGGGCTATGTGGGGCCTTTAATTTTTATCACGGATTTTGGGTTTTTAATCAGAGAATTTGCAATTTTTAATCAGAGAAAACCAGGATCCCTGCTTATAAGTCAGACAGCCGTGGTCTAAGCAGATCTGAAGTCTGGAATGGTGCAGATAGGTTTAGTTTGAACCAGCACATTCTCTTCCCAGTTTCTGCTATTTAAATGTACACCTTGTCCTGCGTGTGCCCACTCTGAACAGGTTAGCCTGCTAAATTCTTATCTTTCATAAGTAAGTGTGGGCTCTGGCTGGGAGCCACATTTATGCTCATTCAAATCAAGGGCCGCGGCACAAGTAAGTGTTGGAGAAGCTAGCTACTGCTTCCAGCACTCACAGGGAGAAAGGGGGTTTTTAATGTCTGCCATAGCTTTTCCGTTTTGCAGAATAGAGGAATAGCTTCCTCTCTGAGTGGGTTAGTGCTGGATCACAGCAAACAGAAGTTCCAGTTCTGTTTTAACGGGTATTTAACCAAGTTGACATGGCCAGCAAGGGTGCCTTCAGCCTAAATCCAACTTCTTTTGGTGTTGCTTTTATAATACATCCTCTGTATGATGAGACTGTCCCTTCTGTCCCATTTACTTTCTGAACTTTGCCCATCTCATGGGTGTCCATGTTGACTGGACTGACCAGGCTCTAGAGACTGAACTCTCTCCTCCCCGTTAGGACTTGCCTGTTGGTGGTAGAGTAGCAAGGGGAAGCTTTCTCATGCTGTGCTGATTCCAGGCAATGTTAATAACAGGTTTGTTTATTTTGTTATCCATTCAAGTAAGCATCTCAAATTCTTGCTCCACTTATTGTGGTGCTTCTGTGTACATTTGTTTCTGACTTCTGGACACAGAGGCAGGACAAGGCTTCAGTGACTTAATGGGTCCTTCCCACAGTCATATACTGTCAGCCAGCTTGCAGCTTTCAATGCGACTGCAGACTTACAGGGGTTTAATACTAAACAAGTTTTCCAGTTTCTGAATCTCAGGGAAAGTTGAATCCTTGTTCATTTAAATCTCACCTATGCAATAATTGATTCATGTTTAGCAACAGTTTAAGTAACTGTTGTGGAAGAAATCAAACTTCGCATTGTGGTTGAATCAGAACTGACAGAGCCAGCTTTTCTTTATTTAGGGCTATACTGTGATCACAGGGAGGATTTCATACAGCAAGGGGAATCACTCACTTGTCTGTTTCAAAGGAATCCTTCTCCTAAGTTTTCAAGCATTTTTATAGTTAAGACAGATAAAGAAAAAAATTATCTGAATTTTTGAAGAAACTAAAACAAGTTTACTTAATTGGACATCTGTGCACAGAATAATAAGACGTAGGATTTTTTTTATCTCAAAACATAACTGAAATAAGCAGTATCAGCACTTCCGGTCTCTGTCTGTTTTTCTAGTCAGGGAGGCCAAAAGCCCGACTAAATTCACTCCTACAGTGTAAAAGTCAGAAATAGGAAAGGCTGACTTGCATCCCAACCCATTCATTACCAGGAAGGTACATAGGCAGCAGAAGTGGGAGGCTAACAGGGATTGGCCCCTCCAAATGCAGAGCAAAAGTAGGGCTGTGGGTGGCTGCAGCAGGGGTGAGGGAGGACCTGGGGCTGGGGCAGGTGCTGCACAGCCAGCAGGGCATGGGATTGAGCTGTGAGCAACTCATCCGGGGGAAGTGGCTCCTACCACTATGCACACCCCAGGGAGGTATGGGAGGGGGGCATGTGCCCCCAGATCTGCACAGGATAGGTTGGGCTGTGGGCTGCACCAGGCTCTTCCTGGCAGGGGACTGGACTGGGCTGGGCTGGGCTTAGAGCGGGTGGTGGTGGCACTGGGAGGGAGGCTACAGGGGGGCTGCAGCCACCCCAAAATTCACTGTATTCCCCTGTGGTCCCCCTCCCAGTGCTGCCACTGCCGGCCCAGAGCATAGCATGGCCCAAACCCTGCCACCCCCAGACTGGGAAGAGCCTGGCAGCTTTGGCTCCAGCTTGCCCTGTGTGCAGATCTGGGGGCACATGCCTCCTGTGCCCTCCCAGGGTGCGCACACTAGCACCAGGTGTCCCTTGGACAAGCCACTCATGGCTCTGTCCTATGACCACCCGGCTGTGCAGGGCCAGCTCCTGCCCCAGCCCCACTCCCTCCCCCTGCCCTTTCCCCCAGACTTACCTCCTGTGGGGATGTATGTGCACATGCATGTGTGCGCTCAGCCCCACCAAATAATTGTTTCTCCTTCTAAGGGACCACACCAGCAAGGCTCACTATAGTTAGCTAGGTCTAGTTTTCCTTGTTCACTCAGCAGTTAAAAGCAGGAGAAACTTTTGTGGCACTCTCTTGTGGAGACCTCTTGGATTTAAACCCATCCCGGGACTGTTTAAAGCAGAACATCCTTCCACTCTCAGGCGTTATGAATTTGTGCATCTTGAGCCTATAACTGGCCTGGGGGGTCCTTCCTCAAAAGGATCAGTGGTAATACTGGGAGCATTAGGGGAAAAAACAGAACACTAAAAGTACTGAAGAATAGATATGGAACAACACAGTTCACGGAGTACCCACCTTCATGGTACCTACTGAGCTGTACTTTGCACTTTACACAGCAAGAATCTCGCCTCAGATTTCTTCAGTTACAGTATAGCGAACAACAAAGGGGTCTGTTGGCCCACGGGGTTCACTAGCGAGCCCTTGCTTTCTACCCCCTGAGGGATAGGTGCGGCTGCCCGCTAGCTAGTCCCAGGGCTGGTCAACAGCTCATGAACAGGATAACAAACAACAAAAACTGTAACATAGTGAATCGAGGAACGGGGTCATGACGCCAGTCCAAAAGACAGTCCATAAACCGAGGTTGGAGATGAGAAGCCAGAACAAAGTAAGCCGAAGTCAAAATCGAAGCCAAACAGTCCCGTAACCGAGATCGAAAAGACAAGTCGCTCCACCCGCCGTCCGCAGCCTCTGCTTGCGCCTCACAGTCCCCGCCGTCCGCAGCCTCTGGTTACAGGATCGTTCTCTCCTTGTGAGACCGTCCCTGCTCACAGGATCGAGCAGTCTCTCCTCCAAAACACACCCGGGTGGCGGCTCACAAACCTTTTATAAGAATTTAGTGGCCAATCAGAATGCTCTTCACAGAGAAATTTCTAGTCAAATTACATCATGCAGTAATCATGAACTGAGCATGTGCATTAGATCAGATTACCTTATGCTCTGTGATTGACAAGCCTCCAGGTCACCCAGAGGGCACATTCTGGGGGCCTGTCTGTAGTTTCAACTCCCTGTGATGGCAGCACCAAACTTAAGATTTTTCCTTGACATGTGGTATTGCCCCAAACCCCCCAACCAGCACATCAGATGACCCTGCAGAACTCCACAGGGTTCCTTCCCCACAGATGTCGTATGGTAGTCGATCTGAGAGAAGTCAGAACGAGACAGCACGAGGGATATGGCAGCATTAATGACACAGCAAAATAACTAAACAGAAAAAAAAGAAACAAACTCTCCAAGACAGATAGGAATCTTTAATTTAAAAACAGAGTAAGTTTATTCATGGGAAAAGCACGACAAAATACCCCTGGGATAGAGAGTGACACGCCAACAATTAAAATTGCATTAAAAAGCAGATAGGAAGGTCTGAGTCCTAAAGAGGATGGGCACAAAAGCCAGCATTTTCCTTATTTAGTTTCAATATATTTACTTGTTGGGCAATAGAGATAGTCTCTGATTAATTTATTTTTTAGGTACTTCATTTACAACTTCATTGTTTCTGCTTTAAATTATTCTCCTCACTCTGCTCCTTAAAGAAGCCAGGCTGGGATTGCAGGACTACATTTCTGTGGGCAACTAAAAGGACCAGTTCCAAAGTAGGGAGCCTCCATCACACGGGGAGTGGAGACAGGAAATTTGAACAGAAGTTTCTAGATCATCTAGGAAAGCCGTTGCTCCTAATTATTTTGCTCTAGCCCCATTCATGAGCTTAGTCTCTGATGGTATGGAGGGCAGAACTACAGCTGACTTAACTCTGTAATTGATGTCATTCTGCCTTCTGCAGAAGACTGTTCAAGACAGTACTTTGTATAGGAGATGGCCCCACGCTTAATGTGCCGAAAGTAGATATCTCCTTCAGGGGCCTGTTTTCATTTAGTCCTAAAGAATCAGCAGCAAACTTCAGAAGGGCTTTGCCAACCCAAGAACCAACTTCAACATACAAGCAATCACTCTCTTGTCTGTGCTGGCACCTACTACCCACAGACGCCATGGCATTTATAAACATTAAGAAACTGAGTATCCAAATCCAGTGATGGGGGCATTTTACAGGTAAGAAAACTGAGGTACAGAACAGAAGTAATTTGCCCAAAGTCAAACAGAAACAGAAATTGCATCGTAAGTCTCTGGCTTGTGCTCTGGTCACAAGACCAACCTTCTTTCTCTTTTAAACCTTCCTCTCTTTTCCACCTCCATCTTCTAAAAATAAGGACTGGAACTACTCTGCCAGAGTTCCTCATTTCCTCTATAATTAGAGGGTGATGGAAACCATCTGCTCCATCTGGAGATTACCATTGGGCCAAAGGCCTGGGTTCTCTTCACATCTCAGCTGTCTGCATTTGGCTTGTGTCGCTTGGCTTTACTGTCCTCCTGATGGTAAGAGTCTTTAGAAACTGCTGTCTGCTCAGAATCCTCTGGAAAGCTCTGACCATCAGGCAGCACCTGCCTGATGGTCATATTAATGCGGGAAGTCTGCAAGTACTTGGCACAGACCTGCCAGTCCTCTTCAGAGCTGTGCTCAATGACTGAGCCATCAGGGAAGTCTGAAGGGAGTGCCAGCTCCAGGCATGAGGGCAAAGCTGTCCCCTCAAGGTTGGGGAGGACTCGGGGAACAGCATGGTACAGTAGGCGGCTGAAGCCAGACATCACCATGATATCTCCACTGTGCATGAACATGGCTGTAGGGGCTTCGTCCCGCTTCAGGCCCCCCAACAAAAATATGGAGGATTGTCCAAAACTAGGGAACGAAGATGTATGGAGAAAAAAACAGAGAGATAGAAGTCAATTAGTGCAATCATTATGTGGAAAACCAGGAGATTTTATCAACTACATGCCTTTTAACAAATCTGAGAGAGCCACAGTTACAAGTTTAGATTTAGCACATGAAGAGACCAACAGCACTGGCTTAAGCTAGGCAGTGTGGGCAGATGCCATACCAGCTCGGCATATGCATTTCATCCTTGCTGTTTAGCACCTTTGGCTACTCTGCTAGTCCAGAACCAAGCTCCCCACTCTGCTGAGGTATATTTATCCTGAGCTGCAGCATCCACTGCTACTCAGGTCACTGAGTGTCCCTCAAGCATAGTTCTGCTTATGAACCTTACTCCTCACCTATAGTGATCCTGCAAGTTTACCAAAAAATGAATTCAACAGGAGATAAATGGATCTGCTACCCTCCACAACACACCAAGGTCTCCCCTCAGCCAACTCACCTGAATGATAAGAGAGGGTGGGAATGATCCAACTCAGATTCATCCACATGAATTCCCAGAGAAGAATCAAAGTGATAGTAATTCAGGATCCCTGCCTCAGCTTTGAAGCTCTGAAACCCACATGCTGCAGCCACTTGCTTTGATAAGAAAGCAAGGTCAATGGGGAAAGGAGTGTAGTGATCTGCTGAGTATATCTGGAAGGAGGAGGAGGAAGAGAGAAACATTTAAAAAAACCAGAACCTAAGAGCCTAGACATTTAGTGAGAACTCAAGGGTATAGCTTGCAGTTTTGCAGAATGACATCTTGGTTGTCCCCACAGTGGTCATGCCATGAGCAACAGGAGGACAAAACTTCCCTCAGACCCTTAGGTAAATTCAGGCCTATTGACCCATTCAGTTCTAGGCCTGTGCTGAGATTGCCCATACATTGCTAAGTATGCCAAGTGAAGGGTATTTTGGGCCACAACTGAAGCCAATCTCAAGACACTCTAGATTTCTCAAGGGCCACTGAGTAGCTGTCAGAGAGGAGCTACTCGGTCATGGCTTCAAGTTGCCAACCTAACAACATAAGGCTCCATTTTCTATCACCAAAGCTCCAAGCTAACCAGCTTATCTCCTCTTTAAAAAGTAAAACCAAACCAGAGTTGAAACCCTGCTACTTCCCATTTCTCCCTTTCTCAATAAGTATTTCTGACTGGGGAGACTGAGAAGCAGCAGCTGCATTTTTATTAAGGCTGTACAGTAACAGGTTTGCCCTATACAGATAACATTGCAGACTCACTTAGTTATGTGTCTGCAATGTGCTGAGAGACTGTGCTCTCTTTCTGCACTTTTCTCCCAGCCTCACAATCTGATTAGAAAGGTCATTTTTGTTTCAGAGATCTTCAGCTGCCTCAACCTGCCTGGTAGTTGGTGACAGTATGCTATTGCTTTAGGCTTGAAGTTTATGGTCAGAACAGGAGTAACCTCCTCCTGCCATGTTCTCTCATCCACCCCTCATCGAAAGGCAACATTTTTCAGGAGTGGCTCATCTTCATGTACCCAATGCCAGGGAATACCCTTCACTCTTACAATTATAACTAATCCAAGTGCACTTCCTTGCAATGAGGAAGAGACATTCTGTCACCTGAGAATAAAGGCTGAGATCTGGAGGAATAGCATGCACCACTGCACTACCTCCTAAAATCAAGAATGTAGCTTTTACCATTAAGCCTTCCATATCTGGTTCAAACACCTCCTGAAGATAGACCCTTGTGGGACATGAGGATTTCACAGCCATCTTATTCAAGAATGTCCTCTCCCACCCTTCTCCTAACATGTTTAACCCCTTCCTCACTCCAACATCATAAGCAGGCAGGAAAAAAAAGGAGAGGGGAAAGCATAATTCCCTTTGAATACCTTGTTATCCCAGTTGTAATGGTAACCAAGGGTCACCCAGCGTAGCTTTTCCAGTAAACTTTTGGGTTCTTTCTTACTGGAATTTTTCCTCCTAAAAAGGTTGAAATTAAAAAAAGACAACATCAATTTCCAGCAGAATTTCTAACACTAGTGCATGCAGGAAGTCACTGTACATACAGCAGCCTATGGAACATCTCAGAACGCACCTTTGATCTGCAGAGCCTGACGCTCCTCCTCAGCATGGCTGCTCGGAAAGTTCAGTTTATACCATTTGCACAAAGCTTTCTGGGCCTGATGCAAACTCCCTTCTCTGCATTGTCAATATAAAACCTCCAGGGCAGGGAAAGGCAAAAAATATCAGTGAACTGGAGGAGTACATTTAGAAGAAAGGGAGACAGCTGAATAGGTACCACACTGGCAAGTTACTGCTAAACATGAGGAGGCTTGTCTCTGAACAGTTGATGGGTGTAAACACGGGAGGACTATTTATTTAAGGTAACATATAGGGTAGATCTAGAAGAAAAGAAGAAATCCTGTGACAGTACGATGAGCTGGCTGCATCTCAAAGGATGCGTTAGTAACTACTGCTTGGTGCATATACAATGAGTTTGATAGACTGACTAGAAAATAACCTGTAGGAAACAATGCTGGTCTGAGTATGGAACATATGTTGGGTGAGTTAACAAGTCTGCTTCATCTTGTAATCTTTCAGATTCTAGACTACTGCTGCCATGCTATGCAGAACAAGAAACATAACCTGACATATTTTTATGCGAGACAATATCAGAATGGAAATGTCACAGCATTTTGTCAACAGCTGTTCTGAAACAAAAACCCTAATATAGAGAGGCAATGGCCTGAGTCAGCTCAGCAGTTGAGAAAAGATGGAAGGCCTCAGAACAGTCACCTAAAATGTTCTATTGCTATAGGGATAGGACGATATTTGTCAGGATTCAGCAAAGTGTACTGCTATAGGAGGTCACACAACACCACACTGGTGGTAAATACAGAAGCAATCGCGCAAAAAAAGAGACAGCTTCCAATTCACTTAGTGCAACCCTGCAGCTCCCCTTTCAAGCAAGAACATGAAAAGGGCGGGGGGGCAGTGTATATGCAGAATATTGTAATAAACAGTAGAGCCAGGCTGTTAGCCTAACAGGACATATTGTTTCTTAGGAGGCAGGAGCTTCATGTCCTCGTCACAGCTGAATTTCACCCAAACTTCTGCACTCAGCCATTCCTTTTCTGTCTGAATAAAGACCTTGCTTTTTCTGCCCTCTAAAGTACAATGGTCTGAAAACAACAACACACCCCTTTGCCTGCACATGGGGTAGGAGCTCAAAGGCCTTTTCCCTCATGTCTTAGGAACTTTCATGGTGCCAAGATTAGTGAGAAAGTCACCACTCTAGTTTCCTTCTTTGAGATAAGGATAAGTAACTACACTAATCAAAATGCAGCAACACGCTAACTGCCATATGTATGTTGGACTAAACAACTGTGGTTTTTGAAGACGGGTGACGTGGCACTGAAAGCAAAAGAACTCAAGTCTGTCTCCAAACACACATCAAGAAAAACTTAACATTTGCAATTAGGAAAGTTTAATGAGGACCTGTATTTTCAAATCACCCTTCATGATTTCATTACAGTGCCAGAGGTGTTCAGATGATGCCAGTGTCTCCACTGTTGCATGCTTATTTTTCCAGGCCTTCATATTTCATACGTAGCTGCCATGGAAGAAAGGATGATTCTTCACACACTGGGAAACTATAAATTCCTAAGAATGGGCTAATATGGAGTGTTAGAGGTCAGGACTGTGAGGTTCTTAGATAGCTGAGGGTGGAGGAAGGTGTCAGTACTGAAAAAGGGTCCTACTGATTAGAACAGAAGGGAGCTAGCTGAACTGTGGTGTGCACCCACAGGTCAAGAACAGCTTAGAGAACTTCAGACCAGGACTAAGATGCATCCACTTTGTGAATAGGAGGGCTCTAGTACTAGATAAGAGCAGGTGATAGGTCACGCCTAAAATCCATTGGCAAAGATATGGAAGGAAGCTTGAATAAAGCCTGCCTGCAATAAGCCTACCTCTAATTAGCTCTTAATTCTTCTCTTTCAAAAGTGCTGTATTAACTTATTTCAAAAGCCCCACAGCAGCAGTGCTAAAAGGCATTTAATGGCTCCTCTAGAAAGTGAGTTTCTAGAGATCTTTTGGGGGGGTTTTGGAAGCTGTATGCTCTAAAACCTACCTCTTCCTGCTAGCATCACCTTCCTCCTCATTTCCCTAACAGTAATGACCAGTATAAACACCTTTCCTCCCTTGACAAAACCGCTGGATGTACTAAAACGTCTGGAGTGCATGGTAGTTTCCATTACTCAGGAGAGGACCCAGGTTCCCTTCTGTCAAGGAGAACAGCATGGAAGCCCCTAGATCCCACACCAAGCATGGAGCTCCTGCCTGGATGGGATGAATCTGTGCCATCATACAACCAGATTTAGCCATCTAGTTAATTGTTTTAAAAGCCATCTTAAAACTGTGTGCAGACTTGAAGTGGACACTTCCTTAGTTCAGCAACTCTCTCAGCCATACGCACTGACTCTGTGGGTGCTCCGGGGCTCAAGCACCCAACAAAAAAAATTAGTGAGTGCTCAGCAGGAGGCAGATGTTAAAATAAATTAAAAAACGGGTTTTACCAGAAGCAGCGTGTGACTTCAACCTGGCTCTGCAACATCTGTAAAGATTGGGCACTTCAGCAGGGATTTTTGGTGCTTTTAGCTAAAGCCGATTCAATCAGCTATAAGCACCCAGTCTTTACAGATTCTGCAGATCCAGGCAGAAGTAACATGCAGGGCTTGGCACAGGAATGTGTTGAGTTAAAAGTGAAGGTCTGGGGGTTTTATTTATTTATTATGTCTGCAAGCACCCACTGGCAAAAAAAAGTTGGCACCTATTCTCTCAGTAGCCCCCAAAAGCTTTTGCCTCAAGATGATAGATAAGCTGGCTGGATTACTCCCTGTCCCCCAGTGAAAGCACCCATGCAGCAGTTGCTCACTGTCTCAGACAAGTGCTTCATAAAACTGCCAATGTTTTGCCCAACCATCATGCCCCGTACAGCACTGCTTTCAACCGAACTGGAACCAGCTGCAAATTAACCTGATCACTCTGTGCACATGTAGAGGATGCTGCTGGGAAAGGTGTCAAGCATGAGCAGCAGTCCAGATTTCTCTACAGGGGGTGCTGTGGACCAGCTTTTCGAGAGCAATTTTCAAACTGGACTGAACATGGAAATGTAAAGCTAGCACTTTAAAAAACAAAGGGTTGTATGCTTCTGTATCCAATTCTGATTCTGGAAAACGGAGGGGAGAGCTCAACCAACCAGAATTCTCTCCCAGGTACAAGGCCTCATCAGCCATAATTCTCCCTATGCAAGGGGTTTGGGGATACAAACTTAGCATGTGCCATTTTACTGAAGAGGAGGATATGGGCTGCAAAGGGAGGATGCCACAGTAAGCAGTGACATGTGAAATCAACAAGGCTAATGACATAAATTCTGTGAAGACTGAAGAATTGTAAACAAGCCACGCATACATTTTATTTTCATATGTGACTTCAGTGCTGGATGAGGGATGACAGTTTGACAGCCTGGAGAAATCCCCAATGTACCTTCCGATCAGGTACAGCATAGGCAGTAGCAAGACATGCCTCTCTTGTAAAGTATGCCTGAGATTGATCACCTCTTGGGCAGAGGAAGGATGTGCATTAAATTATATATTTAATATTTGGCTTCTTCACCAAGACTGGATGGAAATTAATGCCAGTGGCAGTGATCAAACACCAGTCAGCAAAAGACATGTGCAGGCAGAGGTTGTTCTGGAAAATGAATCCCTGTAACTTATCAGAATGCAGGGTGGCTTCCCCCTCCTCCTCCCCTCAGGGGTGGAGAGAAAATAATATTTTACAGCAGGTTTGAAGGAACTTGTGGGGAAAATATTTTACTTTTATAATGGGACTGTGGTGCCCCATCTACTCCTTCAGTATGCTAGAGACAGTTCTCCTCCCTTGATAAAAAATAAACCACACCCAAAACAGCTGTTTTTCCTAGACAGGACAGGGAATGGCCATATCCATGGCAGGGGAGGAAAGAAAATAAATGGTTTTGGAAAGTGTCCTTGGAAAATGAAACACAAGACTGACAAGGAAGGACAGAAGGACTCTGACTCTTTAGCAACTTTATTCAGGGGTTCAGGGTACAAAAAGTTGGCCCCTCTGGGGTCCAGGTCCAATATACAAAGCAAAGACAAACAAATTACCATCAAACCAAGAGCACCATGCCATTACATTCATAACATCACACCGTGACAGACACCTTCACTGTATTACACGTTGCGCCTAACATGCCATTATGCAGTTGGGACACTAGCCACATGGTCATACAAACCAAAGCCCTCTATAAACAAACCATTCCTACCCTGCTCTATCCAATCATACACGTGTCAACACCTTCACCTTCCCACACAAATAAAAAAGCAACCTGGTGAGGGCCTAGGGTAGGAAGGAAGGAAGGAGCAACCTTTTATTTATACAGCATCAGTTCTGATTCAGAGAGAGTGAGGGGAACTGACTGGTTCAGAGTGCTGAAGAAAAAAGTCCTTTCACCTCTAGAATATAGGTTCCAATCTAAGGTCTAGAAAGATCGTGCAATCCTTAATGTCTGGATTCAGCGAGACACAGCTTCCTGATCTGTAGGATGTCAGTTCTGAAAAGCAATTGATACTATACACTTATCACTTGACTAATGGGTCGAAGCAGTTTGCAACTAAAGAATCCTATTCCCTGGGTGAGAAGTGGGAGGTTTAGCAAAAGTGAACAAACAGAATGAAGACCTAAATTGAATTTCAGGTATGTCCAGTTCAGTTCCCCTCCTTGCATTCATCTTCTTGTAGCCAATCTTTTGCCAGTTCTCTTCCCCACTAATGTGTATCATATCAGCCAAACCAATCACTAGAAGTCAAGTCTTGTTTAGGTTTTTATTTTTTAAAAACTGTTTGAGGTTATTCTGAAGGACAGGACTCACCTTAACTGCTCCTTGCTCCGCCCCCACAGATCAGTGGTCTCCTCAGCAGTCATGTGCCTGTCCAGGTTGCACACATTGGGCTTTCGTGGGTACAGCTTCAGACACTGTTTCACCCAGTGACGCTGGCAACCTGGAAGGAAGGGGTTTGGGATGAAGATGAACCCTAAAACATGGAAATAAGAGAGAAAAGCATGGTTAAGCATCCTTTCCTTTTTTTTCTAAACCATGCAGAGCGAAGTGGTGCAAGAGAAGGGGGAAATGGGACTCTGCCTCATGTGCTTTTTCACTGACCCTACGTATCAGCAGATGCAATCCATTCTTGAACTGAATCCATTTTATAACCTGTGGTTGAGTTAGAAATAAAGAGCTGAAAAACCCAAAGGGTTCTATGAGAAAGGGTTTCAAGAAAGATAGACAGGAATTAGGCCAGCCTGAATAAAGAGAACTGACAGGAAGAGGTCTATTTCCCAATTTAACCCCAGTTACAGTTGACAGGAGAGATGTGAATTTAGGAAGGAAGGAAGATAGTATTCAGTCGCCTTACTGAATATGATTTTACTTTTGGAATGTTTCCTTATAATTCATCAATGAGCCCAGAATACTTACACTGAGCCTGACTTTAACAGTCTCTCTAGGCTTCAGACTAATCTCATTGCCATGTCTGAACTCTGTGCTCTTTTTGATACCTCAGTGACCTGAATTGCACAGAATATTTCACAGACCCAGAGAGTCTGCAGCATGAAATCTCTCTTTCCTTTGTTTTCCACCAATTTCCAAAGCAATCCAATTAAATCCAGCTTAATGTTTTATACCTGCTAATACACGTAACAGGAACATTAAAAATATGTCCAATCTCCCTGTTGCTGCAGTCCTAGTTGCTATCTATGTCTTTGTGATTGACTTTAATTGACAAACCAAACAAAACTTTGGCTAGGGTACATATTAACTTGGCCATCCAAATGTCCCACTTAAGGTTCCAGCAGTAGTCTGTGGAAGAGAAATAGTAAAAATGTACTGATTTTCTTAGTCCAGAACTCAGCAGACAGTAGTCCATATGACAATAGTCAGGACCACAATTTGCACTAACTGGTATTCCAGGAGAAGAGCCAAGGTCTGAAGTGACCTAAGACCTCTTCTCTATAAAAAAGGTTGTCTCCAGGCCAGGGAGGAAGCACAATGGTGATGCGTGACATGCAGGGGAAGCTGCCATTGTTCTTTTGCACCTGTGCTCTGGTTCTAGAACAGCTATCCAACACTGTCAATTTGGCAAATTTCACCAACCCAAAATTAACATTTCATGTAGGGGAAAACAGGCAAGAGAAGTTCCAGAATTAGCTCTGTCAGGTCTTTGTGAGCTGTGAAGATGTCCAAAGTTAAACAGAGATGAAAGCAGAAGTAGGCAAAGCCTAGGCACAAAGTGTCTGTGGGATGCAAGCTTACCTTACAGCTTTGTGAAAGGGGTAATAAAAGCACAAGAAAGACCTCCTGCCAGCACTTCTCACAAGCCGTGCAATAGTAAATTAACTAGCTTAGAAATAGAACCCTCAAGGTATTAATATGTTATTGCTCACTCCACTCACTCCCTTGCCTCCTCAGACCAGTGGGTGCCTTCAGACACCTTTGGTTACAGTATGTTCCCTTGCCACAAGTATTAAAATTATTTTCTGTTGGTCTCTATATGTAACAGAACAACACTTTTTTCTTCTGTGTATTTTCTATCTGGGGTTCTTGAAGCACTTCACAACATACTGCATTTACTCAAATAGAATAAAAGGTTTTTTCCTTCATTTAACATGGAAAAAAGAAACCAGGTCTGAGATTCAAGTATCAGCTGTGGCAGACCATGTGGTCTGGGCAGGAGAGATCACGTGACATGGTTTGGGGAGGACAAAGACCACATAGTGGCAGAAGGCCTGCTGCAGCTGTAGCTCTGACCCAGGGCAGGAGCTGGGTCTAGGACTAGGACTGGAGCTGCTGCCACTGCTTGGCTAGGCTGGAGCTACCATGTAGTCTGTGCCCCAGAGTCAGAGCCAGAGAGCCACCACATAGGATAAGTGGCAGGTGGGACAGATGCCAGGGAGGAAGGCAACGAGGCATTCAGGCCCCAAAGGGGAGGGGAAGGCAAATGGCATGGGGAGGGTAGTCACGGGGGGGAAATGAATTTAAGATGATCCCCCCCAATAATTCTAGTCTATGAATGGAAAATTTTATAACAAGTTTATGTTTTTCTGTGTAGAGAATCAAATTGAGGGGTCATCTTACATTCAAAGTTCTCTTAGATTCGGGTAAATATAGCACATGAATTAGTGTTAAGCTAGGATTATCTCTATTTTATTGATATAGGAGTTGAGGCACAGAGGAAAGAAGGGACTCACATGAGGAATTAGTGGAAAAGCAATGACCAGAACCAGGTATTTTGATTATCCATCTGATGCTACAGAATATATTTAATTCTCAGTAAATCTTTGTTGCCTGCTAGTTGAAATGGTATTCAAGAATCAAAAAACAGATCTGCTTGAGAATATGAATGAGGGAAGAAGAGAAGGCTTACTGGTGAAAAAAGCTGATCACCTCTGCTACTTGGTTTCAGGCACAGATTTCATAGATTTCTAGGGCTGGAAGGGACCTATTAGAGCATCGAGTCTGATCCCCTGCTCTGTGCAGGAAAGAGCACTGGGGTCAAGTAACCCGAGTCAGGTGCTTGTCTAATCCTCCTTTTAAATGCCTCCAAGGTATCATCTCTCAGCCTGCTCTTGCAGAGGCTGAAGATATTCAGGTCCCTCGGTCTGTCTTCATAGGATCTTACCTGCAGGCCCCCAACCATATAAGTAGCTTCCTCTGAACCCTTTTCAGGTTATGCACAACCCTCTTGAAGTACAGCGCCCAAAACTGGACGCAGTACTCCAACTCTGTCCTCACCAATGCTGCATAGAGGGGAAGTATCACCTCCCTAGACCTGCTTGTGATGCACCTATACTAATGCAAGAAAGAGCGCAGTTAGCCTTATTACCTCGTCACATTGGCGACTCATGTTCATTATTGCGTTGACTATGACCCCGAGATCCCTTTCCGCTGCTGTCCTACTTAGAACAGTACTTCCCAGTCTATTTTTTGGTGATTCTTTCTCCCCAGGTGCAACACTTTGCACTTATCTTTGTTAAATTGCATCTTATTCTGATCCGCCCACTTCCCCAGTCTGTCCAAACCTGCCTGAATTTGCTCCCAACCCTGTAGTGCTTGTACTATATCCCATAGTTTGGTGTTGTCTGCACATTTGGACAGTGCTTTCTACACTCTCATCCAAATCACTGATGAAAATACTGAACAGTACTGGTCCGAGGACAGAGCCTTGGGGGACACCACTGCCCACATCCCTCTAGGTAGAAACTGACCCATCCACCACCACTCTCTCACTGTGTCCCATAACCCAGTTTTCCACCCACTTGACTGTGAAAAAAATCCATGACACAGCTATTTAGTTTATTTATAAGAATTCGGTGCAAAACCGTATCAAAAGTCTTTTTAAAATCCAAGTAAATAACTTCTACCTCTGGTCGTGCATCTAAACACTTTGTGATCTGGTCATAAAGAGAAACCAGGTTAGTCGGGCAGGATCTGCCTGCTATTAACCCATGCTGGTTGCCCCTTAGCATTGTGTCACCTGCTGGCCCCCCACAAATGTGATCCTTAATGATTTTTTGTAAGGTCTTGCTAAGAATAGAGGTGAGGCTAACTGGACTATAATTACCCGGGTCCTCCTTCCTCTCTTTCTTGAGGATAGGGACCACATTGGCCCTTTTTCAGCCCTCTGGGACCCGTCCTGAACGCCATGAGTGCTCAAACAGTTGCACCAGTTGTTTCGCTGTGACACCGGCCAATTTCTTTAGTACCTTTGGGTGAAGACCATTGGGGCCTGCCGACTTAAATACAT
This sequence comes from Crocodylus porosus, assembly GCF_001723895.1. Classification (NCBI taxonomy): domain Eukaryota; kingdom Metazoa; phylum Chordata; order Crocodylia; family Crocodylidae; genus Crocodylus; species Crocodylus porosus. Next base: position 77,754,559 of record NW_017728947.1, read on the forward strand.
CCAATGCAAGAGGAGGGAGGAAGAAGGAGAGAAGCCAGGCTAGGCACTAGATCCTGCCCAGGAAAGGCAAGTGATCCAGCTGCCTGTACCTTTGGTTTAACTGACTATTTGTTTGTTTGGTGGGCATGTGCTCTGATAAGCTGGGAGTGAATGTTGAGTGCCTGCTGATTGCTGTGGGATTGCTGCCTGGGCCTGAGTCAGCTTAGACAAGCCATCAGTGAGAGAGCTGAGGGCTGGCCAGGTAAGCAGAAGAAGAGACACTGTGTCATCGTTGTAGGAGACTCCTCACTGAGAGGAACAGAGGGACCCATGTGTTGTCCAGATCCCACAGTGCACAAGGTCTGCTGCCTGCCCAGAGCCAGGATCAGGGATGTCACAGCGAGAATTCCTGACCTCTTCCAGCCCTCTGACAACTATCCCATGGTCCCCATCCATGTGGGAACAAATGATGTGGCCAGGAGTAGTACAGACCGTATCTTGAGTGACTACAGGGCTCTGGGGACCAGGCTTAGGAAGACGGGGGCGCAGATGGTCGTCTCGTTGATCCTCCTGGTCAGTGGTCGCAGTAGGCATCACATCACCTGTGTCAGAGAAGTTAACCCGTAGCTCCAGAGTTGGTGCCATTGTGCAGGTCTTGGCTTCCTGGACTGCACTTCCATGCAAGGGACCTCCTGGGATGCAATGGGTTTCATGTCTCCACAAAAGGTAAGAGTCTCTTTTCTTACCTGTTGGCTGACCTCCTACATTGGGCTTTAAACTGAGTACAACAGGGGATGGGGAGGCAGGAGATAGAGAGAGTCTAAAACCTACAAATTGCAAGATATACAAGAGTACACCCCAGGTAAGTACCAAGAGGCCCTTTGGGCATCAGAACAGGGGGCACCAAAGGCACTATTCAGAGCGCTCAAGTGCCTCTATATTAATGCTAGGAACATGGGGAACAAGCAGGAAGAACTTGCACTTCTGCTTGCGCATAATAACTTAGATTTAGTGGGGCTAACGGAAACCTGGTGGGACCCTATCCATAACTGGGTGGTACACACTGAGGGCTAACAGGCTGTACAGAAGGGACAGAGTAGGGAGGAAAGGGGGTGGGGTTGCTCTCTATGCAAAGGAGCATTATACATCTACCCTAATTAAAATGGGATTAGAGGAGGAGAAAGCTGAGGCATTGTGGGTTAGGATACATAGAGGTCAAGAGGAAAGGGACTTGGTGTGGTGATCTATAGCAGACCCCCACCACTAAGAGGAAAAGCTAGACTTGGAATTATTCAGGCAGTTCTCAGAGGCTGTACAGTCTAGGGATGTGGTTGTCATGGGGGACCTAAGCTACCCTGACATCTGCTGGGAGAAGCAGTCAGCCAAATCCAACTGCTCATGTCGGTTCTTAACCTGTGTGCAGGACCTTCACCTAACGCAGGAGTTATACAGTCTCACTAGGGAGAATGCCTTACTGGACTTGGTGTTGGCTACAGGGGAGGACATGGCAGGGGAGCTGCAAATTTGTGGTCACCCTGGGGAGTAACCACCAATCAGTCAAATTCACTATATGGTGTAGGGTGGGTAAGATAACCAGTAGGGTGGAAGTGCCTGAATTTAGGAAGGCTAACTTCAGTGTGCTTAGGAGTTTAGTCAATAATACACTACAGGATAGGAGTATTGGTGAGATGGGAGTCCAGAAAGGGTGGTCATTTCTAAAGGAAGCGATCCTTTAGGCACAGAGGGAGATGATCCCAGTATGAGGGAGAAGGGGGAAAGGAGCCAAAAATCTTCCTTGGCTAAACAGGGAAATCCAGGAGAGCCTAAGGGCAAAAAAGAAGGCATACAGGCAGTGGAAGCACAGGGAAGCTACCAAGGAGGAGTATACCTACTTGGCCCGCGCTTGCAGAGAGGCAGTTAGAAAAACTAAAGCAACTACAGAGCTGAGGCTGGCAACACAAGTTAAAGACAACAAAAAGTCTTTTTTAGGTATGTAGGGAGTAAAAGGAAGGTGCAGGGCAGCGTAGGACCCCTACTGAACAAGGAGCAATTAGTGACAGACAAGGGGGACAAGGCTGAGCTATTCAATGAGTTTTTTGCCTCGGTGTTCCTGAACAGAGCTCAAGATAAGTCTTCTAACGGGTTCTTAGATGGGCATCAAAGGGACACAAGCCCACTGACTGTTGACGCTGACTTGGTGCAGAGTCACTTGGATGGACTGGATGTGTTCAAATCAGCAGGCCCAGATAAGCTGCATCTGAGAGTACTGAAGGAACTGGATGATGTCATAGAAGAACCACTGGCATGGCTGTTTGAGCACTCATGGCACTCAGGTCAGGTCCCAGAGGACTGGAAAAGGCCCAATGTGGTCCCTACTTTCAAGAAGGCGAGAAAGAAGGATCTGAGTAATTACAGGCCAGTCAGTCTCACCTCCATCCTTGGAAAGGTCTTTGAAAAAATTATGAAGGAACATATTTGTGGGAGGCCAGCGGGAAAAATAATGCAGCAGGGAAACCAGCATGGATTCGTAGCAGGTAGATCATGACTGACCAATCTGGTTTTATTTTATGACAAGGTCACAAAATGCTTAGTCGCAGGAGTAGAGGTGGATGTCCTTTTCTTGGATTTTAGCAAGGCCTTTGATATGGTGTCTCATCCCATTCTCATAAATAAATTAAGCATCTGTGACACAGACGTTTACACAGTCTAGAGGGTGGCAAATTGGCTTAGTAGTCGCACCCAGAGAGTGGTAGTAAATGGGTTGGTATAGACCTGGAAGGATGTCGGTAGTGGGGTCCTGCAAGGTTCAGTCCTTGGACCTATACTCTTCAATGTCTTCATCAGTGACCTGGATGTGGGTGTAAAGTGTACTCTGTCCAAGTTTGTGGACGATACTAAATTGTGGGGTGAAATGCATACTCTGGAGGGTAGGCATTGTAGGCAGACCTGGACAGCTTAGAAAAGTGGACAGTACACAATAGGATGCAGTACAACAAGGAAAATGTAGAGTGCTGAACCTAAGGCACAAAAATATCCAGCACACCTACTGGCTGGGAAATGACTCCCTCAGCAGCACAGAGGCGGACCGGATCTCAGTCATAGTGGAACACTAAGCTCGGAGTCCAAGATGAACATGAGTCGTCAATGTGACAAAATTATCAGCAAAGCTAACCGCACTTTATCATGCATCAGCAGATGCATGACTAATAGAACCAAGGAGGTGTTACTTCTCTATGCGGCATTGGTCAGACTGCGGTTGGAGTGTTGCATCCAGTTTTGGACGCCGTACTTCAGGAAAGATATTGATAGACTCAAGAGGGTCCACAGGAGGGCCACTCATATGGTTAGGGGCTTACAGGACAAGCCTTATGAGGAGAGACTGAAGGACCTGGCAAGAGAAGGCTGAGAGGTGATCTTATGGCCACCTACAAATTCATTAGGGGGACGCAGCAAGGGATTGGAGAGGCCCTGTTTACCAGGGCGCTTCTTGGGGTAACAAGAAACAATGGTCAAAAACTGACAGAGAGCAGATTTAGGCTAGATATTAAGAAAAACTTCACGGTAAGGGCGGCCAAAATTTAGAATGGGCTTCCAAGGGAGGTGGTGCTCTCCCTTACCTTGGGAGTCTTGGAAGAGAAAGCTGGATAGGTATCTGGCTGGGGTCATCTGACCCCAGCACTCTTTCCTGCCCAGGCAGGGGGGGGACTCAAAGATCTGTTGAGGTCCCTTCCGACCCTAGCATCTATGAATCCAACCCCTCCAAGCGCCCCTTCCCTAGGTCAGCGCTGACCGTTGGCAGACTGGTATCTCTCTCATGCCAGACTAAAGTATCATTGGGTATCTGATAGAAAATATCAAAGGTATCTGATAGAAAAAGCTAGCTTCCAGGTACAGCAAGCATAATTTTCCTATATAATCTTACACCGCAGTGTAAGTGTAAAATAGCAATAATGCTGACTTACTTGAAAGCTGTATTAGGAGAAGCAAATCAAAGTGCTGAAATGTTCAGATAAAAGGTGCTACAGAAGGGTAAACAATTAGCATTTCTGTCCCAAACAGGCTTCAGTACCACTTTGTTGTTACATGGAACTGAATATTTGCCAATGTATTTGTATTTCATAACAGGTTTTCCATGTCAAAGCAAAAGAAGATACAAAGCCTTGAGAATACTCCATTTTGTTCAATGGGTAAGATGACTGGCAAGGGGCATCTAGGCACACAGAGATAAAATGACGATGACAGAAAATGTAAGCGTGCGAGCAAGTGTGTAAGTGTAAGTCCAGGCAGAGAGTAACTGCATCACAGGTAAACAGAACAAAAGCTAAGAGGGGTTGTTGGTTGTAGCTGGGTTGGTTTAAGCACACAGGCATTTCTTAAAGAGATCTTTCCAGAACTGCTCATCCTAGCCTTTAAACAAACACCAAACTTCACCACCAAAAGCAAACTTCCTATGATCCAAACCACACCAAATGAATCTAAACCATGCCAGTACAAGAAATATAACACCTGCCAACACAGCTCTACCAGTCCCACAATTAGTACATCTCTACCAGTCCCACAGCAGAACCATCGCCATTCCTGGATTTTAGGCCTGTACCTCCAGAAATGTAATATATCTTATCCAGTGTACCAAATGCCCTGATGGAAAATACGTAGCAGAAACCAAACAACTGCGTACCAGAATGAACACACATCAAAAACAAAAATATCCAATTACTTCTCACAAGACAATCACACTCCTTCTCTGATCTCTCAGTTCTGATTCTCAAAGGGAAATTACAAAACACCTTTTATATATGAGCCTACATGTTTCAATTCATCAATCTACTGGATACAAAAAAATCATGGACATTGGATTTATGATGCATTACAACCTGACATATAACACCCCAGGTAACCTGCCTCCAACTGACCAATTGCATTCCTTCACACATTTCCCCAACTTCCTCACCTCCTATCTCTACCTATTGTCTTCCTAACTTCTGCTCATTTGCATTTTTATAGACATGCTCGCTATAAATTTGCTTCTTTTCTACCTTGGAGAACATATAACATCAGCAGAGTCTCCCTATGCCTGACAAAGGGTCTTTGTGCCTGAAAGCTTGCAAAGATCTTTTTCCCAACTTTTGGTCTAATAAATGATATCACATCTACCCAAAGAACTTTGCCTGTCAAAGCTAAGAGGGTGCACAGGTGAAAGGTTCTTGATGAGATTGTCCAACTCTCAGTACTTCAAAGAGACTAATGGTTACTGGGGTTGTCACAATTTCAGATAGAGCTGACTAGGCAGCTTCAGAGCATAGAAAGGCCAGAATTTTATTTTCCCAGGCAGGAATTGTATTTGAGCCTAGGAAACTGCTTAGGTTACAATGAAAGGTAAGCTTACACAGCACATATTGCAGACAACATGCACAAAAAAACGCTGAAACCACAAAGACTCAAGAGAACTACCAGAAGCAACATCCTGTTGCTGGAATCCAGGGTTTGGGATCTTTTACCTCCCACTTAATTCCCGGAAAAGGTCCGCCTCCCTAAAGTCCCCTGTATCTTCACTTACTGCATTCTTTGTTGCATACAGTTGTTAAGTGTAGTTAGGCAGATGTCACATACATCTTTCCAGAGATTGCTGCATTTCCGACAACGAGTGGAAGGATTCCTGCAACACTTGTTAACATCTAAGATTCAAGGATGTTGTGGAAATGTCTAATTGTCTTCACAGGATATATGCCTCAGTACTTGTAGTCTCAGGGTCAAAGGCAGAGTTGGTGAAGCTAAGAAAAGAAACTGCACTCTTCTGCTCCCATTTTCATGCCCACAAGCTTCCAAAGTCTTAAGTTAGTTTCCCCCCATTCCCTCTTACATTTGGACTAAAATTTACATTATGGTCAAACCATATCAATTCTTCGCACAGGGCAAGGTAAAGCCACAGAAACTAGGGAGAACAAGGGAGGGAAATGCTCAAACTAGATGCAAAAGGCCACATTTGATTTTACTTGAAGCCAAATGCACTTACCGGGATAGCCATCCAAGCTGTAGGCTTTCCACTGGCGAACTGGCTGCAATCCTGCTCTGTAGGCATCTTGATCACTGACTGAAGAGATGCTTAGTTGAGACCTGACCACCTGACAAGAAGGAAGCAGAGATCAGACAATGAAGCAGCTTGAAGATGTAATATTCCTCCAAAAAAAGCTGGAGTTAAACAGGTTTATATTCAGCAGAGTTAAAAGAGAAGCATGAAAATCCTTCCTGCAGTATGTGAAGGTCCAAAAGGGGTGCTGCCAAACTTTATACAGCTGTACTGCACTGCATCAGCTTCTCAGAGATTCTAGTGAGGATAGGAGTTGTTCCCAGAGAAATATTTCCTTAGCAACCTTACAGGGAAATAAGGAAAAGTTAAAAAAATCAAGCAGAAGGTTAAAGCCTTTATCATATGTGATAGGTCAGAAGGGAAGTGACTTACCTTCCAAGAATAAGAAAAAGCCATATGGGGCCAGAAAGAATACTGAACTATATGACTATCTAAGGTCATGCTGGCAGTGAATGGGCCACTCTGATCCATTAAAAAGACAATAGTATTTGGCACTTGTTTAAAAGCGCTTCCCAAACCTTGGTAGTTCATCATTCATCTATCTTCCAGTGGGATGGTATTACCTTTATTTTGCAGAACTTCCTCCCTATCCTGAACCGAGATATTTCTCTGCTTCTAGTACCAGATCATCAGATAAAGGGTTAAAAGAATCATTTTTAAAGCCTTATTTGCAAAATGTATCTCCATGTTCTCTCTCAGTTCAGTTGTTCAGGTTGCACAGTGAGGAATGTGATACTTAGGCAGATACTAAAATACTTAGGCAGAGCTCCCATCTCCTTTCAGACTCAAAGCTGACAGTGCCCCAGTTTACAATTTTCTAAACCAAAGGCAAAAACCATACATATTTTATTTTAGTGTTAAGCTTAAATTATGCAGAAAACAGCAAGATCTGTGTAAAATCTGCGAGGCGACCCTGAATCCCTGACATTTTCACCAGGTTGCTCTATTCTGTCATTAAGAAAGATTTTCTGCTGCCAACCATGGGGGGCCATTAGCTCCAAGACTCTGGTCTGCAGAACGTGCCTTCAGAAAGGTTTCTTATGCAGTGAGGAGCATCACCACAAACTTCCCAGCTTCTCCCTCTCTTCCCCTCTCTCTCTATCTAAAAGCTGCTAATGCACCAGTGGCTGCCATAGTTTCAGAAAGATGGAAGCTGCTACTCCACCAAAGAGCTACATGTACTGAATCAGTTAAATAAACCTCAGAGATAGGCAGCTGGGAGATGTCTAACTTCACTGAAGCACTCAGTCATTTGCAACAGTTTCTGAGAGAATAAGAAGAACAATATATCTGGCCAACTTTTAATGGTCAATCATCATTCATAGGGAAGAGATGAACCCTTTTAGGCATAGGGAAAAAAAATCACTAGCAAGTTATCAAGTTATCAAATCATCTCAGATGATGGTAGGGCAGGAGAAAGACACACAGATAGCACTGACACCTGCAGTGCTTGGAATGTCCCAAGTGGGCTGCAGCATGGGACATCTATTGTGTTGATACGAAGATGTTTCAAGCCCCCAAAAGGAATAGGACATCAACGAGCCCTGCATTCACTCAGATACTATTTGTCAAGTGTAGTCCAAGGTACTGCATCAGGTTATCACAAGCTTCCTCCTACTGAAATAAGCACCACTAAACATCTATTGCATATTTCATAAGGGGACGTCTATAACACTTCACATCTTCCCCATGTAGCCCACATATCTCCCACAACACTGTTACTAAGAGACTAAAGAAATACAGACTAGATGAAAACACTGGTTAGAATGATCATCATGACCATGAGTAGTCATCAGTGTCTAGTTGGGAAGAGGTATCAAGCGGACTTCCCCAGGGGCCTGTCCTGACTCCGGTATTAACATCTTCATTAATGATCTGGACAATGAGATCAACTGCATGCTTAGCAAATTTGCGGATGACACCAAGTTGGTTGGAGTTGCAAACACTGGAGGGTAAGGCTAGGATCCACAATGACCTGGATGGATCGGAAAAACCAGGCCACAATCAATCAGATGAGATTCAAAAAGAAGAACAAGTGCAAAGTCCCATACTTGCAATGAAATAACCGCATGCATAATATAGACTGGCTAGGCTGCAGTACTGTAAAGAAGGACCAGGGGATTACATCAGATCAACGGTGCTCAATTTTTGGCCACGCTGGCCAAATGAGCGGTGTGGAGCTGGATCAGACTGTGCACCGGAATCAGGACCACATGCCCAGATCCAAATGGCACTGCCCAGCCCAAGAATACCATACAACTTCCACCTGGCTCTATATTTCAAGATCAGAGCACTGGTGTGTAGGACAGTGTAGGGCCCAATCCTGGCACAAAAAGTCCAGCAGAAGCAGTGCGGGGTCCCAGGGCCCCAGTACCTGGCACATGGAGCTGGGTGGGGTTGGTGCAGGGCCCCAGGACCCCACACTGCCTCTTGCTGGGTTCCCATGTGTGGAGACCAGGGCCCCAGAGCCCTGCACCACCTCCACACAGCCTCATGCAGGCATTGGTGCCCGTGTGTAGGGACTGGGATCCCAGAGTCCTGTACCTCTGCCCAGCCCTGCGCACAAGGATCAGACCCTGCATCACCTTGCATGCTGCATCCAGCATGCAGGGCTACAGCCCACAGGACTCCCCACATACCTGGAGGGAGCCCTGCAGATGAGGTGACACAGCACAAAGAACTGGAACTGGCCTGTGGGCTGTGGGCTTAGCATCCCTACAGTAGACCATAAGTTGAATAGGAGCCAACAGTGTACTCTTGCTGCAGAACGAGGTCAACAGAAGTCTAGGTTGCAGTAATCAGTGTCACTTACAAATCAAGGAAAGTCATTACTTTGCTCCATTCAGCATAGGTGAGGTCTCACTTGGAGTGCAGTGTCTAGTTTTGGGCCCCACACTTTAAGATATGGACAAATTTGAAAAAGCCCAGAGGAGACAGACAAAAATGGTTAGAGACCTGGAAAGCATGACTTGTGAGGAAAGGCTGAAAGAGCTAGGTTTATTTAATTGGGAAAGGAAAAGACTGGGAGGAGTGGGGGTGAGTGTTGATAAGTCTTCAGATAGGACTATTATAAACAGCATAAATATGGGTTTGTCTCTGTGGATGTAGGGGGCAGGCCTAGGAGCACTGATCTCAGTTCTAGCAGAGGAAATTTAGACCAGAGATTACGAGGAAATTACTGACTACTAGGGTAGTCAAGCATTGGAACAGGCTACCAAAAGGAACTGTGAAATCTCCATCCTGGAACTTTTCAAGAGTGGGTTAGACAGACACTTGGCTGAGATGGTTTAGTCAGGAAAGATCCTGCCTGGAGCAGGGGGCTTGACTAGATGACCAGCCCTACTCTTCTATCATCTTGTATTTCAAAGGTTTTAGTAAGGCTTTCACATTTATCAGTATCCTTTATTAGCCTTCTATTTGTTGTACAATCTTATGGGAGACAGCCCTGTTTAACAGTCTTTTAGGTGGTATTTACTGTTCTTTCCTTTAAAAGACAAAAGTTGGTTTAAATGGTGTGGAGCTGCTATTGTTATTGAGCCTGCTGGAGTCTGACCCTCCTTCCTTTGAGACAAAAGACAAACAGAAAGACTAGATGGTGGTGCCAGTTTCTTTGACCATGGGGTGTTGTTCCAAGGAGGATTACTAGGAAGAGATGGGATTGAGATTAAGACTGATAAACATTTAGGCTAGAAAAGACCATTATAATCACCTACTCATGTCCCACATGGCACAGGCCACAGAAAACAGCTGCTTTTTTTGTGAAAAATTCTTAGAGGCAAGAAATCCTGGGAAGAAGAAAAAAAGTGTCCCCAGGGCTCTAAGAGTAGCATTTTTCACTACTGTTAGTTAGGTGTTCTGTTTTTTCAAACAGGACTCAAACACAAAAAGCTAAATGGATGTACAGTTCAAACTGCCTTTCACTAAGAGAGATGCATCAGAATTAACACAGAGAACTTGGAAGGGTCAGCGCAAAAGTACTCACATGGAGGTAATTTCCACAGCACCATCACCCCTCAGACTGTTATGATGCATTAAGGAAAGCATTTGTGGGAAAGCAAAGCGGAATATGAACATGGAAATGCAGAGCAAGAGGAGGACACTTGGGACTGGCCAGGGTTGCTACCTATCCATACATTTAAATGTAGATCATAAAAAACATGGCTTAAAATGACTAAAAGAAAAGATGGAGTGGCAGTTAAAACAAGTAACAACTTGATGGAGACAGCAGAGCAGTGCCACCTCGTGTCTGAGCTGAAGCACAGCACCCTGCAGGGAGCAATTTTCTGAGGGCTTTGTAGCCCCCTTCCTTTCAGCCATCTGCTGCTGCTGCTGCATCTCATCACCTGCCTGTAACATTGCTGGATCATAGGTTAGGCAGACAGTTGTCCTTCTTTGGGTGGTCTGTGCCAGACTGATGGAAGAGGGGTGGGAGGGTAAGGCTGAGGGTGCACCAGAGGGTGCAGAATGGTATGAGGTGCAGCCAGGGGTACCAGGACGTGAGGATGAGCAGGGGAACCCTGGGGTGGGGGTAACACAATATAAAATCATTGCTGCAGTCTGCAAGCTTTTTACTGACAGCCAAGTTTTTAAATATTATTTTGTGTGTTAAATATTTAAATTCAGGGTGACTAAAAATCAACAATTTTTAAAAAGCAACTGATTTTATTTAAATCAGATTTTTTATTTAATTGTATTTTTTGATTTTTTAAGATGCTTGTTAAAAACAAACAAACCTACAGATAGTTTTAATTTAAGATATGTTAAAGCTCAAAGATATCATCATGGAATAGTAGAGGTGCACCGATAGAGATTTTTGGGGCCCATACCAATGGTCGATTTTTAACATGCCATATCGGACAATACTGATCCGATTGCTGATATGCACCCCGGCAGTTCAGAGAGCAGCATGCGGCTGATAAGTCTGTTCTGGGGGAAGGGGAGGG
>NW_017728947.1:77765668-77768476 GCF_001723895.1 Crocodylus porosus
TGGGGCTGCATAGCCAGGGCAGGGCATAGGATGGAGCACCTCTATGATATAGAGTTTATAACTTCTAATTATATACTATTTAAGAGAACATATTTATGTAACCTTTTTAGAAGTTTTGTAAGTAGGTCAAAACATGCCATGGACAATATTGGGGACCCAATCTTATGGAATTCCTAGAGGCTCTTCTATAGATTAGTAAAGATCAAGAAAACAACTGTACCCAGTGGGATTTAGTGCTCAGTCTATAAGATCCAACTAAACATCTCTGTGATGCTGAGTTTCAGTTTTCAAACTGGATTTGTCTCTCTAAAGATCACAGGCAGACAAGGTTCTTGGGCAGATGTGATATCTTTTAATAGACCAACTTTAAAGTTGGAAAAATTGTTCTTTGCAAGCTTTCAGGCACAAACACCCTTCTTCAGGCATAGGGAGAGTTTGTCATCTCCAGACATAACATCTTTGTAAAGAGCAAGCAGTACACTGAGAGGAGAGAACAGACTTGACTACCCACCCGTCAGCCCTACTGTCTCTCTGCAAGTTTATGTACACACAGTCAAGCCCTTACCTTTCTCTAAAAGTGCAAAGTTCCAAGAAGTTAAATAAATAGACGTTATCAAAAAACAAGAATGCACTTTTTGTTGAAAACAATGATTAAATTAAATGATTAAATGAGGCTTCCTGACCAATTTAATTTAAATCAAATCCACCTTCTTTAAATTAGAAACTGGCTGTGTCCAGGGCTTGGCAAAAGGGTTACATATTTATATTATGTAGAGCAGGACACTAAAAATGTGTGCCAGTAAAAAAAAAGTTTGGTCAGCTGGAGAGGGTGGAGGCAGTTAAGGCAAAACCTTAACTATTAACTTTTAACCGTAGCTCCAAATGGATCACAGTCATAGTCAGAGGCAAACCAACCTGGGGAGCTCCCTCCTAGCCAAGTCACTTGGGAAAGGAGTCCTACCCACAGCTGCCATCCAGGGACTCCACCACTTATGATCCAAAAGAAATTCCTTATTCAAGCCAGTATACTTAGTGCAGTGGGCATGGCACGAAGAAACTGCACTCTGGCTTAGGCAAGACTCTGGTCAGGAGAGTCCAGGAGAGTCACCTAGTGCTACAGAGGCATGGTGTAGGGTAGCCCAAAAAGGATTTGCAATGATAATCTCAGGCCAAAACCCGAGAGAAGGGTGCTGTGAGTTGACAGCATGACAGAGCCAAACCATGCTTTGGGCTAGACAATGCTCTGGTCAGGGATGCTTGAAAGAATTACCCAGTGCCACAGTCATAAGTGCACTGGCCCAACAAGGACTTCCATCTCTAATCCCAGCCCAAAAAAGCGTTCCTTATTCGAACAGTTATACTTAGAACAGTGGCTGGGGTGCTGTCAGATAGCAGCCAGGCACGGCCAAACCGCATTTTGGGATGGGCAAGTCTGTGGTCAAAGATGTCCATGAGAGTCCTCCAGGCACACAGAGATATGCCATGCGGTGGCCCAAGGAGGATTTCTAGCTGTAATCCTAGCTCAGAAGCCTGTTCCTTATTGGGTCCATACATCTAGCACAGTGGCTGGGGTGCTGTCAGTTAGCACCCTGGTACAGCCAAACCGCCTTTTGGGCCAGGCAAATCTCTATTCAGAGATGTCCAGAAGCATCCCCCCACCATGGCGCAGAGGTGTGGGCTGAGCTGGCCCAAGAAGGATTTCTGGGAACAATCCCAGCCCAAAATCCAGTTCCTTATTCAGATCCAAGTACTTTGCACTGTGGCTGGGGGGCTGTCAGTTGGCAGCCTGGCACGTCTAAGCCATGCTTTGGGCCGGGCAAGTCTGTCTTCAGCAATGTGCAGGAGAGTCCCCTAGTGCCACAGAGGCATAGCGTAGGGTGGCCCAAAAGGATTTCTAGCTATAATCCCAGTCCAAAATCCAGTTCCTTCTTCAGGTCCATATACTTCACACTGTTGCTGGGGAGTGGTGTCAGCTGGCAGCCTGACATGCCCAAACCGTGCTTTAGGCTGGGCAAGTCTCTCATCAGAGATGTCCAGTAGCGTCCCCCAGTGGCATACAGACATGGTCTGGGGTGGCCCAAGAAGAATTTCTAGGTATAATCCCATCGCAAATTCCAGTTCCTTATTCGGATCCAGATACTTTGCACTGTGCTGGGCTGCTTTCAGTAGGCAGGCTAGCACGGCCAAACCGCGCTTTGGGTCAGGCAAGTCTGTGGTCAGAAATGTCCAGGAGAGTCCCCCAGTGCCACAGAGGCAGTGTGGGGTGACCCGAGAAGTATTTCTTGGTATAATCCGAGCCCAAAATCCAGTTCCTTACTCGGGTCCAGATACTTAGCAGAGTGGCTGGGGTAGTGTCTGTTGGCAGCCTGGCATGGTCAAACCATGCTTTGGGCTTGGCAAGTCTCTGGTTGGAGATGTCCAGGAGAGACCCCCAGTGCCACAGAGGTATGTTCTGGGAAGGCCCAAGAAGAATTTCTGGGTATAATCTGAGTCCAAAATCCAGTTCCTTATTCAATTCCATATACTTAGCACAGTGTCTGGGGGGTGGTAACAGTTGGCAACCTGGCGCAGCATGGTCAAACCACGTTTTGGGCTGGGCAAGTCTCTGGTCAGAAATGTCCAGGAGAGTCCCCTAGTGGCACAGGGAGATGGTCTGGGGTGGCCCAAGAAGGATTTCTGGGTATAATCCCAGCCCAAATTCCAGTTCCTTATTCGGGTCCAAGTACTTAGCAGCGTCTGGGGGGGGGGGTGTCAACTGGCAACCTGGTGCAGCTAAACTGCATTTTGGGCTAGGCAGGTCTCTGGTCA
>NW_017728947.1:77768576-77773263 GCF_001723895.1 Crocodylus porosus
ATAATCCCAGCCCAAAATCCAGTTCCTTCTTCAAGCCATTATACTTAGTATAGCGGGCATGGGGGCTATTAGCTGGCAGCCTGGCACGCCCAAACTGTGCTTTGGGCCGGGAGGGACTGTGGTCAGAGTTCTTTGGGACAGGCCCCCAGTGGCATCACCATGAAATATGGGGTGGACCAAGAAGTATTTCGCCCCATAATCTCATCCTAATCTGACCTTTGTTTAGGGCTCTACACTTGATGTGAGATATTATTTGACATATTAATTAGTACATTCACGTAGCTAATTAAATTCCGTCTCTTTAGGACGTATAATTCAATAATAACAAGATTTTATTGGGTCTAGATTATCTTTGAAAAAGGAACAAGGAATAAGGAACTGGGAGTAAGGAACCAACTTCAGCCTCATGTACACGTTTTATTTATTGACTGCGAGGCTGGAAGGGACCTGGGAAGATCATCGGGTCCAGGCCTCTGCACCAGGCAGGAAAGACAGCTGGGATCAGGTTGCGATTCTCCAGTGAGAGCTGCCTTGCTCGTGCCACGGATCTTGCCTTGCCCATGTGGCCGCTCTACGTTTACTGCGCAATTCACCAGTGAGCTGCGCAATACGTGTAACGTGTGCGGGGCCCGGGCTCCTTCCCGCCTAGAGAAATGAGGAGCCCCGCCCGCCCCGCTCACGGGCCCCGCGAGGGGCACCCAGGCTCTCCGGCCGCCGGGTAGGCGGGCAGGGTGCTGCCGGGTTACCTGACTCCCCGGGGCCGAAAAGTCGACGACGCCCCGCAGGTCGAGCCCGTCGCGTCGCCGGTAGAAGCGGAAGAGGCGGCGGAAAGCATCCTCCCCACCCTCGCGCACCAGCGCAGCCGCCATCTTGTCCCCCGGTCGCGCCGATTGGCAGAGCGGGGTGGGGAAAGGTCAGAGTGGAAAGGTCGCAGCGCCTGCTTCCAAGATGGCGGTCAGGGATTTGTACCGTAAGATCCTAGTGAGGGGGCTGCCCTGGACTGTGGGGAAATGTAAGGTCGGGGTTTTCTGTGTCTCTGCGCGGCCGTAGGGCGAGGTCTGAGGGGCTGTTCGGGAGGCAGGATGCGGGTGGGGAGAGACTTCCCCGGAGCCCTTCGTGGGGAGCGGAGCCCGCCCGGGGAGACCTCCTCTGGCCCTGCCCCGGGTGCGGGGGGACGCGGGTCCTGTTCGGTTCTTCACGAACCGGCTTCCGTGGGCCCCGCGAATGAGGCTTGTCCCTGCGGAGAGCGCGGGCGGGACTGGGGCGGCCTCCTGGCCCTGAGCTCGCTGTGACTGTGTGTCTTTCTTCCGCAGTTGAAGTCTCCGAATATTTTAAGCAGTTTGGGTCCATCAAGAAATGCAACGTGCCGTTCGTGAGTATGAGACCCCTCCCCTGCAGCACAAACGGATTTACTGGTGTTTGCCAGCAGGAACTTTCCCTGCTGAGGCAAGAGTGGGGTGAACAGAGGCAAAGGCTAGTTCTGGTATTTACAGACCTCAATGGAAGAGTGCACTCATCAGATGTTTCTCAGAGCTCAGTCAGTCTAGTTGTCAAGAAGTCTTGGGTTTGGATAATGCTTTTTTTCCCCCCAAATGTTTGTCTCTGCTTCTTTAGATTGCTTAAACAACTTGCAACTCTTGACAGGTCTTCCTACTTTTGGATACATTTAGATGTTTATGATAACTGATATTTGGATAATGCTTGAAAATGGTAAAAAGAAGAGCTGGGAGTCTGGACTCTTGGCTTGTGTTACTGTTGCTGCTACTTAGGCCATAATTTGCCCATCTGCACAATACTCAAAATAACAGAAGAGCCTTGAGCTCATCTGCTCCAAAGCATTATGAAGGTACAGATCTAACAAGTAAGTAGTTTTTTGCTTGATCGAGGAGGTTTTTGGGTCTTAACTGTCAAGTAAGATGAACAGTGTGGCTGTTTAAGGATAGACATATAGACAGCAATGGAGCTAAATGGGATGGTCCTTAAAATTATTTTCATTCTTCTGTAATTCAGAAGGTAATCGTGGGATCATCAGGCCATGGGGATCATCAGAAGATTCTCATCTCTAGGAGAAGTAGCATGAATACATGTGAAGTATAGTGTTTCAGCTAAACAGTGTCGTAGCCCAAGTTCTTTCACATATCTTGTGTAAATATTTAGGGATTTAATTCATGATGCTGAAAAACTCCCATTCTGAAATCTCCATCTCTCTCTAATTCTGTCTGATAGTTAAGCATTTCCTTAATGCTACCTTTAAGTTAGTAGATCACATTTCTTTCCCCTTTGTGGACAAGTATTCATTTAAGAAACTGGAACGGTCACTTTCTTCCTTTTAACTTGGGATTACAGAAGAAAATGTATTGGAGTGAGCCCTCTGTTCTTCCTACGTTTTTCAGTGTAAACAATGGTAACATAATGGCCCAGGATATGAGAGAAACAAGATTGGTAAGGTTATATATCATACACTTGACTGGTGCTCTCTCAGACCTGACAAAAGGTGCCTGAAACCTTGGCTCTCACTTATACAGGTTGGTCTAAGAAAAGCCATTGCCTCACTTTCCAAATCCTGTTTCTTTCATGTGAACAGGTCATCTATGTAAGATTAAACTTGGTATGAAAAGTAAATTAGTTGGGAGGCAGTAGAATGGTATGTTCTTTAGGGGAGTATTTTCTTAAAACTAAAATATTGGGATGGTATTAGTACCTCTGGGTACTGAAACAGCACATTATAATAAGACAGATGGTATCTAGTCAGAAGATTCACTGTTATTTGGAAGTGCTGTTAGCCATGAGTGAAATTGGCAGAACTATGTAGTAGCCTCAGGCCTAACTAGCTGTGGCTTAACCATTTAGGTACTTTAGAACAGTGGTTCTCAACCTTTTTTGTACCAAAACCCATTTGTAAACATAGATGTCTAGTCCTAACCCAGTGCTCCTCACTCCTGACCCACTGCCCCTAGGCCCCAGCCCCCCCAGTGTGTGGGATGGGGCTTGGGGGGCCCAAGCAGCCCCTTCCAGGCTGGAATTCCATCAGTCTACTGGGGAAAAGCCATGGTTTCCCACATTTTTCTCCTTTAAAAGAAAATTCATTTTTAAAGCATTTCCATGATCCTTTCATGTATTCTTGAGACCTGTTTTTGGGTCACAACCCATGTGTTGAGAAACACTGCTTTAGATGATCTAATTGTTTCACCTGGCTCTCCCTTTTGTGAATAACAACTCACTTTTAAACAATTCCATTATTTGAAGGGAATTTAGGAAGTTGTCGTTTTCTCTCTGCCTGTGTGGTTAAGGGCAGTTTGCTGCAATGTACTTTCATCGCGTCTTAAACAACTGTTTCCCTCACTTGTCAAATTCCTTTCCAGCACTGAAGCAGTCTCTTATTTTCAGATCAACCTTCCATTTAAGTGTCACTTATGCTATGGATTTCTGGGTGATGGGTTGTGACTGGAATTTGGAATAAATATCTCTGTCATGGTTTGGAAGTGAAGTTGAAAAGATTAATTCTTCCTGTATTTGATGCACTGAAGGAGAGGGGAACAAAGCAGCACTTGTTTAAATTCTGATACACAAAGCAAATTGGTGTAAGTGGTTTGAGGAGAATGGGGTGGGTTTCTGAAAGAAGCAGGCCTTTACTCTTCCAAATTCTATATCCCCTTAAAAAAAAAAATAGCTGCAAAAAGGAAGTTAGAACAATATGCATGTAATGCTTTGTATCAGTCTCCTAAACTGGCTTTATTTTAAATTGGGTGTCTAGGGTGAAACAGGATTTAACAAAGGCTATTCCTGGGTTATATTCCATTCGCAACACAGTGTCCACAAGGTGTTAAAGGAATCTCACACTTTAGAGGGAGCCCAGGTAACAATTTTCTGTTGAATCCTTAATCAAATGATTTATTCTGCTAGACTCTTCCTATGTTTACTTCATTCTGAGTAGGTTACTGGCAGTGAAGCAGTTTGGGGATCTCAACTCAGAATATAGTAACTTGTTTATTGTAATTAAGTAGTTAACCATAAGATTCTAAACTGAAAACTTTTTCTAAAATCTTTCCTCCTTTCCCCTCCAGCTTAAGTAAGTGGTCTTGTAATGTGTTGTAAAGGTCAAACTGTAACTATTCTGGACAAAAACACTATCCTAAAATAGCCTTGAACCCAGTTTTCCCTGCACCCAAGAGTGGTAAAACTCTTGCACGTGTTCTTAATGTATGCTCATGTAGACATTGTCTTGCATAGCTTCCTGTCTTGTCCCTAGCAATACACATTCAAACTTAAACACTTCAAATTGCACAGCAGCCCATAGCATGTCTACCCATTGATACAAGTGCAACTAAAAGTAGCTATTTGCTGTGGTCCTGAGAGTTTGAGTGGCATTATAACATGGCTTCAGGTAGAATAATGTAATTATTCTTTCTGGAGGACAAATGCTTGTGGTGGCAGCAGCTGCCTCTAAATGTATAGAAAGGGTAAAAAGGTGGTATTTGGTCACTTTATACTACCTGAAAATCTAGAGCAAGGTAAAGATCAAGCAGAAGCCTGAAATTTCTGTATTAAAGGGTATGCTGATGCAGTAAATCTACCCTTGTAATACAGAAATTTCAGGCTTCTGTTGGATCTTTATCTTGCAGATTAGTCTAGTGTGGTGGAAGGGGAGGGGGCAGATAAAGGCTCCTGCAGTGAAGAAAGCTGTGGG
>NW_017728947.1:77773363-77791818 GCF_001723895.1 Crocodylus porosus
GGGGGGTAGGTGGCTCCTGCTGCTGTGCGCTGCTCGTCTGGGAGCTGCTGGTCCTGCGGTTCATCCAGTGCTTGCCTGCATATTCAGTGGTTCCCAGTGCTCTTCTTGCTGCTTGTCCAGGGATGGGGTGCCCCCAGATCTGTGGGGCAGCAGGGTGGGGCTGTACCAAACTCTTCCCAACAGGGTGGAGCTGCACTGAGAAGAGAGATGGTGAATTTGCAGCTGCAGGCTGCCCCTGTAGCCCCTTCCCAGTGCAGCCCCAGCCTGCCCTGGCCTGCGCAGATAAAGGGGTGGATACTCTCTCAGATGACTGATAGGAGCTGCCAGACCAGCAGTAGAAGCTGCCCTCCTTCCCCCCATGACCAACCACAGCTCTGGGCCATGCCCATTCTGCCAGGGCAGCACTTGGCCCTGCCCTACACTCTTCCTTGCCGTGAGGGGCCTTGATCTGCCTCCTCACACATGCCTTCCCTCCCCCCTCCCCTTCCACCATGCCCAACTTACCAGCTGGCAGTTCTCAAACGGTATGGGGCTGTAGTCCTCGTCTCCTGTGTTGCACTGTGCCTGTGCATATGCACATGCACAGGCCAATTATCGGTCAAATTATTGGCCTGATGTAGCAGATTTCCAATATAGTAAATTTTCTTTGTATCAGTGCCGATCTGACATCAGACTGATGTATCTGTGTACCTCTAATCTGTACATAGTAGAGGAAGGTTTCACCCTGTGGTAAAGTAGCATGATAAACTTAAAATAGCTCTCTAGTTTTTGTGCAGTGTTTAATTGATGAGGACTGAACAGCAGTCAGCTTTAAGTTTCAGTCGCTCAGAAGTCCTCAGTGTAAGGCGATGAATTTCTGCCTCACTGTAAAAAAGTTCACTGGCAATTTATCCTAGTACATTCCAGGCAAGTGCCTCAGACAATTACTTCCTACTAGTTCTACATGAAATTCCCAGGAAGCTCTTAAAAGGTATTTTACTAGGCTAAATATGATTTGCAAGGCAACACAGCTGTCTTTAACCTTGTTGGGAACTTGGAATCTGTACTCATGCAGGATGAAACCACACTTTATTGTAAATGAGAATACCTTTAACAGCATGTCTTGCATGAAATTGGGGATAATTATAGTGAAACATCAAGACAGTGATTTTAAACAGGTGACTTGATTTTTTTTTTCCAGCTCAAGATCAAGTCAGCACCTTTCCAGAGCAGTGTTAAACTAAGATCCATACTTAGTGGAATGGATTAACATCAGAAGGAGGCTTTTTATTACACTGGCATGTAACGCATTTAAAATAAAAGATTACTGACAAACTATGTATGAGTATTGGATTTAACAGAGTCTAGTTGGTTCCTCTTTCAGTACAAACTATACAGCCACAGCAGGAGAACACCAAATCATAAGGTCCCCACCATATTTCCATTACAGCATAAGCAATGGCTAGCTATATACACCAGATGTACTTTCATCAGATGAAGTAAAAAGCTTTAGCTAACTAGACAGAACTAAAGCTCTAAACAGGAGTATCCTCTTAACCTGAAATGCTGAAAGAGTTCTCATGAGTATGAGCACAGGCCAAAATTCTGTATACAAAAATAACACCCTTATTAATGGTTCAAAATGGTTTTCCCCTTCCCATTTCCCATGGATAGTTATCTCCAAAGAATCCATGTGTGTAGCCTGTACATTGCTTTCTTACATGACCATCCCACTGTGCATCCCTGCTGATAGATTAAAAGTGCTATTAGCATGGAGTCCAGGGTTTCAGTCCATTCTTGCCTGTCAAAGAGGCCAGGCCACTCACTCCTTCCTCCTCTTCTTGCCCTCATGCTCATGTTCTTTAGGGCGGCTGCTATCGGATGGCCTCTTGGAACCTCCATGCTGTTTGGCTTCTTCTAAGAACTTATCCAGACCAAATGGATCTTCCTCAAACTGAACTGGTCCCTCTCTGCCCCTCTGTCTACGGTCAGAGCCAGAAAATTCCTTATCAGGAACAAACCTGCAGCAGGAGAGAGATTATATTCCATCCATTTGCTATTAAAAATGAACAGCAAAGAAGACTGATATGCTCTCTCTCTTACCTGTTTGTCTTTATTCGAGCCTCTAGATCATCACCATACATGTCCTTATCCACATTTTTGTTTGGTCTGTAAATGTTTTGGGCCATGTCTTTACCACTTCTCCAGGGTTGGTCATATACATTGTAGATTTCATCCTCTCCTCCAGCAAAGCCACTATCCATACCCTGGAAAAGGGGAAGATAGGTAAGAATAAAGGTAAAAACCAGAACAAGATGCTTGGAGTTTACAGAACTCAGCTGATTTAAATAATAAGTGCTTAGTAACACCTGTTTCTAATTAAGTCTGTTAATTGCAACCATCTGTAAAACAAGAAGCACAATAGACTATGGATGACACTTTGGCCCTGTCCTGAAATGTAGTAGCTTAAATAACAATTTTACCACGTTTCAGCCTGGAAAAAAGATGAAGGCTGATTTTTGCAATAATAAAAGGAATAGTTAGTTTAGAACTTTAGTCAACTGTCAGAAAGAGAATGTTTAATTTTTTGAGTCATAACACTGAAGAACTGCAGTAGGAACTGCTGCTTTTCCTTGTGGGTCTTTCATAGGAGGTGAAATCAAATAGGAAAACTCAGGGAGGCTGAAGAAAATCTCATCTAGAGTGATGACTTAAAAGTGGAGAAGGACCCCCTAAAACCTGTTATTGCTAGCAATTTAGATGTAAACAAGTCAGAATCAGCTAATTACAAGTTTACGACTGTTTACTTTCAATCTTGGAACATCAACCTTTACCTTTATGTCTATGGTACATTTCCCCTATTGAAATACATTTGGTGCATGAGGGGAATGGTGGTCTTCACTTTTATATGAAACTCCTCTACTCCTCAAAAGCAACATTCTTTCTTGGCAGACGGCCATCATACATTTAAGCATTCAAAACATCCAATCACTATGGCATCAGCATTAAATGAGAGCGCAGGACAGCTGAAGCAATTTCTACTCTGTCTGAGATGCACCAGTCTTCCTTCAGAACTCATTCATATCTGACAACATGGGGTCAACTCCAGTTCTCTACTCTGCATTCTCCCTCTGAAAGGGTGGGTTGGGCCAGCATGTCCCTTTTAAAATCCCACACAATTGAGAAGCTCACATCCATTTACCTTGCTCTGGTTGAAAAGCCTCTGGTCATACTGGACTTCACTAGATGTTCGAGGGTTGGGAACACCTAGAGCAATAACTTCACTGATATCTCTGTTTTCATTTCTCTGCAGCTTTGACCTAAGTTAAAAATATAACCAAGTTTACACTGTTTGTCAGGCAAACTCAATCGCATCAATTAAGAAACTGCTATCTAATGCTTCACTAGTAAGTTATTCTGAAGGATTCTGTGCCTTGCTCATGTTTAGTAAGTAAAGCTTAACGTGGTCTTTTGGCAAGGAAAACATTTTGAGAAAAAAAAAAGTCAAGTTGCTACAGCATCCAAGTTAACCTCTACTGTTAGTACAATGTTGCATTCAACCTGTCTAGAAACTGCAGTATTGTTTTCACTAAAACCCAATATCAAAGGCAGTTTGATAGGGTTAGTGATCTGAGAATTGTGAGCTGAGAATTTAAACTTCCTGTAGTGAACAAGTCCTATTAAGCCAACCTCGTGGGTATAGGCAGAAGTGTCTAAACTCAATTATGAGGGGAAAGGATCCAGGAACCAGATGGGTGAAATCCTGGTCTCACTAAAAATCAATTGTAAAATTTATATCAACATCAACAGAGCCTGAATTTTGATCCGACTGTTTACACATTTCCTAGGTTCTAACAACTTAAGAGTCTATTCAATATTAGACTCTATTCTCTATTGTTGTCAACCAAATGGTGTCTGGCCCAAAATCTGAAGTTTAGATAACTATCTTGACATCTTTGAGTCAAATAGCTTCTGATCAAGAAAATTAGATTCTGTAAGCTAGGCTTAACATAGCAAACTTGTTACAACAGAAGTTCTTGTAATTCTGTGACTTACACCTGCATTTTCTGTAAGCTAGGGTTTGAAAAATTTTTAAAAAAAAGTACATGCACCCTTATAAGTAAGGCTATCATTTTGGAAGGGGTTTTTTTAGTATCAGAGGTGAGGAAAAAGCAGCAATGTTCATGGAAAAAACAAAACAATGACCCTTGTAGTATAAATTCCATCTGCGAGCACAGCCTTATAGGTAGAGCCTGTTTTAAATTGTGGGTCCAGCTCACAGCATGGCGGCTCCTTTAATCTTGGGAGTTCCCCCCACATGCCCCCCTGCCGTTGATTGGCGGAAGGGCCTGTTGGCTCTGCCATCTGCTCCTGATGGCTGGGAGGCAAAAGCCAGTTTCAAATATGCTGCAGGTTTTGCCTCACACTGCTTACTGCTGACCAGACAGGAGACAAAACCACAGCACATTTAAAACTGCGGTTTTTACCTCACAGCCATCAGGAGCAAGCCACAGGGCTCCTCCACCAGATCAGGAGTGGAAGGGGGGAGGGGACAGAACATGGGTGGAAATCCTAGATTAAAAGGAGCTGCCATGCTGCAAGATGGACTCAAGATTTAACCCAGGCCATACTTATAGGAGCTCCAGCATGGAAGTCTAATGTCCCATTTTCCCCCCTACTGACCAATAATGCCTGCTTCGTTTCATTATTTTTAAGCACAGCCTCATGGGAGCTCCCATTCTTTCCTAAAGGCAATATACCCCATGATCCTGTGGGTCATCATCTTTTGACAAAGTAGCAAGGTACCTCACGAGAGCCAGTCTTCAAATTCAAACGTTTCTACGAGGCTGTGACAATATCATAGCCTTGCCTACCGGTCCTAAACTCAGAGTCAAACATTGCCTACAGAAGTTACACACACTACTAGAGATTAAGTCCCCTAACAGATCAGATTACTTTATCTACTGATCTTGCTTCAATGCCAATGCAACCCCCTATTGGGCAGTTCAGACACCTGCATAGTCAGATGGAGAAGCTGGTGTGAGAACATCTACTAAACAAGCTGCTTTTCTTGACTCACCTCTTGTCAGGGGCTGCTCTGGAAAGATTCCTGTCATGCTGTCTCTCTTTACGCCGGTCATGTCGGATTTCATCTCTCTCTCTAGCTTCTCCATCCTCTGTACAGACACATTTGAGATTGTTCATTATGTACAGTCACTTGTTATCTGAGTTAATTAAACTTCAGTTCATCACAGTAACTGAATTCTATTCATTTAGAAAAAAAATGAAGGGCCTTTAATTCAAAACTACATTAGATTTTGAACAAACTGAAAAAGGAGAATTAAAAAAACTTATCTTTTATGGCAAGCATGTAATTGGGCTTGCCAAAACAGGTGAAGGTTGCAGTCTCTGCTATAACTGTTTATTCTTGGTTTCCAACGGTTTAGGTTAAATCCATATAGAATTATTTCCCTCTGCTCTGCCTGGGAATTAATACCTGTCAACTCCCATGGACATTAAAGGTGCATCACAGTGATAAGTCCTCCTGTACCATGGATAATGGTGGTGGTAATGATTATTATTCAGATATATTCCACTCTATCCAGAAAGTACCTTTTTGTGTTATTAAAACTAGCCATTGGTATCCAAAGATCAAATCCAGGCTGTGTGCAAGAACATCCACTGCCATGTAACATGTAAATATGCACCCAACAGTTCTGATATGCTTCTTGCCCTTTCCTTAAACACGGTGCCTAGATTACTGGTATTTCAATCCAGAATAAATGGCTGCCCCAATAATTCCTATTTAGTTAATAATTGACCTAGAACACAATGGAGACTTCTTGCTATATTCCTCGTTAATGTCAAAGATTCCCAAAGTCCAAAGCCAGTTCTTGAGTTCTGGAGAGCCTTCACTGCAACATCTGCTGCCACAGAAGTTTGGGACTCAAATTCAGACTCCCTTCAAATTACTTGCCCATTAACTGGCTGAATAGACAGGAAAGTCACTCAAGACCAGAAACCATTTCAGTGCTTAAAACCTGATTTTTTTTTTTTTAATCACAGACTCTCAAGCTCTTTTTTTCCCCTAATTTTAAAGGGTTCAAACAAAAATGAAAGCACCTGAAAGCATCCTGCCTAGATTTCTTGCGGGCAGATTGCAGAGAGGGAGAAAGAATTACCTTTCTCCACATGGGTTTTGATCCCTGCTCTCCTTTCCCTGGCTTTCTGGGCCATCTCTCGGAGCTTTTCCTCATGCTTTTCTTTTTCTTTTTGAGCCATTTTTCTCTCCACCTGGGCACGCATCTCCACGGCCTCACGAGCCTGCATGAGTTTAAGAACATTTGATTAACAATATACTGCTACCACCCTGGATGCAAGGACAGCAGAAGGAGCTCAGAAGCTGCCCAATAAACAGTGTCACATTTGTTTTCAATAGGAATCACATCTTAAACGTGACATACAAAGCCAGGCAAATATACAGCTTAGCAATTAAAGCTAAAAACCAAGAAGAGCCACATGCTCCCAGAGGCTAGCCCCTGCCAAGTCACTGATTCAAAAATCTTTGGGATAAGACTTTATATCACATGTCAACCCAGCAGGAAGACTGAGCAGAAAGCCATAACCTCACCCAGTCGTTTTCCCCTCAAGGAAATAAAAATACAAAGAAAATAATAAAACCAACCACTGCAAACGCAGATTAAACAACTGCCTGACCTTTCTGTCAGCAATGTAGAGAGCCTCAGCCAGCTTGGCGAAGTTTTCATTAATATGAACAGTCTGCAGTCCTCTGCCATCTGCAGCCAGACGCTTGTCTAATGGAATGGTGTAACCCTGGCGTGAAAACAGACAGGCACTTCATCACCAGAAAGAAACATGGTGTACTAAAAACGAAACAATCCAAAATCTTAACCCATCATTAATATGCTCCAGTGGACTTGTTCTTCACACATTTACATAATTACACTACAGAATGCAAACTTTACCCTGTTTCACACAGAGCACGTATTTTTCAAATGACACCTTAATTGGGATGCCACTGGTCATTTGTAATCAATGTCTCAACTCTTAACTGTTCTGGGAACTAACCAAGCAGTTTCCCCATGTTTAGGTAGTTTTTAAATGCATTTCAAATGTACTTCATTTTTTTTTTGAATCTATAAAAACTTCAGTCACCCCCCAAGCTGTGTACCAGGGGACAAGATTACAGTAACTGCATGAGATAGGGAAAAGATGTACAATCTCTCAAAAAATGTACTCTGCAGGCATTTGGGGAGATCAAAGATCTTTATGAAGATTTTGTCTCCCTGAATTTTAAGAGTTTTGATACCCACTAGAGATTCACGTTACAGTGCAAGTCCCCTTAACACAATTACAGAAGCAGAGAAAATAAATATCAGAGCACATGGTTTCCTTCCACCTACATTTCGAGTTTCCTCATGGCTGTCTCTTAGTCAGTTTGAGAAAAATGGTTGAAACAGCCATGTCAATATATTATTAGATGCCCTCCCCTCCAAATGCAAATGCATATTTACTGACAACCAATGTAGAGCCAGTATAGATGATTCCTACTAAACAGCAAAGTAAGTGCATTCCCTGCTAGTGAATAAAGATCTTAACCTTAACTGCAGGTAGAAAATGAATGAGAAGGCACAAGAATTCTCTCTAAATTCAGACTACAGCAAGTGTAAAAAAGAAATGACTAAGTTCTCTGAAGCCACCTTTTCCTTTTTCAGTTTAGATGGCCTCACTTTCAGGGCATTCAGTATTTTGTTTCAAGCTTCACATACTGCACCACTACAGGGATTTTTATTAAGTGTCATTTCTTCTCAAAATGTATAATCTCTGCCATGAAGTAATATATTCTCTTTCAGCTCTGTGCTCCTGTCATCTTGACATTCCTAATAACTAGCAAAGAGAAAAACCAAGCTGTACAATTGTGTTTCCCATTCTGAAAGCAGCCAGTTTACTGAGCTTTGGAGGTTTAAAACCAGTATTATTCAGGCTGCAGATCATTCACAGAAGTCTCCCAGCAGGGCACAATATTAGAGGGTGAATTTATGACAACTTAATTACCTTTGCATTTTTCCAGTTTGAAATGCACGGAGGAATTTTCCACTCTTGTTGCTCCTTCACGGTCATCTAAATTGAGAGATAGGGGAGAGAAGTCATTTTTAGATTTACAGCAGGTTTTCTCTCAAAATGGCAGCTATGAAAACACTGGGACAAATCACATTGCAAAGGCCAGGAAGCTTTTGCAAAAGAATAACAACCTTGTTTTGGTGAAAACTGAAGCATTTACTGTGCTGTACTTTCCAGAATGATACAGCAGAGGAATAATACTTTACGTAGTTATTTTCATACTGTGGATACAGTCCAAGTTTAAGTTTCTCTGGATGGTTACCAAGCCACCATCTTCCTCTGCTGACATGTGACCACTCTGAACACGGCTCATAGCTGGACTTAGTAGTACTGTTCTTAGATGTTTAACACCAGGTCAAGCCCTTGTCCTCAAGAACAAGCAAGCCAATGCACTAATCCTCCGAGGGACAGTGAACCTCATGCTGCAGAAACAAAGCCTGTATGCTAGTCAAAGAGCAGTGCCACTGTGTTAAGGCTAGTATCTCAGTCAGACCTACAAGCCAAGGGGAGTCACAACAATGCAAGCCTCTGTGAAACCGGTAAAGAATGTAATCACCCTTTGTCAAGGTTAGAGAAACCTGACTCACTTCAAAACTGCCAGACTCTTACATGCCAGATTAAGCATCCAACACCCATCAGCATCATCCAGCACCCATCAACAGGGAGAGAAGGCAAATGCAGCACAAGTGCTAGTCAAGTACAGACACTAGAAACCAAACCAAAACACAGCAACCACATTCAATACCTTTCTGCTGGGAGAGTGCATTACGGGAGCTGGAGGAGAAGGTGGCCCACGGGGAATTTTCTTGTTAATCCTGTACAACAAAGCAGTGTGCTCAGTAAAGGAACACACAAAATCCTCACTTTGCTACTATGAAATGCTCCAGGGGTAGAGTACTCACTTGAATCTTGGGGGCTCCATGGGGTCCTTCTGCATCTCTACCATTCGAATAACCCTCTGTTTTGCTCCAGAGTTGAAGGCCACACCCTGCTGAGATGGTGTGTACCTGAACAAAGTCATCAAGACAGATTCAGTTCTCTATGCACACTGTGTGCTCTAGTTCACCTTCCTCAGCCTGAACCATTCCCTCAGCATTTCTGCTTCATCCACACCAAATTCTTTAAATAGTTCTCAAGGTTCTTTGGGTAAAATAAAAGTGATATATTTTATCAGACCAACTACATTGTTGTAAAAATTGTTCTTTACAAGCTTTCAGGCACAAACACCCGACTTCAGGCATAGGGACAGCCTGTTGGTGTTTATGTGCTCTCCTTGGTGGAATAAAAGCTCAAACTATCAAGACAAGGTAAGCACACACATGCTGTATGTGGCGCTGCAGTTCCATTTGCAGCACCACACACGCCACACATGTAGGTATTCACCATGATGCTAATTTGCAATGCTGGGGTATATTCTGACACTGGGAGAACCCAGTGTCAAAAAAAACCTGCAGCAGAAAGTGGGGCGGAGCACATAGCAGCAGCATGCACAGCCCCAAACTGGAGCCTGGCCAGCCGGAGTCACACTCTGGCCGCTGGCCAGGCTCCCTGCTGCTACATTGCTAGCACTGGAGCCCTGGGAGGCCCCCAGGTAAGGCTGCTAGCCCCAGCCCAGGTGCTGGCCCCAGCCTTCTATATGCTACCCAGGGCAACATGCCATGTGCTAGAGCACACATGCACAGGTGTTCCCTGGAGACAAGTAGCAGTGGTACATATTGTGCTGCTGCTGTTTGTCCCTGGGGAAATGCACATGCCAACACGTCTGGATCAGGCCAGAGAATCTACTTAGCCAGAAGCTCTATATTTTGGGAAACCATTCCCTATTAACAGGTTCACTAGTTATGATGACCCAGAAGATTCCTTCATATTCTGGCACAGATGTACATGCTGAAGCAAGTCAAACTCTGATCTGAAGGTTGCCTGTGGCTGTAGCTGAAAAATCCTCCTAAATAAAGACTAGCCTTGTAATTGTTTCAGAAGAGCAACTGGAAAGGGAGAGGCAAATTATAAAGATCTCATTTTGAATAAAAACTCACAGGCAAAAGCTGAATTCCACTGCACTGTGTTTTCTGTACTGGAACTAGTAATACGTTTCCCTGAAAAGCAGTAACCCCTTAACACGTCAAAACTGCTGGTATATTAAAAAAAAAACCCCATATACACATACATATATTTGTGCCAAGGAGCAGGCTTCAAAGAGGAGGATCCTCTTTTCAAAAAGGAAGGGATGTCCTCCACAATCAAACGTCTACAGACAAGGCTTATGCACACTAACCTTATGTACTGAGCAGGAGCTAGTTTGTCAGCAGCTCGGACAGGCATAGCTGCAGCAACTTTCTGGGACACCGATTTCTCCAGAGCTGCTCTTGTTTTCTCAGTTATCTGTAATCAAGAACATAGTATTAAGTACTTTGACCAAGATGCAAGAAATGCAGGGTAGCTTGAGCAGCTACGTCCACCCCCTTATGCAGTACCTCTTTAATAGCTTCCTCATCAGGTCTTTGCAGCTCAGGATCATCCACATTCATAACCTCTTTTGGTACCAGGTCTGTATATTTGCTGTAAATTACCTGAAATGCAAAATGATCAGTGCATTAGGAACAGACAAAAGGCAGAGTTCCTCATAGAGGCATTTTAGAAGCTAGATTATCCTTCAGCTGTTACCAATCTGAGAGCTCCTACTTACCAATAATTCTTAAATTATCCATGTCAAATATGAAAGTAGTCTTGCTCCTATTTTACAGAAATATGAACAGAAGTAGGGAAAAAGAAAGTGACTTTACCTCAGTCACAGAGTAAACTAATCCAACAGCAGGGCTAACTGGCATTCAAGTTTCCTGGCTCACAGTGTTCTGATTACCTCTGTATTTGGGCCCACAGCAGGGTTAGGGGATCCAGATTTATATTTTCAGTTTCAAGACTTAGGGAAACCGATATACAACCCATTGCCCCTGCTTTCACACTTTACATTGTCATCATCCCTACTGCCAATAAATATTTGAGAGACCTATTGTCCATGTTCCACCCTTCCATGCCCCACTTCCCCATGAATACTGCAGCCTTCATACAATTCACTGATACAACTAACTTTAAGATACAATAAGAAAAATCTAGGAAGGAGTGCTGCTGCAAGAATCACATGAAAAATAAAATGTGAAAGAGTCTGAATATCACATTTGTCCCAGTGAATTGGGAGTGTCAGATACTGTTAGTTCAAAGGATTAAAAAATAAAAAGCTTTGTAATTATGAAGGAGAAAACTGAAATAAAGAGCTCCTGATGGTGTATACCAAACTATAAAACTGACCTGTATTCTCAATGCTCATTTAGCACATAAGAGCCATTTACTGCTTCTTTTCCCATGCACTCCAAAATTAATAATCCTTTAAATGAATATCAGTAATATTCCAGTAACTTGCAAAGCCAAGTGAAGGACATCTGAAGTGCAGAGTTCTTCTAAGGTAATTAACTATAACACCCAAATGTCTCCAGCACGAAGAGCCAGGCATGTCAGAAGACCTTGGATTATCCCAAAAGGCAAGAGAAGGCAAAAGAGTTCTCTCAGAACTACAACATACCCCCTGAGAGATGCCTAGGTCACAAATAAGCTTTGTGAACAAGCTAAATCCAGAACTCGTTACTCACTAAACAAATATTCTATTAGTGTGGAAAGTGGCAGGAAAGCACTTGGAATTGAGTGATTAGTTTGACAGAAGTAGCAATAAGCACTGTAACCTCACTTCCTTCCAAAAATGTACAAGACTATCCAATATTATTTGGATCCCTGTTTTGGCTAATGGGAGGGAAAAAAAAAATCAGGTAAGAAATGCATCACAGTGTCGTGTCTCAAGGCATTTACTTTAATCCTTCAAATCTTCCATTCCTTTCACCTGGATAACTGCACTTTGGTACCCAAGGCTATGATCATGGGAAGACTTCAATGTGACACAATGTTCTGGGAAGCCATTGTGACAAGTATGAAGCAAATTATATATTCCATGATGTCCCACAGTGTTAAGAAGGCATGTTGCTACATTTTGCACAAGTTGTGGTTTCTGGAAGGTTTGAGGCCCAAGTAGATTGTGTTGCTGTAATTTCAGAGAAGAAATAATGGAAACAATCTCAGTTACAGGCTAGGTCATCAAGAGATTACATGGCACCTGCATCAGAGAAAAATGAAGAGCACTCTTGAGGTGCAAAATGACTCGACTAGGTCCCTTCAATTCGGGACTGCACTATGGATTGAAATGTCTGAGAATGTTATCCTTGTAAATCAATATACAACCTTTATCCTCCTTGATAAGAATTTCAAATAGATGATCACAGCCAAGCACTGGACTAATCTGGCAGCAGCGAATTCTGCTGTACTGTGACGACAAAATATTTTTTGCTCCCTATATTACTTGCTTCTAACTTCCACTCTACAACAAGGGCACAAGCCACTTCTGCAAAAATGGCCCTTGAGAAGCAGCTTCTGTGAAAGGTAATTATATGGTGCCATCTCCAACCTAACACTAGCTCCTCCCCACATCATGTAAAGGGACGAAGCCCAAAGACCTCAGGTGGGGAGAGAATTGTGTAGACAGCTGCCCTATGCAACATCAGGGTAGATTTGAACTAGGGCTGTCAATCACAGCTAATACATGCAATTAACACATTAATTGGTTCTTGCATTAATTTTAACATGTTAACAATGCACATGATTTTGGAACCGGTGCCCAAGCTCTGCTGCCTCCAGGCCTCTCAGTGGGGCAACAATAGTAGCCCAGAGGACCGTAGGGAACCCTGGGTGTGGGTTCTAGATGGCTGCAACAGGAGGTAGGGGACACACACATAGATGCACAGACACAGATACACGAGCAGCCAGTCTACATGCTGCATGTAGGGCAGCACTGCACCAGTAAGTCGGGGGCGGGGGGGAGGAAGAGAGGGAAGGGGTGGCAGGGAGTAGATGGAGGCCCCCACAATAAGGGAGAGAGTGAGCCAGGGGCTGGGGTGAATGGGGTCACGGGGCCAAGGTGGCTCGCCCAGGGGTGGGGAGGGCCTCCTGCTGTGTGCACCCCTGGAGGAGGCATGGGGAGCTGTGGCAGGGCACTGTGGGTAGGCCAGGGAGATGGCAGGTGTCTGATGAGAGTGGCCATTTAATGCCCATCTCTCTGTCCTAAAGGAGTTTGAAGACCAGCCAGCAGGGGAAGGACATATCCCTGCTGAGCTCCTTGTACCAGGAACAACTTGGAGATATATGGGCTAGGGCTATGGGCATAGAGGAGGCCCCAGGTTCTGGGCATGACCTAAAACTGTACCCTGCCAGGATAGGGAACCCTGGTGGGTTTGCTGGTGGTGTTTGCAGGTGACACCCCCTCCTTCTGCGGCAGCCGCCCAGAGCCTGTGCTGAGGTGCTGTGCATGCATCTGTCCATGTGTGTTGCCCCTTCACTCAGTCCCAAGCCAACCCCCGCCAGCCGTGCTGCTGCCCCCCACTCCTCACCCATGGTACCCCACATCTTGCCAGGGCATGTGGGAACCACCTTCCCTCCTCAGGTTCCAAACCCCACACACACACCCACAGCCCCTCACACCTTCACAAATTCCACCCCGGCCAAACCCATGCCCAACCATATGAAGTACTTGCATAATTCTGAGTTTTCAGCTGTGCAATTAAAATCACAATTAATTTTGACTTAAAAAAAAAAAAAAAAATCACACAATTAATCGTGATCAAATTTTCTAACAGTTTGACAGCATAATTTGAACCTTATATACTTACTAAATCAGGGACTACCTTCACAGCACCTGACGAAGTAAGCCCTCTGCTTATGAAAGCTCATGCTATGTTCTGATGAATTACCAGTAACCTTCCATCCTATTGTGTGTGGCAGAGGTTGCCAGATAGTGGCATTGCATGTAGTCTCACAAGTTCTTTCCTTGGAGTGTGTGGGCACAATCTACCTTGTGGCGAGGACTGGGGGTTTGCCATGGCATAGCTGTTCTATAGTAACTGCTCAGATAAATCATCTCACCTTGAGTTCAATGAAAGCTAAGCTACTATGGGCTAACTTTCATCTACTGCAGCACAAGTTTTGGGTGCCTCACTTCAAGAGGGATGTGGATAACTTGAAAAGGGTTCAGAGAAGGGCTACTTGTATGGCTGAGGGCCTGCGGGTAAGATCCTATAAAGACAGACTGAGGGACCTGAATCTCTTCAGCCTCCGCAGAAGAAGGGTGAGAGGTGATCTCATGGCCATCTACAAACTCATTGGTGGGGGTGGTCAGCAGGGAATAGAGGATACTCTGTTTACCAGGGTGCTCCTCAGGGTTACTAGAAACAATGACCATACACTGAAGGACAGAAGATTTAGA
This sequence comes from Crocodylus porosus, assembly GCF_001723895.1. Classification (NCBI taxonomy): domain Eukaryota; kingdom Metazoa; phylum Chordata; order Crocodylia; family Crocodylidae; genus Crocodylus; species Crocodylus porosus. Next base: position 77,787,843 of record NW_017728947.1, read on the forward strand.
TTGGACATCAGGAAGAAATTCTTTATAGTGAGGTTGCCAAAACATGGAATGGGCTTCCAAAGGAGGTGGTGCTTTCTCCTACCTTGGAGTGTTCAAAAGGAGATTAGACAAGCACCTGGCTAGGGTTACTTGACCCCAGAGCAGGGGCTCAGACTCAATGATCTAATAGGTCCCTTCTGACCCTAGAAATCTATGGATCTATACAAATCTGATTTTGTTCACCTTTAAGATGCAAATCTACTCTGATTTCTGCTTAACTTCAGACTAACAGTTAACTACCGTATTTTTCGGACCATAAGACGCACTTTTTTCCCCCCAAAAGTGGGGGGAAAACGAGGGTGCGTCTTATGGTCCAAAGGTGTGGTACCCCAGAACATTTGTTTGCGGTCCCATGCGCCCACTTACTGTCCGCTGCCCTTCCCATGCTGTGGATTGCTGTGTGTGTGTGGGGGAAGTCCCCCCTCCTGGAGTCTCAATGTCAGTCTGTCAGTCAGGTCACATGATCGGCACAGCGCACGCCTCCCCTGCGCGTGTGCGTGTGACACTGACAGACTGACAGGATTAGAACGTTGAGACAGGAGGCAGCTAGGTACGGTACTATTTTATTTTATTTTAGTATACCGGTACTATTTGGTTCAGAATATTTTTTTTCTTGTTTTCCTGCTCTAAAAACTGGGTGCGTCTTATGGTCAGGTGCGTCTTATGGTCTGAAAAATACGGTACCTCCATCTAATGAAGACATAACAGTAGCCCCAACAAAACAGGTTAAATTAATAATGCTGCTTGCCCATGTTTTAGTCACATGGGCTAAGCTGTTATTGAGAATATGCCAGCCAGATATGGTGCAGTACAGAGAGATTTGCATAGGGACAGCTGTTATGGATCTCTAGTTTGGGATCCCATAAGGTCATGGTTAGATTGATCTGTGGATCCATCCCTGGCTTCTGTGCATTTGGCAGGCTCCTTACACCAGCCCCAGGCAGGAGAGATGATGACATGCCAGATCCTCAAGAACCACAAAACCAGAGTTTTTCTAGGAAAGCTCCTAGTAGCATTTTTTAAAACCAAGATAAAGAACCACAGGAGCATGAGTGATGAGCTACTGAAATGGTGAAAACTGCTGGCAAGCTACCCAGACAGGCCCAGCAGCACCAGCCTCCACCACAGGAAGGCAGTCTACTTTATTCAACATTTCCAAAGGTGGTGGGGAGAACAAAACTCCCTGATAAAAAGCCAACTAATGAAGTGATCCCAGTCAGACTCCTTATGGAACATCTCATGAGACTATTAGAGAATTTAGAGAATGTGATTTACCTACATAGCTCAGGGTATTCAAGGTTCTCTGTTCAATTTTATTCATATGTCAGCAAAAGTTAGGTTGGTAAGGGACATTCTGTAACCCAGTCCACCACGGCTCACTGAAAGGATTACTTCTTTCCTAACACTCTCAAGTCTCATTTAAAACAGCTCAAATGAGACTTCCATCACCTCCACCGAGAGGCTATTCCATGACCAAACACTTTCAAAATGGAACCTAAGTTTTTTTTTTCCCCCCCTTAATTAACACTTTTGATTCTAGCTGGTGCCATCATATTTGCATAATTCCTCTCCATGCTCAACATTTATATCTACCAAGTACCTTTAGTGATGATAAAAGTCAATTTGGTTGAGATGGAATTGGCCTAGAACCAAGAACTCTCACATTCTATCTGACCCGTGGAGCCCCTAAAAAAATTTAGAAAATAAATATTTATCTGTCTTTGGTTCCTGTCAAAAATGACAGGAATCGGGGGCAGTAGGATCCAGGGGAAACCCAGTGAGCTACTGCAACAGCAGGGCCTGCCCAGCGCCGGCGGGGCCCAGAGCAGGGTGGCAAAAGTACAGGGTTCTGGCTGGCAGGGACTCTATGGAGCCGTACCAGCTCCCCCCTCTCCCTGCTGGTGCAGCCCAGCCTGGCTCCACAGACCCCTGCCAGCCTGTGCCACACTCTGGGCCCCACCAGTACTAGCCCCGAGACATTGGTCCCAGGACACTGGGACATTGGTCCCCAGATGGTGACCAGGGGCGGGGCACCTGTCAAGGGTCAGGACTACCCATGCAGCCCTCGATAGCTTGCCAGAACTGGGTAAACAGCCCTCCGCCCGAAATAATTGCCCGCCCCTGGCCTATGTGCTTGGCTGCAGCTGTATACATGTACGGGGCATTTATCAGCCACATTAGGCAAAACAAAAAAGCCGATTTCTGATACAGTCAATTTTCTTTATATCGGTGCAGATCCAATATCGGACTGATGCATCAGTGCACCTCTAATTATTAATGATGAAAATATTTTTTCATTGGTCTACGAGTGTGAGGTAAAACTGACATTTATCAATGTTTACCGATAAAAACTGAATCCTGCCAACCCTATGTATAGGTAAAATATGTAATGCTGGCATACCTGAAGATTTCTGATCGCAAAGCCACAGACAATGAAGGTCGGACAGAATCTCAGGAAGTCATCTAGTCCAACCACCTGCTCAAATCAGGTGCCTCCCCAACTAGATCATCCCAGCCCAAGCTTTGTCTACCTGGGTCTAAAAACCTTCAAGGATAGAGACTCCACCACCTCTGGGTAGCCTAGTAGTAAAAAACACTAAAACCTTTGCTTGCTGCAACTTGAGACCATTGCTCTTGTTCATCTACCACCACTGAGAACAGTCCAACTCTATCCTCTTTGGCACCCACTTTCAGGTAGTTGAAGGCTGCTCTTAAGTCCCCTCTCTGTCTTCTTTTCTCTAGACTAAATAAGCCCAATTCCCTCAGCCTTTTATCATAAATCATGTGCCGCAGGCCCCTAACCACTTCCATTACCCTCCACTGGACTCTTGTTAGTACCTGCCATATTCTCCACTACCCAACCAGCTTGTTTACTTTACATCTACAGTTTGAGAGCACCTCAGTACTAGGATGGAATAACTGAGGTGCACAACCTCCTCTCTCAGCTCTAGAAAATATTTTATCTTCAACCACTGGGCTAAAAGATCCAGCATTATTTTTGCAGACACCACACTGCAATCTCACAGTTGGGCTTTTGTTTTATCCATGTTCATGCCCACTACTTCAAGTGATTATAGGTAAACCCTGATTTTTCAAACTTTGACTGGGATAATTGAACTTTGAATTTCACTCTGGACTTAAAAATATGCTTTGAAAAGCTTTGGAGTCTTTGCTGGGACACCTGTGAAAACTAGGATTGCTCTCTATGGATTTTCAGGTGTTTTCTTCATTGTGAACCGTCTGACATCCTAGGGGCAGGAGAAGCGTGATTGTTATTTCTTGTCTATAGTTCTGCCCTGTCTTTTTGTTTTCTATTCTTTGTTATATTTTACTACAAAGTCCCAATTACTGTCTTATACAAGTATAATTACCATTTTGAACCACCTCCCTCCTGCAGATAATTAAAGATGTTAAACAAAGCAAGACCCAGTACAAATCTCCTTCAACTAATACACTGACATTGCCATTGGTTCTGTTGATTCAGATGAGTTTCAATCCATTGCAGTTTAGAGCCAGCCTGATTTTTAACTTATTTTTCAAACTGACTGTGGCAACTTAAAATGCCTGTCACAATAATGCATGTAATACATGACATATATTCAACACTTATTAGACTGTGGTTTCAATTTTTTTTAAATAATATAGTAGTTTGGAGCTTCACTCACTGGCAGTTATAAGATCAATTTCAGAGAAGTCTAAATATAAAAGCCTAATTTGGGTTTTGAAGACGGTCAATGAATTTTAGCCACTCTGACAAAGGCAATTCTCACCCCATTTTACGTATGAATTGTGTTTGTAGCAGGACACTAAGGTGCCTGCTACTGATAACAGGAATATAGGCTCAGCTGCCACTCACCAGGGCAGCACAGGTGTGGGTTGCTAAGGCAACCGATTGGGTCAGCTGACCGGAAGGGGGCAGGGCCTGGCCTTTATAAAC
>NW_017728947.1:77792743-77797452 GCF_001723895.1 Crocodylus porosus
AGCATATAGAGGCAAGGCACCGGTGCGGGCTATGAGAGCCGCAGGCGACAAGCCCCAGGGTGGGCGAGAACACAGGAGATAGGCCCTAATGTGGCGGGGGCTGCGGGAGAAGCGAGGGGGCACCCATGAGGGCGCAGCTCTGGTACAGTAAGACCCCATGCCGAGGAGGGCAGGAAGGCAGCTTCCCATTAATGATATACCAACAAGACATGGCAGGTGAGACGGAGGGTGCATTCAAGACCCAATCTGGCATGGTAGGTAGGGGTGCTAGGGGAGGTCACGGCACCCCCAGAGAGCGTCCTGCCACGGTGTTCACACTCCTTCAGCTCTTGATACATTTAGAGAAGTTAGACACCTTGCTTGTCTACCTCAGGGGAACATAATACCTGTAACACCGCCCTCATTTTCATGGAAAACCTAGGTAGGTCATGCCACAAAAAATCCTGTCTTCCAGAACAAATATCCATACCACCCCCACAACCAATTTTTAAGTCAGGCCTCTGCATTTTATTCTCTTTTCAAGTCTCCTTTGGTTACCTTTGCCTCTGCAGGTAATATACTTTGGGAAAGAAACAGTCAAACATCTGGTCTAGTCAAGCCTCACTAATCTCTCCAGCCCCAACACCTGCTTAAGGAAAATTAAAGCTTTAATGCATTCTACCATCCACATCCGCCCCTTCTGAAGCAGACCTCCTCAATAATGGGGGCTGGGTAGTTTGACAAATCATTCTCTCAATGTCAGTTCGGACATCACAACACCTAATTTCAGTTTTGCCAAGTCTCCTCCCACCCAAGTCAATAGGAGTTTTGTCACAGATTCCAGTAGGAGCAGTACTAGGCCCCAAGTGCCTTAAGAATGTGGCAGTCTTAAGTCCTGTAGCACCAGCAATGCAAGAGAAGGCAAGAAAGATACAATTCTAGTGCAAAAGATGAATATGCAGAAGACTATCAAAAATGTCAACTCTTACAAAAAAAGTATGTTGGTATATTCTTCTGGAAGTTGAATTTGTGCTGCTGCCTGTATTTTATAACTTGGAGAGAGAGAAACTTCTATTTAAACCTGGATCACTGAAGTCACTTAAGGCTTCCTGCCAGGATTCCCCCCTCACAGCCTTGCTTCCTTTCTGGCACCCTATAAAGGAGGTTTATTAAACTCCAGCATAAAGCCAACCAGCAGACAACGTCCACGTAGGCAGCAAACAGCTATATTACTTTCTCTCTTGGTTGAAAAAGTTACTAATTATAGTTACAAAACGATCATATCACCATATCTTCTGGGTTACACTGTTCCACACTGTTCAGCATTACTTCAACTCCTAATCTTTTAACAAATCTAGTTGCTATCTAAATACCAAAATGATGATTGCCTATTGAAACAGGTCTAACCCAATCCAACTGAAGCTTCCATACACACAACCCTCATTAAGCATCTAAGAAGCTATTACCTTGTCCTTTGACTGTCCTTGTCGAGCTATAGCATCATATTTTATTTTTCCTTCCGCATCCACTTGAACTGCCAGAGCATTGGACATTTTCTTCTTTCGGCCCATATCCAATGGGTACTGGGCCACATGGATTTCTGGAAAAGCCCCTCCATCTCCAAAATCCTACACAGGAAAGAAACAGAAGTGTATAGTGAATAAAGCACGTGGGATAACTTTGTCAGTGTTTTCCAGTATGAAGCAGAAGCAGGAACTGCTTTGGTTTCCAGCACATTGACCCTGCTGTCAGTGTCAGAGTTACAGTGCACCACAGCATACTGTTTGGGTGGGTAGCAGAATTTGGATTTTTTTTTTTTTTTAAACAGGAGCCACCAATATGCGTTTATCTCCCTCAGAGAAATATCTACAATTATCTGTTATACTAAACAGGGGTCTATTGCCCCGACTGGAATAAGCATGCATTATCATACTAGTGATTCACATGTGAATTCCTCTCCAATTTATTATTTGTATCAGCATTTTTAACATTTGTGATCTTTACCACTATAATGAAAAGTGTTTGTGGACCTATGAAAGGCACAAGATTCACAGGCCTTCTGCTGAGGATCTGTATTTACCACACACAAAAAAAGTACAACTTTTTTTTTTTAAAGGCAAATTTATTCTGCTGCTAAATGACCAAACTTTCCTGCTAACGCTTATAGTGGGCATAGTAGGAATGCCCAATTCTAAGTTATCAGACTTCTCCAGCATGACATGCACTATCACTTGGGTAAGAATTACAGACCCCTATACTTTTTATTATTCCCCCTTTCATGTAATACACGAGAGCTAAAGCACTTAATAAACTGATGAGACTGATATCTTGAGCTAGGCTATCATGAGTCAGTAACAGTTAAGGCACATACAGGATTAGTTGTCCCAGCATGCTAAGAACAATCTTATAAGGGAGGAGAAATGCAACATGATGCACTCGCAGTGAGGTGCTTCAGTGTTTTCATCCATGAAATGTTTTCAATCATTCATTCAATGTTTTCATCCAGTTTCATCCATGGTCATTTTTAAATATTTGGGCTGATTTGTAGTGAAATATATTTTATATTACATTGATGAACTACATGGAAGATTTTGTGAAAACCCAGAGGGTGAATGAAATACCATATGGGTAAATTTGCTATGAAAAAGCGAGCTATAAACATTAGTGCACGGGTTGTCAACCGGGGGTACGCGTACCCCTGGGGGTACTTGAGAAGGCCCTAAGAGAGTACACATGGGTAGGCAGCAATGAAGCACCACCTGCCCAGCCAGATCTGAGGGGAGGCGGGGGGAAGCTTGCACGCAGCGGCTGCCACTCTGCATTTGGCTGCGCACCACCCCCTCCACCAGCGACGAGTGGTTCCATAAGTTACGCTGTATAATGCGTTCTTAAGAGGTTTCTAAAGTATGCAATACAATAAAAGCCATGTTATCTGGCACTTTTATTAACCAGCATGTTCTATTACCCAGCACGCTGGTCGACACGGCATAAGTGAAACTGGAAGTCCACTTCATCAACTTTGTGGTACGGCCCCTTCCTTGTCCCCCAGAAGAATGATGCCAGGGAGTGAAAGCCTGGTACCAGCCCAACCAGGCAAAGATTCCTCTCCAGTAACCAGCATATTTGGTTATCCTGCACCCCCCATTCCCCATGGCTGCTGGATAATAGAGCTTTTACTGTAATAAACCAAATGAAAAAATAAAACACACATCCACCTAGCCTGTTGAACATACAGCCAATTCCCACACAGCCAGGCTCACACAATCCTCCGTGATGTAATCCAAGTGCTTAGAATTCACCTCTGCTTCAAAAAGAGAAGAACAACTTTTCAGGGAAAGAGACTTCATTAGAGCATGAATTTAAATATTTACCTCCAGCATTCGTGGTATCCATCCTTTCCGATAACCATATGGAGGCGGTTCTCTGCGTGATGAAACCAGTGCCGTTTGTCTTGATCGCTGAGCTCTTGCTCTTTCTTCTAATTCTAGCTGGTCCTGAGACAGCTGAGTTGGAGCTGGCAAAAAACTGCAAAAATGGGAGAAGGAATTTTAATCTTATATTCTCACATTCTCCACACCTAAGACTGAATGCAGTACTTGATTCTGCTACTACGGTATTCAAAATAATTGCTTATCTGTCCCTGGTCTGTATTGGATCATAAGCAATGTACAATACTTGAGCATTTCACTTTCCAGTTATGCAGCAGCTACTCTGGAGTTTAAATGGAGAAAAGAACACAATCTCTCCCCACCAGGCCAAAAGATTTCTATGGGGTTTGATAAAACCATCATCCACATTTGCACCCCACTGTCTGAACAAAACCAGGGCAGGAGCCATATCTACCTTCTCTTTAGCAAGGTAAAAAACAAGCTTGGAAAACCCTACACAAGTCTGCATCTAAGTATGCTTTCCACTGCTCTTGACAACAATGTGAAAAATACCTAAGTTTCAAGCATTTCCATACCTAAGTGACTAATGAAAAAAAAAAAAATTGTTTCTACCCTATGTGTGGTGCAAAGCACTAGGCCCTAGGAGGGCTTCCCCTTTACATAGTGCTCCCTTGTCCCTTCAGGACAGAAGTGGAAGATCACAAATTTTGGGGAAGCCCGTGCCCGCCCTGGGCTCCTACGGCAACCCCCGTGCCCTTCCTCAAGGAGGGGCCTGTCTGCCTGCCTGGTAACAAAGCCCTTTCTGATCCCGCCAAGGTCTGAGGAGCCTGGAGAGCAGCTACCGGGGCGTAGCGGGGTCTGCCCGCTCCTGGGGCAGGGGGCGCTCCCCACCGAGCAACCAGCCGCCCCCTACACGGGGAAGCCGGTCGGGGGGAGATAAGGGGGAGCGGCTGCCCTCGCACAGGGCAAGGCGGCGGCAAGGGGCTTTTCCGCCCCAGCGCGGGGCGCTCAGTACCGCCCATGGCCCTCGGCGGCCCCGGGGGCGGCGCCTGCCTCCGAAGCGGGCGCTCCCGGCTGCGGGCCGGGGCCCCTGGAGCAAGCCCACTCCGCCACAGCCAAGGAGGACTGAGGCCGGGCGAGGGAGCCCCCAACCCCGCACCGGGGCGCACCCGACCGGCCACACCGACCTGGTGAGCGCCATCTTGTCACCTCCTTCCTCTTCGCCAGGCTCCGGGCCGTGAAGAGAAGCCGGGTGCCAAACCGAGCAGACGCGGCGCGAAAAGGCTTCTGGGAGTTGTAGTCTCTATTCCGCGGGACAGTGCCATGACCCATTGCGCAGGC
>NW_017728947.1:77799127-77810985 GCF_001723895.1 Crocodylus porosus
GCTGAGAAGTGTTCCCCGCGGGCAGAGTGTTTGATCTTTTGTCTCTCTCTCTGACCCTATTTGCAAATATATACCTTTTGTATTGCTAATGGAGTGTGTCTGTGACTGAGAGTTTTTTTTTCGCCTCCCGAGAAACGAACCATAGCAGATTTCTGCAACATGGGCATAGAGCTAAGATCTTCCCATTGAAAACTGAAGTGGGAGAGTAGCTATACATTACCTCTGTGGGTACTACCCTATGCCAGAAAAGTGGTTATCTCCTGTCCCTGGGAAAACCACCATGGTGATCATGGTATTTTCGCATCATCCATGACAGATGCCAGCACTGCCTGGCCCCAAGCAGCAGTGCCCTCACTGTGACATTACCTTGTTGGGCATCGTCATGGCACTGAGCTCTGGGACCTGATCTGTGATGGATAGATACCATGGCCCTCTCTCCAGTATGGAGCTAGCCTGTGGCACTGGCACAGGGCTGGCATAGCTGTGTTGGCAGAGCCCTCTAGTGTGGTGGTGTTCAAAGCTTTTTGGACCCATTGGCCAGAGGAGAGGCATGGGGCTGGTCTATGGGACGGAAGGAGCTCTGCACACTGCCGTTAGGCCCCAGGGGGCCTCATCTGGCCCCTGCCTGGGGCCTGGCACTACTTCCTCCCTGCCCCAAGGAGCAGGAGCAGGAGCAGGAGCAGGAGCAGGAGCAGGTCCTGAGGCCTGGCACAGCCCCTGCCTGGCCAGGCACACTGGATGGAGTGCAGGGCCCAGGGATCCCTATGGGTTCAGACATTTGGCAGCATGGGAGCTGTGCCACCATTCCCAGTCCAAACCTATAGAGAGTCCTGCAGGCCAGATGATGTGGCACCACAAGCCAGATCTGGCCCGTGGGCTGAGCCCCCCATCTCTAGTGCAATGGCTCTCAGCCATTTTAGATCAAGGCACCCCATTACGGTTCTGAATTTAGTGATGCCCCTTTTCAAAAAGTGGTGACACATTTAGAACTTTTTTTCTGAAGCTTCTTTACCTTAAATGAGATCTTTTTACAAAAATTATTTATGTTTTAATTTAAGCACGTGGAAGAAGTTGTAGGGACGCAAGAAGTCAGAACATGAGAACACTGCAGGGTCTGAGCCCCATAATTACATGGGTACAGTCCTATCACTACAGGATAGGGTTTGCAGACCTCCCCCACCCGCCATGACCTGAAACTGGCAGTGGTGCACCACTGGCACTTCCGGGCGCACCGCTGGCACTTCCAGGTTGGTGGGATCAGCCACTGGGGGACCGCATCTCCTGGCACATTCCCTGGCCAGCACTTTCAGGGGGGGCACTAGTACTCTCACCTGCCTCCCCCGCCCAGGAATGTTGCTGTCAGGGGGTGCCCCAGCGCTTTCAGGGGGTGCATGTACACCCCTATGCACCCCCTACACATCACCACTGGCAGCAGCAGACTCTCCCACAAACAATTCAGGAAGAGAGACATTTTCTGCAAGACCCCAAGGAAATCCCTTTTTTTCTGTTGGATATAGGGTCTAGCTATTGGAGACAACTTAGAATGCCGGGAGCCAGTGAGTGTACACTTAGCCTGAGTGAGAGAGGTAGAAAACAAGTCTATGCAAACTGCCTAGTGCTTCAGTTAGGACACAGCCCCAAACTTCAGCTCCACACCTGTTCCCAGACTGGCTCTGCAGCCCCATATGTCTGTACCTGTCCCTTACTCTGCAGCTCCTGTTTCTCCCACTGCTGCTTCCTTGTGAGAAGCTGCACCTCATTCTCCATTAACTCGCCCTCCCCAGATCTCTCTCCATAGACACTGGGGGCTACCAACACCATCCAGTACAGGCCAGGCCAGCTCAACCAGCCTTTCCTTACTTTGAGCGCTTTGAGTGGCTCCATAAGACCGCTATAAGAGGCACAGACAGGTCATGCCAGGCCACTTCCTGAAGGATGCACACATCTTAAAATGTCCTTAGAAACATGTTTCAGCACCCCAGGGTACCACAGCACCTGGCTGAGAATCACTGCTTTAGTGAAGATGCTGCATATATCAGCCCAAAGGTTTTCTTCCTGCATATTTGTACCACCTCCTGAAGTAGCATAAGCTAAGCCAATAAAGCCCTTTTCTGCCTGCATAATGGCATCCATAGCAGCAGTTTTGCTAGCATTACTATGCCAAGTAGGGGTTGTAATCTTTTCAACTCTGTGTTCCAATAGCTGATATAGCTGTAGTGTAGACCAGGCTAGTGTCATGAAGTACCAACAAAATGAGCCAAAATTACATTTCCCTGCCCCCTTGATATATTTCTGGTATCTGCAAGCTGCTGTTGCTGGGAGAAATGTTCCAGAAAATTTGAATAATCCATAAAAATGGCATCAGGTGGAGATTCTGAAGGATGGGAGCATGATAAAATATTCAGATCTTTTCTCAGGCCTCTTTTATAAAAAGACAGCTCCCAACAAGCAATGGAACTTTACTTTTAATTACCTATCAGAAGCACAAAGTGTCCCAGGCAGGGACAGAAGATATAGTGCAAGTAAGACTGCAATGAAGCTCTTTGCTAATTTTGATATCTAGTACCTGGATACCACAGATAGATGCTTTAGAGAGAGAATGATAGAATGATGAAAAGTGCTATGTAAATGGTAAATATTATGATCAGTGTTATGAAACTCTGTCACATTTAAAATGTTCTTAACTAGGCTTAAAAGTAAAAAAAAAAAATCTTTTGTACTAAATTTAAATGCCAGCTGCTGCACTGTATGTGTGTACTGGGCATACATTCACATACCTCCACAGAGGCATTTTCCCTTGATTCAAATTTCTAAGAGGCTGAAAGAGAAGGAATCTTTTGAGATTTAGATAAAGAAAACTGTTCATTGGGACTCCCCCCCCACAAAACAAAACAAAACAAAACAAAACAAAACAGTAAATTCTATTAGCCTGTGAAAGGTAGTTAAGGTAAGAAAGTTAAGGTAAAGAAAGAAGTTAAGGTAGTGCTGGGAGTAGGGATGGAAGAGTCCAGTTCTGCATAAAGTCAATACAGCAACATTAATTAAGTATTACTACCGCTTATATAATATTGGTACTTAAGGCATGGCAGAAAGCAGGGCTTCATTGTGTCAGGCATTGTTTTAGATACAAGGTAATAAACAAATCTATGCCCAGAAGGGTTTACTATCTAGCACAGGGGTATCAAAGAGTCCAACCAAGAGCCTTTCAAAAAGTCCAGCAAAATCACCTCAAAGAAGTCCTTCCAAATCAATATGATTGCTATTTACGATATAAATACATTAATGTAGCTATATTACTCATCTATAATTGATTGAGTACAAAATTCTGGGGTATTTTTTGGTGAAAATAGGGTACGGGCCTTGGTTCAGGAACCAATCCCCCATTAATAACGTCGTTTCTTATGAGAAAATTGGCTTTGAGTTACAACGTTTTGACTTAAGACCTGGGTTTTCAGGAATCAATTGTGTTGTAAATCCAAGGACTGCCTGTCCTCTATTCTGGGCACTTCAGCCAAAGACACAAAACGTTTTCATACATTGTTTATCAATAGTCAACAGCAAATCATTTTGCCAGGCCCCATCTCTCTCTCTTCTCCTTTTCATTTCCTTCCATCTTTTGGCAACAAACAACAGAGCAATCTTTTCTGCAGCTCTCACCATCTGAAACTCTCTTTTTGTATCTCTTTTTCCAGCTCTCTTATAGGTCACAGCTGAAAACATACATTTTCTCTCTTGTTTTGGCCTCTTGGATTTTTTCTTTGCTGTATTACAATATTTAATGCTGTATGGCAAACTATATTATACAACTCTGTAAAGTGTTTTGACATGTAGTTTGTATGAAGGCTGCTGTACAAAATCATTGTGTTAAGCTGTAAAATTGTAACTGAGCAATCTGACTCAGCTCAGACTCTTGGGAGATGCTCCATTGGTTTTCTCGCTCTCACTGAGTGCTCCTGCAACTGATTCATCTTTATTTTTTGCAATCAGGAAGCTGCTTTTGTTTCCAGATGATTTTTAATTTTCTGTTACCAGCAAGAACTCAGTTCTTCCGAATCCTTTATTTCCCCTGCCTAAACTTGTATTGTTCAGTACAACCTTAGCTGTGACAAGCTGAATGCAGTTTAGTCAAGTCTGAGCTTAATGTGTGAGACTGGCTAATTAATGTTTGTAGATATAGAGGGCGCTGAGTAGAGTTGAGCACATAGCAACAGGGATGGCACAAGCTTTCTCAAGTCCATGTGGTTTTGCAAATGTATTTTAAACCACTGTTGTTCTACTCTTGTGCTTCTCTTTCCCCACAACTCTACTAATACCATGCTAACCTAGAAGTTTTTTACACAAATAGCTTATTTATTAGAAGATACAGTTTTGGATTGAGCAAAACTAAATTTGCAAATTGTTTTGACTGAGAAATGAAAAACACTTAAAAATGTTTTGCTTCAACATTCTGAAAATAGAATGTATCAACTTTGTTTCAAAGTGGTGTTCTGAGACTGAATTTAGTTATACTATATCTTTATTTTTTTTTAAGGATAAAGAACATACCAAAGCACAGTATTTAACTTTGGGTTGGTCAGCTTGTTCAACGGAAAGTACAATTATTCCAATTTCTTTTCTGTGACAAACAAGCAAAACATTTGTTCTCAGTTCATTCCAAACATTGTATCTAAATCCAGTCATTCAGCTGAAAAAGTCAGGTATTTGTACAACTCTACCAATCTAACCTATGACACCCTGTCTTATTTTCATCCTCTATTATACATGACCTTTTTTTTTAAGTTATCACTACACAATGTACAAAAAAAGGACAAACTGGATTAGAAATTGGCTGACATTTAAAAAAATAGTTGTCAATGAGGCATCAGTGGTGATGTTTCTGACAGGGGTCCACAGAGACTTGATTAGACTCAATTGTATTTCAATGTTTTCATCAGTGATCTGCAGATAAATAACATTTGCAAATAACACAAGCATTGACAGAATGGTAAATAATACCCTGCCTTCTGCCTGACTTCAGTCTAACATAGCTAACTACCTTTCACTAATCAGGACGGAGCAGTAGTTCAGAATGATGTGGGTTGCTTAGTATTGTGGGCCCATTCAAACAAAAGAAACTTGCAAAGTTATCTAGGAACAAGGAATGCAGGCCATGTGTACAGAATGGGGGCCTGTGTCCTGGAAATCAAGAACTCTAAGATGAATCTAGGAATCACAGTGGAGAAATAGTTTGACATCAAGCCCCAGTGCATGGCAGTGGCAGCAAAGACTAATGTAATCAGGACTAACATAATCACTTGAACTATAAACAAGGAAATGTGACAGTAACAAGACTAAGGAAGAGATTTTTTTTTTTTTTACACACCATTATGAGATCAATACTGAAATAATGCATACAATTCAGGAATCTGTATTTTTAAAAGGATATTGAAAATTTAGAAAGCGCAAAGAAAGGCAACAAAAACATTTGAGGGTTGGGAGAATATCTATGCCTTACAGAATTAAAGGGCTTAATATGTTATCTAAAAGAAAACTGAGAGAAGATATGGTCATGATATATATGCTGAGTTCCTTCAAGGGAAGAAAATACCAGGTCCTAAAGACCACTTTAGTTTATCAGGAAAAGGCATGAAAAAATAGCCCCAGGAAGGTTTGAAGCCAAACTTATTCTAACAAGGCTGTAGTGAATCTTCTATTTCCTGAGGTCTTCATGTCAAGACTGGAAGTCTTTATGGGAGGTACAAGGTACAACACAACATATGCTTTAGTTAAGTTTAATATTTTGGGCTAAATAGAACAGTAATTGGATGGAATGTTATGACCCATAGAATACAGGATATTCTTAGGTGATCTTACATTGTTGGCCCTAAACTTATTTACTACAAATCAGTAAACTTGACATGTCTCTTATGAGTTCAGGGTCTCTTCTGAGTAGAAAGTGCCAATCACAAATAATGCCAAGCCTGGCAGAGATTATGAAACCACCAGCAATGACTAGGTTCTGACCATTAAACTCATTCTCCTATGGACCGCAAAACAGATGAACACCCCCACCATCAAGAAAAAAAGTTGACCACATGGGCACATCTACACATGGAGGTATGCATGCTTGCAGCAGCTCAAATAGGAGTGGCACAAATTTGAGCAGGGGATCTTTGCCTCAGCGCACGTGCCTGGACATGTACTTGGGTGTGAGGCAAGTTGTGCCACTTGGGGCAGAATAACACTGCTCAGCTCCTCCTGGATCTGCAGCCAGGGAAACTAGAGCCTGTATAAATATCTGTCCTGGTGAGCAGCTCAGGGCTACTTGTCCTAGGAGCTTCTGCAGCCCAGCCAGTTGGTATCTGGGAACATTACCCCTTGTGCCGGATGGACTGATGAAGCAGCCCTAACCTGGAGTGGCCCCTGCCCCCTCTACCCACTGCAGGAGTCTGGCAATGGGGGCTGCTGCCTGGCTGTGATATTACCTGTGACAACATCTGCCCCCTTGGACCTACAGCCCCATGGCTGTGCACCTGGCAGACCTGGATGGGGTATCTCCGCTCTGCCATCTGGGCAGGTATCATCCAGCAGATGTGCTCCTTGTGGTGGCCCACTTTAAACTGTCTGAGTGTGTCCTCTTGGCCCTAAATGGCCAACAGGTCAGCCACCTCATCTGCCCTCCAGCTGGGTCCCCAGTGCTGTCCCTGGACAGGCTCCTCTGCCTGGGTCATGCCACTTGTCTCACCAGCAGAGATCCTGGTTTTCCCTGTTTAAAAATGGCAAATTCTCTGATAAGAAACCCAAATTCTCTCACTAAAATACCCCAGATAAGTGTTCTTTTGCTATTAAAACTAAGTGCCACTATATCTGGAGAGAGATCAGTTGGGCAATGTTTTATTGATATATTTACAAATTTAAAGCAATTTGGAAGCCTACCCGTACCTCTGTTATAATAAAACAATACATTCTAAATATCTACACACTTTGGCATTTACTTTTGGCTTCTTCGTCATTGAAAAATCAGAGCTGCCCCTACCCCCTTCACTCACCAGGATGTGCAGTGCTGAGCCCTGCCCCTGCCCTTGCCCCTCACTCTCAACCCACAGCCGGCCCCCCACCCCAGGCCCCTCACTCCTGATCCACAGGGCCATGTTACAAACTGTTCTGAGATGCAGCAAGAGGCACGTGCAGGCTTGTGTGGACACGCCCCACAGTGTTGTCTTGCTCATGATCCTGTTTATTTGATACTAGCCAATTGCCTGTCAAGAATGATGGATTTCAAAAGAGTGTTTATATGGCCGGCCTTGAAGGGTGAGCAGGGGGCGGTGGCCATGTAAACACTCCCACCGCCACCGCCTCCTCCTTCAGCCTCTGGCGGAGGGGGCTCCCTCTCCCCCCGCCCACCTCTGTCTGCTCCGGTGAGCAGTGGGGCCTCCCTCCTCCCCACCCCGCCTGTGTGCCTCTCTTCCCCACTCCCCTCCCTCCCTGCTGCCTCTCCCTCCCTGCTGGCTGTTGGTAATAAAAGTTGTGGGGTGCATGCATGCATTGGGCACCCCACCCGGCCAGGCACGGGGGGGTGGAAAGGGTGGCAGGGCCAGGCGGTGGGGCGGCACTGCAACCATGACGCCACCCTGTTCACCTCCCCCTGCCCTGTGCCAGCCTGTGCCCTTGCAGCCAATTGCTGCCCTCTCGGCAGCGCAGGTGCAGTTGATGAAGAGTGTTACAGACAGACAGACAAAGCCCTTTATATATTTAGAATGGTGGAACACAGTGCACCAAAAGCTTCCCACATATGTAACTTGCCAATGTCTTTCACTCATATTCCAAGGTGACTTTCTTTAGGGATAAGAAAGGAATTTGGTTACAGTGACCCTTATCAGTCTTTAGCCTGGGTGCAAGCAGGGACAAGCACTACCAATTATGCAGGTAGCTTTGTGTTACAGATAACAGAACTGGATAGAGATCCACCCACTCATTTTAAAACATTTTTTCTGACTCATGAAAGAGCTGTATGGAGTCCTCCGGGTTAGATTAGAGATGTTAAATTAGAGGCACCCTTAGTCTCTGCTTCAGTACTCTTCACATTTCCAAATACAAAATTAAATGTCTCATGAAATATCTTGTAACAAATGGAGATGACAATACAATGTAATGTAATAGGTTTGCTAATATCAGAGATCTGTATTCTTAGTAGTCACTCTGAGTTACAGAATAAAAACGATCAAAATAAATTACAATTCTCAGGTCAGGGGATAAATTATTCCATGGATAAATTGTTAAACAGAGAAAAAGAAGAAGCTTATCTCAGGCAGAAAGGTTCAGCCACATTGGCAACCCCTGTGCTTTACATTCCCCCAAAGGTTACAAGGAGCATTCAAAAGGAATAATTACATCTTGGGAAAAAAAGGGTCAGAAGGTCTATTAGTGCTTTTGTAGAAGTCTCTGAATTCTTCAAACTGCTCCTGTATTATCTGGGATGATTGAAAGGAAGGCTAGTTTAATTTCTATAATTTGTTACACTTGGAGGAGAGTAAAATCGCTCAAGAAAGTAACAATCATCTCATGCATTTCTATATGGCCTTCCAGAAGCCCACAGTATTCTGTAGAGTACATGCTTGTAGTATTTCATACGCTGATGAAAAGCAGGAACCTCCTCTAAGGTGGAATGTAGTGGCCTAGCAACACCCTTTAATGGCCTGGGGCAGGAAGTGAGGGGGGAATCCCTTAGGCAATTGCAAGGGGAATGTATGGAGGTAGCATCTTATGACCCAAAATGAAACTTGGCCAGAAAACTGGCTCTAGCACATTGACTGTTGTGAAAAGTGCCCAAAGATATTTAAAGACTGCAAGGTGGAAGGACCTTGATTTTATACATCATTTAAAGATAGCTCTATAAGTAACACAATCATGGTTTAATAAGACAAACAGTTCGTATTGAACTGCCCATTGGAGTAAATATATTTTTGAAGGTGTCCCATCAAAGTATTGGCCTAGTCCAGGCTTAAACAAGACAAGGTTGCAGTGTAAGCTGAGATGGCTACTGTTCCATAGACACCTGGGTGTTTCCACTGGCGGTACAAAGTCAACACATTTAAAGCTGACACAGATGGACCTGCCATTTTCTCCCCCATGCCCATTTTGCCCTAGTGAAAGTGCTCTGAGAATGTTAGGCTGTGCTGTAAAACAACTTCCAGGTGGATGATTTTGTTCTGTACTATCTGTCTTGATTTGTGCATCCATCAGCATTACAGCTATGGAGAGCTTCTATGTGATATAGAATACAAGTATTTCTTCTTACAGTCAGAATTGACAGAACCAGAGAATAATCCTGAAACAAAGATTTCTAGTAACAGTTGATCTTTTGGGCCAGATCTTCACCTCCGTTACCCTCACAAAGCGCTACACTGATTTATAACTGCTAATAATCTGACTCAGTAGTAATATGAATATCAATACGGTATTAATATCATGGTTATAACATCCACAGACTGGATTGTGTTAAATGTGGTTAAAAGAAAGACTATGGATTCTTATTCCATTATCTGGATTAACTTTGGTGACTCCTTTGTTGCTATAGGTTTAATGCTTGTTTGCTTGTCTTGACCAGTTCTACCCCACTACCCCTCTCCTACCCCATTTCTCTCTCACCCCTCCCACCTTTGTCTTCTAATTTCTCTTCTCAATTTATCTGTCCTTATACAAAAATAGGGGTTTTTGCATGTTCTTTCTTTGGTTCTCTGGTTAAAGAGCTCAAACTACTTCTCTAGGACCTCAAGGTCACAGGTTCACCTATTCTGTGAAGTCCTTTGGATCTCTTGTTCCCCTGTACAGGGGAGAGTTGATCTTGATGATAGTCATCAGATGTCTTTAGATATTTTTAATCAAAAAGGATTGAAAAGAAAGAAAAAAAGTGAGAGAGAAAAGTGAACAAGAATAATTCCTTGTGGGGGAAGCTGGAGCTGCCCTTCTATCATCTCTATAAACAATCTGACTGAATTCTTCCCACCATGGGCTTGGGACAATGAGGCCCTGTGTCAGTGGAATTGTTTCAGCTTTTCCAATATTCTGCATTAGTCACACCCCTGGGATGCAAATTTCTTTAGCAAAAACCAGAAAAAATACTTTTCCTCTTTCCTGGTAATTTGGGATAAACCGAGATTTATTTTATTCACCAGTTAAAAGGAAAATAGAAACCAAGCCAGCGTCTTTATTCTAGTCCAAGCTCTTTCTTGCGTGCTCCCGCATAGGCTCTCACAAAGGAGCTCTGATGGCTCTAACTAGGTGCTTGTTCTAATTATAGAGTGGTTTAGCTTTGGTTACATAATTGCATATTGCACTGGGGCACATGACATTGTTATGCTACAAAAGCTTCCATTTTTATCTCTCCCAGCTCCAGCCTGTTTAAGAGCAGCAAAAACTGGATTCTTCTGAAGCATTATAGCTTAGTTTTTTCAGTGGAAGCC
The DNA here is from genome assembly GCF_001723895.1 of Crocodylus porosus. Classification (NCBI taxonomy): domain Eukaryota; kingdom Metazoa; phylum Chordata; order Crocodylia; family Crocodylidae; genus Crocodylus; species Crocodylus porosus. Next base: position 77,809,570 of record NW_017728947.1, read on the forward strand.
GATAGGAATCAGATGCTGGACTGCTTCTTTCCTTCTGCTGGGAACATTGCCAAGGCTTGTGATCTAGTGGTTAAAACAAGGGATTGGTAGTCAGGGCTGTTTAGCAACAGTGAGTTCATAGACTCAGAGAGCGTGCACGTGTGCTTGCAGCAGCTCAAATAAAAGCAGTGCAAATTTGAGCTGGAGCTTTTTGCCTCTGTGCACGTGCTCGGACATGCACTTTGGTGTGGAGCAAATTTTGCCACTTGGGGCAAAATAACCTTGCCTGGCTCCTTCCAGATCTACAGCCAAGGGGAGCTAGAGCCTGGGGCCAGCACCTGTGCTGTCCCCAGCAGTATGAAAAGCTGCCCTGTCCTGGCCCCTTCCATACAAAAAGCTGCCCTGGCAAGCAGCTTAGGGCTATTAGCTCTCTGGAGCTTCTGGGGCTCAGCCAATTAATACCTGGGGACACTACCCCTTGTGCCAGCTGGACTGCTGTAGCAGCATCCCAAATCCATTTTTTAAAATCCCCCCAAATCCATGCTCTTCCACATTTAAAACAAAACAAACAAAAAACCCCACTCTACACACACACACATATATCTAGAGAGAGAGAGAGAGAGAAGTTAGGTAATGCTTTATTGGTATATTTACAATGTTAAAGCAATTTGGAAGCCTACCAGCGTCTCTATCATCATGAAAAAATAAATTCTAAATACCTATGTGTTGATCTGTGCTTTTGATTTTCTTCACACATGATGGGTATATGATGGGGGGATGTGGTATTTGTAGGAAGGTGGTGGGAAGGGGTGTGGGAGAAGGTGGTGGGTGGACATGGAGGGATGTGGGTTGGTCTGGGGGCATTGTGGGTGTGGGGGACCTTGTGTGGGGGCTGCTCAGGAGGGGTGGGTCCCCTGGTCCCCACAGGGTGCAGACCCACCCCCCAACACATGGAAAACCCTCTCCACTCAGAGTCCCAACTCCACCCTGGAGGGCCACAGACCCTATCCCCCACAGGGCCCCAGCCCCCCCTGCCCAGGGCCCATAACTAACCTTTAACACCAGTAGTGGGGGGCGGGGAGGGGCATGCGCCGAGTCCAGTCTGGTTGTGCCAGCCCTGGGGCTGCTCTTGCCACCCAGCTGGGCTGGTCTTGTGGCAGCAGGACCTGGTACAGCATGCGGGAACTGAGTACCAGGCCCAGCTGGGTCCTGGGCCCCCTCTGCAGCCCTGCTGGGCGGGGCCCAGATCCCTGAGGCTCGCTAGTCTGGCTTTGCACTGGCCGGCTCCCACCTCTGCCCCATGCCTGCAGGGGTGGAGTGGGGTGGTGAGGACCTGGGCCAGCCCCATGTGACTTGCTAGTCTGGCCTTGCACCAGAGTGGGTCACAGGGCTCTGGGAGGCACAGCTCCTGTGCGCGCCTCCTGGAGCCGTGTGACC
>NW_017728947.1:77811085-77832654 GCF_001723895.1 Crocodylus porosus
TCTCCAAACCCCCCTGTCACCCATGAACCTCTTCCCCCCCAACTTACCTTGGACAGTGCTGGAGGCAGCAGAAACACAAAAGAGACACTCTGGCCAAAATCAGAGAGTCTCTTTTGGAGGATTGGCTTTGGGCACGGTGTTGAACCACGACTTGCTCTGCTCTATTGCAGAGTGGTTTCCAGGGGTCTAATTTTGCAAACTTGCAGCGTGGGGAATGTTTTTTTTTTGTTCCCACATGTGCCTGTTGCCCCGCCTCAAAGGGGTTTGAGGCGGGGCAGCAGGCACATGCGTGTTCATCTGGACGTGTCCATAGATGTTAGGGTCGGAAGGGACCTGAGTAGGTCATCGAGTCCAACCCCCTGCCCTGGGCAGGAAAGAGCGCTGGGGTCAGATGAGGCCTGAGGTGCTGCAACGGAAAACACTGTTTACTTTTGTTTCCACCCCTTGTCCCTCCCCCAGCCCCTCAGCAGGTGACCGGCGAACACGGACTACGAGGCAGTTGGCTGCCCGGTGACTGCTGACCCTCTTCCCGGGGGGAGCAGGACCCCTCTCTCAGCTCCCCTGACTGCAGCCATGGAGGCCAAGGTGGGTGAGCTCACACCAGGCAGGTCCCAGGGCCTGGGCCAAGGCGCACCGCCCCCTGTGCCCATCACGTAGCTCCTTTAAGCTCCATGCCGGGGCAGTCCACACTGCATCAGTGGATAAGGGGCAACGCAGTCCAGTGCAGGGATGAGCATGCGAGTGTGAAACACAGGTGCCTGGCTGTCAGTGGGGCCGTGTTCCCGGGAGGGAAGCTGAGGAGCCCACGCAGAGGTGCCACATGCATGCATGTGCTCGTGAGGAGGAAGCAGAAGGTCACACTCACGCCTTCCTCCTCCTCCTCCTCCTTGTCCTCCATGGGAACTGGAGGCGAGGAGGGAGGCGGGCTGCACGCGCGTGGCCATGTGTGAAGACCGGGCTCCTCGTCCCTGGTGGAGATGGGCAGCGTCCTGAGGCACTGCTTCTCCTCTTTCTCCTCCTCCTCCTCCTCGCTGCTGGTGCAGAAGGCCAACAGACAGCTGCTTCTCCACAGCTTCCTCTACCTGGTGCCGTATGCTCAGGTGTCTCAGGGCAAGCCTACATTATGCGTCTTTCATTCACTGAGAAGTGTGTAGAAGCAAAAGTGTTTATTTTAGTCAAGTGTTGGGTATTATTTCATTGTTGCTTTTATACTGTTTTTATTTTGGATTTTAAACCACATTTCCAGACCCATTTCATTGTCACTTCCTGCAACTTCATTGGTGTCAAAGGTCATGTGACATCATTTCCTGATGTAATACCACTTCCCGTGAGGTCTTTGAATATGGCTCACTGGTCCACTGGGTGATTAAAAAGTTCATGATCCAGCCTCACATTCAAAACGGTTGGACACCCCTGAAATAGAGCATCTCCTATTCCCTGCTGCCCTTCCCTGATGAATTTACAGGCAGCCACAAGATCAGCTGTCAGCCTTTTTTTGTGAAGGCTGAAGAGATCCAGGTCCCTCAGTCTCTCCTTGTAGGGCCTTGCCTGCCAGCCTCTGACCGTACGAGCGGCCTCCTCCAAACCCTCTCAAGACTCTTGGAACTTGGAGATTCCAAGTCGTGGCTGGAGGGGGGGGATGGTGACTATGGCTGAGAGTTACCTTCTTTTCTGCAGTTCCAGCTGTGCAGCAGGCTGATCGCCTCAATGATTTCCCCATTACTAATCCCCAGTTTGTTTCTGATCGGTGTTCAGATTGAGATCAACTGAGATCATGAGCTTGTTTGCATTAAAATCAGTGGCAAAACTTCCATAGACTCTTAACTACAGCAGGATTCCCTCTTTTTATGTACATGATTAAAATCCTTCTCTTCATTGCTCTGCCTCCCATATCAACAGCACCTGCAAACTTGCAGAGTTTGCTTTCAACACCCTAAGCCATTTATTTATGATGAATGCTACCTAGCCACGCCAGGATGCTTCCTCAAAACCTATCCTTAGTTTAACCTGAGCTAAAGCCTTAACTTTGCCTTCCCTGAGTTCAAGTTGCTTCACTTCTGAGAGCATGTTCATAATGAACTTCATGGCACTGAAGTTAAGCATGAATTGTGACATCTGGGCTGAGGGAATTAGGCAGGGTAGATGATCAGGCATGGACAATGCAAGAGATGGTAAGGCAGAGAGTAGGTATGGCAAGAAGTAACAAGGGAGGAGTCCAAGAAACACTCCTGAAGTTCATTAAGGAAAATGAATGATCAATTGTGCATCATGGGCCCACAAAGGAAGATATGCTGATAAGCTTTTTGAGAACTGGTCACAGAAGCTGATTGAAACAGATGTTCATCTTGAGGACTGTTATCTGAAAGAAAAGCTTATTAGTGGGAATCTTCCTCGGGTACAGCTGGCTTGGCCTTCATTTGCTGCAGTTTGGTATTTCTGGAGGTTGCAGTCTTGTGCTCCAGAACTGAAGCTTTTCTGGAAAAATAAATTCTCTGCCTCTTCTGGTTTCAAATATGGGCCAAATGTCACCAACATAGTGGTGTTTGCCAGAATCTACACACTGTTTGACACAATTACTCCTGAAGTGCTATGGACTGTACTTTATGAAGGTCTTTCTTGTTTCAATTGGCTTATTCACATCCTGGGTCATCTGTTATTGATTCCTGTCACCTTATGAACTTTTTTTTCTAGGATCAATTGAAACAGTTGCCTTCTCAACTCCACCCTAACTATTTTCTATTTCCCACTGTGGACTACCCAGGTTTTATTGGATTCCATCTTATCTTAATTTCTGGTTGGAAATCAAAATTATTTTCCCTGTTTTCCAGTGAAATAACATTGCATTTTTGCAATGATCTATTTAAATGCTTCAAATAGAGTAGCTAACTATGTAGGTATTTATACTGGAGAATCTGAGTGGCTTGCAATAAATATGCTAGTTTAGCAGGATTTTTTATTCTCGTCCTTGGTCCTCCTCCCCCAACTCAAGGCATGTATTTAGGCTTTTTTGTTCACTTGTCTATTATCATCATCATCACCATTATTCTGGGAAGGCTTTGATAAAGAGTTTTTGCATTTCATCTTGAATATGGTAAGATTTGTCATCATTCTTGTTTCTCACAGTAAGGAGATTCCTAGCTGAAGGCCAGCTGCAGAGATTTCTTTCCTGTAATTCTTTCTCTTGTTGTCAACTGCTCCATTGTTCCTGATGAGTGCAGTTGTTGTACCAGATCATCTTTTGAGAGAAAGTCGCAATTTATGAGATACTCCAGAGCACTGAGGGTTTTAGAATTTCGGATTTGGGCCCTGTATTTAAATTAGTATTTAATGGGGAACCAGTGAGGGTCTTTGCTATGGTAAAGGTAAGATCCTCAACTACTATAAACCAGTTTAGCTCCATTGTATCTATCAATTTACACCACATAAGGACAATTATTCTTGGCAATTTCTTACCAAGGTAGCTAACATTCTTCTAACTCAACTGGTGTGTGAGTTAGCAACCTGCTGTTGCTACCAGGGGCAAAAAAATGCAGCCAGGTGCCCAGGACACCTGAAACATATGGGGGCAGTGGTGATTTCTGGCTGCTGCCAGCACAATTGTGTAGCTGCAGTGGCAGCAGTCATTTCCCACCTCCCCACCCACACACTCTTAACCCCCCAAATCAGTGCCAGGGCAGCTGCCCCAGTTGTCCTTTGGTTATTTTGTTGTTGGTTACTGTAGGCAAAGCGCTCATGGGTACTGCTATTTAAACTACAATATAATGGCTTGAGTGGCCCCATCTAATCTGGTGCTACTGAAAGTGCTACCTACTGCTGGCAGAGGTGCCCTGGTGTCAGCAGAGATGGGAAATTCTTGTGTTTTTTTTAAACCCTAATAAAAACTCTGCTGTAGGCAGGGGTTTACTTGACTTGACGGCTCATTGTATTCTACCTGATCTCTTCTAAACACATCATTTCAAAGGTATAAATGACCCTCTCTTCTCTTTAACTTCTGGACCCAACCTTCGTGCCTAACAAAAGCGTGTTGCACAAGTCAGGCTTGAAGCTAGAAATGTATGTGGCACCTGCAGGAAGGCGTCAGTCTGATGCTGTTGGCAGAGGATTGTTCTACACACAATGGTCTCAGCACAGAGACGAAGTGTCCCTCTGGTCTGTCTGTGGTACATTGGTGGCTACTCCAGTGGTTTCTATTACAAGTACTATGCTCTCCCGTTTCTGCAGGGCTTTCCAGGAACGCAACCCCTTGAAAACAATCTTCTGAGTCCTTAGGAAGTCCAGGATGTGGCAGGAGACAAGTGTGTGTAGGCATCAGGGTACAGTGGACATGTGCCTGGCAGAGAGGCAAAAGGAATCAGGACTCTTGGTACAAGTGATATATTTTATTAGACTAACTAGATATTTGCAAGAAAAAATCTTTATTTGCAAGGTATTGGGTACATGCACCCTTCTTCAGGCACAGTAGACTGCAAAGACTGTATAACTTCTCCTAGGTGGAAATGAAAATTCCTGGGCGAGACAGGTAGACTTATTATCATTAACCGCGCCTGTGAGTCGCCCCCTGGATGGGGCAAAAATCTGTGGCCAGGCTGCCGTAGTTTTCCAGGGCCCGGCTTACCTCACGGGCGCCCAGGGTGGGGACAGCAGGGGACTACAAATCCCAGCATACCGCGCGCGTGAGGACGTACCATGGGGGGGGCGCTTTGGGATAAATATCGCGGTACCAGGAAGCCGGGAAAGTAGCTGGTACGTGCCCGCTCCCCTCGCGGGGGGTGGTCGGGGTGTCGGGCTCTACCGCGGACTACAGAGCGGGGTGGGGGCTCGTTTCTGGCCCGCTGCGAGCGGCTTGGCCCAGAGCTGCCCGGCACCGGGTCCCTGGTCCGAGGCGGACCCAGTGCTGGGGTTTGCAGCGGGAGGCGTTGCCGGGTGCGGGGCCTGGTGAAAGCCCAGCCCAAGAGAAACGCCGGAAGCTGCATCTTACAGCGGGTGGGCGGCCGGTGCGGGCAGCTCCTGCGGGGGCGGGGCAGCTGCCACACAGGGCGAGGAGGACCAGGCAGAGCGGTGGATCAGACGGGGAAGCAGGGGACAAGGGGTAGGGGGCAGAAAGCAGAGCAGATCAGGTAGAGGGGGCAGGGCAGCAGAAAGCAGAGCAACAGATCAGAGAAGAGGGGGAAAGGGAGAGGGGTGCAGGACCGATCTGTTTCATGCCTGTCAAGAAAGTTACTCTCATGGCATTAATGACCTAGGCATTACTTTCACATGTTGTTGCAAACGTTGAACTGGCACAATCATCTCATCCTTTGGGTCAACAGTGTGGATCTTGTTGAGGTGAAGAGTAACTCTGAACAAATCTCATCTGATGATTGCTTAGTAGTCCAAAAGAGAGAGAGAGAGAATCCGTCTAATTTGGTGGGCTTTCATAGCATAAAACAGAAGAGCTTCAGTTGCCTATTTGGTTGCCCATTTTAGACACAAGGGTTGCAGGAGCTGCAGACATAGTTCCCATGCTCCTCTCTAAAAGTAGGGTCCCTGGAGGGTAGGGCTGAAGCACACTGGTGAATAAATATGTGTAAGAAGCTTGTCCTGAGCAGAACCGGTTTGCTGAGTAAATGGAGAACATTAGGCTTCAGAGCCAACTTTCCTCAGTGTGAAATTAATTTAAAAGAAAACTAAAACTAACCAAGCAAAATGTAGAGAGGTTAAATATTGTCAATATTATTGCAAACAGGCTCTTGAATTACCTCCTATACAATGCTGGATGTATTGTTACATAAGCCTGAGACTGAGAATAGCAACTCAGGATATGGAGATGAAACATTATACTCAGTTAAGTGGAGGTGGAACTTGCTGTGTGTCAAGCTAGTCTGTTGTAACTGTTTTATGCATTTGCTCCTATGGTAAGTAGGAGGTAAACTATCTAATTCATGGGCAAACTGTCCAGGGTTAGCTTCCATTCACCCTGAGAGAGCAGACAGAAGAAAGAGTTACTAATGATCAACTGACACAGTCTCCCTCTCCACCCTTTTAGATTGGTGTAATTGTTTCATCTGTCCAAACCCTCATTCTAGATCAGCTTTATGCACAGTCATGTACTAAGTCAAGGGAAAGTCAAAGAAGTTAGTTTAAGCCTACAAAGGAAGAGCAGAAGGTGATTCATTAGCAAACATTTTAATAGTGAAAGGCGGTTAGGCAGAGAGGCGTATTTCACAGCTGACAGTGTCTTTAAGATACCCTTAGGGGTGTTGTAATAGCTCATTTACATGATAAAGACTTACTGACACCTTATGGACAACTTGAAATGCAATTGATTTTGACAACTTGGTTTCTGTACCTTATATTGGAGGTATTTTAATTCCCCTTTTTATTGCTGAGAGACATTAAACATGAAAACAGGAACTTGGATACTGAAAAGCTCAGCTGCTGCTTCTGTTTGTTCTCTGCCTACAGTTGCCATCTTCTGTTTGTGACGTCACACTTAGTGGGTATGAAAACAGTCGTGACATCACAAGCTGCAGATTATGGCTTCGGGTGGGAAGAAGATGTGGGAACAGATGGACCTACAACCTGTTTCCAGGCAAATATTCTCTATAATAATAAAAGAAAAAAACAAGCAATGAGAAGAGGCACAGGTTTTTCTTTGTTAAAAGGGAACTTTGCCTGACAGTTTGAATCTCAGATTTGCTGATGGATACTTTTACAGAAATTTAGGAGAAAACAAAAATGTTTTCCTGAGTTAAAACTGTTCCATAAAAGTATGCTTTGGAGGCTGTGGAGAAGGGTGGGGGGTGATTTCTGCACTATTTCTGTGATATGATACATGCCTTAGTTTACCAGCCTCTTGACTGCATGGAATTTATAGCAAAGGAGTATTCTAGGGAGTAACAGCCAAGAAGCAAAGCAACTGCAGAAGACTTCCAGAGAACAAAGGCCCTGAAAGGCAGAGTAGGAAAGCTTTCTTGGGGAACAGGAGGGAGCTGGGAATGCCCATGTGCCTGTTCCAGCCAGGCTAATTTCCCAGGTCCAAGTATTGGATCTGAGGGATACTAAAACAATTAAAGACCCCTACTTAGAGAGGAAGGGAGTGGGAAATGGCTGGAGGTGACGGAGTGAGTGAATGTGGCGAGGGCCACTTGCCCCTTCCAGTGCGGAGGCAGGGGTGCCTGGGCTAAGGGGTACTTAAAATTTGTAAGGAAGTAATAAAGTTTATGGGAGGTGATAGTGCCTTTGTACTTGGCACCAGTTTGGCCTCATCTAGAGTCCTGTTCAGTTCTGAGGTCCACATTTTAAAAAGGACATGGAGAAGTTAGACAGGTTCCAGAGGGTGACAAAAATGATAAAGGGTAGTAGAGAAAGGAAGGCAAGTCATACAAGGAGAGGCTGAAGGAGCTAGGGACGTTCAGCTTGCAGAAAAGGTGCTTAAGACAGGACATGATGGCAGTTTTCAAATACCTGAAGGGCTGCCATAAAGGAGAGCAAATACCTCCTCTTTCTTGCTGCTGAGTGTAGGATGTGGACCAATGGCTTGAAGTAGCAGCAAAGTATGTTTGGATTGGATATTGGGAAGAACTTCACTGTAGGATCTGTGAGGCTGTGGAATAGACTGCCTGGAGTAGTTGTGGATTCTCCATCACTGGAAGTGTTTAAGCAGAGGTTGGACAGCCTCTGGTCAGGCTGATCTAGGTGTAGGTATTTCCCATGCTTCTGGGCTCTGCTGGTTGCTTCATGGGACTGGGAGGAGATTCTGTCCCAACCTGTACCCCTCTACCATGTATCAGGGTTTTTTTTAATTCTTCCTTAGAGGCACTGGGTGTTGGCTACAGCCAAGGCTGTGGACTTTGACTGCGGTGTGTCAGTGCTTCTGCTGGGACTTAAAAGCCAGAGGGTCCTGGCCAGATGGTCTTGCCCATCTGCTCAGGGTCAGACCACTTGCCATATTTGGGGTCAGGAAGGAATTTTGTCATATGGGCAGACTGATGTGGGCTACGGGGGGTTTTGCCTTCTTCTGTAGCAAGGGGCATAGCCCTCTCCCTGGTGTGTGTGTGTGTGGGTGTGTGTGTTAACAACCTTTACAGCAGCAAGAATGTTGGTGGTTGTGGTCCCCCTCTTTTACCTGTGGCAGGTTAGGGTGTTGTAAGGATTGACTGTAATTTTGCTAAGAGGTTAGACAGTGGATTTATATGGGATGGTTTGAATAGGGATGATCCTGCCTCAGGCAGGGGGTTGGACTAGATGACCTATGGAGGTGCCTGCGAACCCTGCTTTTCAATGATTCCAGGTATAAATCATGCATGTAAGTTCTTGGGGTTATTTTAGCCTGTTTCTCTGACTCTGTTCCTATGACTCATAAATAACAGAGTTCTGAAAAGGCTAAACTGTATTGTAGCCTGTGCTTCCTTATTACAAGCTCCCAGGAGAAAGCAACCTCCTGGGGATTATGCTAGATTGGCACCTGTGAGGGAAACAGTGGGAGGAAATGGGGTGCTGGAAAGTACAGACATTGTTCATGAATGGTAGAATTGTGGGACTCTGAGGGAAGGGGAGGCTCAAAGCCTGTCACTAGGAAGGGCATACTCATGAGAGACTTGTGAAGGATGCAAGGCATAACACAGCTGGGGACATAAGTAAAACTAAATTTGGGTCAACTTTCCCACTGATTTGGTAGGGAACTGAGGAACAGCAGCCTTGGGCTCTTGACTAGAGGGTGCAATTGACTAGAAGCAGAAAATGAAATGGGATGCGAGTGCCACTGCCCATGGCAACAGGCCAAAAGAAAAGAGGATTCAGTGGAAGGCAAGGACAAATAAACTGGATTTGTAAATGGCTTCCAGGTTTGCATAGTCAAAAGTGTCATTTAATAAAACAGGGAAAGAAACTGTCAGGGGGAAGAGGGAATGTTTCTTCTCCTTTTCCTCCCAGAGGTTTGTAATGATGTATAAGCATGTCTAACAATCTAGTTAGAGGATAACCTTAAGCCAGTTCTAAAATACCCCACTTAATACTAACAGTGACATAGTAGTTAATGTTTATATAATGAATTACATGCTCAAAACACTTTACAACCAGCATTCAATTAATGCAGTAAATAGGTGGGTATAGCTGCCATCCTCCTCATTTTAGAGGGAAACAGAGTGGGAAGCTAAGTGACTTGCCCAGTGGTCTCTTCCCCCTAGTTGAGCTAGTGGTAGAACTGACAACTCTCCTTTTGATTTCACAGCCCCTGGTCTCATTCTAGCCACTAAACCAAGCTGCTTCTCAGTTGTGTGGGGTCATAAATTAGAATTGCAAAGCTTTTGCCTCCCTTTCCCCTGATGATAAGAAGGCTGAGAGAGTCCTCGTTTGTTGATTTGAGATTATCACTTCCCTCTTTGCCTCCTTCCAATAGATCTCACCTTTTCAATACAGCAAGCACAAATTGCTTGGTTTCTTTTTTTAAAGTCCTACTTTCCATTGAGACATCAACCATGCAGTCTGGCTTTGCCAACACTTCTTAAACCCTACCTACTTCAAGATGCTTCCTGACCTCTTGACAATGGTTGGGTAGCTGGTGTGCTGTGAATAGCAATAAGCAGCAATCGTATCTGACTCACGGTTACTTTGTGCATCCCATGTCTCTCTTGTTTCATTTCCTGGTGTCTCTTCCATTAAGCTTATCATAACACCTTTGAGGCTGATGATCATTTTCTTAGGGGTGTACAGCTTCTGACACAATGAAGCCCTAATCTTCTAGACATGCTACAGTGTAAATAACAATGAGGGAGATATAACAATAAGAATACTACTACTAATAATGAGGTTAGAGCTGCTTGTGTATACCTGCCTGTTGATTCCTAAGGCACAGAGGAGAAATGACTCTCAGGATCCATGATGCTCTGAATACTGGAGTACATTCCTCCCACACCCAGACAACAGGGGTCATTTGCCATCTGATCAGCATGAATCCTGAGCTCTGGTTGGCAGGTAGAAGGAAGTGCTTGGATGACTTGGAACTTCTTGGCTGCTTGAGATTACTCCTTCTGTTCCCTTCTTGCTACTCGCGTAGTAATGATTCCTACTTTGTATCTCTGCAGTGGTCATTGGCATGGCCAGACGGGCCTTGAAAATTTTCTCTTTGGCAGCAGCTACCTCTGGTGTCTACCTGTATGGCAACAAGCATGTGGATCCCAATGATTTTGGAATCATTCGAGTGGGCAGAGCCATTGCCACAGTAAGTTTAACCCAGCAGCAGTGTGGGAGGGACAGAGTGAAAGGTTTGCTGATTGGGGAAAGGGAAATTCTTGGGAAGGAAATGGGAGTTCACAGGGGTCAGGAGTGGAATTTAGTTTGTTCTTTTGCTATATTTCAAGTTTACATTAGCATTTGGCTCCGGGACTTTGGGTGTTTCTGTGGGGTGTTCCTACAGCCTGAGGAAGAAGTAAAAACAAGGAAGGGAATGGAGGATAATTGTCTGTGAAGCAGAGGGAGCTTATACCTTATGGAGGAGCCTTCCAGGTCAATATTGCTGGGAGCACACTCATGTTGCTGTGTGGCTTTCCTTATGCACTGCCTCCTCTCCACCTAGAACTCAGTACTGTGCATTCCCACTGCTGTTTCTGGTAATTTTGCTTTTAAATCTCTGTTGCTTTAGGCTATTTCTTATACAGTAACAGTTTTTTTTTTAAAGGATTGTACAGTAGCTGCACAAATACTATGTTGAGGCCTGACCTGTGAGCTTTACCCTAAGTCCTCAGTGTTAAAAATTGGGGGAACGAGAAGAGGTGTCTGAGCATGTATGTTTGTATGGTGATATTCTTGGGGTAAGGGTGAGGTGGGAACAGCACTCACACTTCACAAGGTTTGATTTATTTCTCTTACATTTCTAAAACAAGTCCAAAAAGACCTCCTAGCTCCATTTGGGTGTCTCCTTTGGTTTCAGCTTGTTGATCTCAGTATCTAGACACTTGTACAGAGGGTCACAACCTGTCTGGCTGTCAGCCACAGCTCTCAAGAGCTCTCCAATGAATTCATTAAGCACATAGTAACAAGGTAGATCAGATCCTGTGGAGGGGATTGGTCTGCCCTGCACCTCGGTTGTGTTATGTGGCTGTCACTTCAGCCCAGAATCTCCATCACTTATAGGCTCCTGGTGCTACAATACTGTTGGCTTGCATATCCTGGACCCTTTAAACATTGTGTCAGTGAGAATTACAAGGGGGCCTCTGCTGCTGGAGGATCAGGTTCAGGGAACGTGGCTTAAGATCTAGTACATTCAGGCTGGTGCAGAAAAGAAAGTGAGTAGTGGCTGAGGCCTGAGAGGGTGTTTGTTTTGGAAATGCAAGGTGGGAATGTTGACTGTCATCACCCTTTTAAAAATAAAGCTAAATGAGGCACTTCCTACCCGATTGCTTCATAGGTCTGCATGATTGCTACTGATTTTCTGTATTACCACCATCCCCTGTGTTGGGGACATATCTTCATTTTACTGAGGTACTGAGAAGTGACTAGTCCAAGGCCCCACTGACATCCTGGTCAAGCTGTTGTAACCCAGGAGTCCGTTGCCCTCAGTCTCAATCCACTTGGTCAGTGTTTCTCAATATGAAAAGAGTGGCTAATACTATAGTCCTATTTTTTTTTAAAGGGTTAGAAAGTGTTTTTCAAGAAGAGGGAGCCTCAGTTGCATCTCATTTATGATAGTTGCTTAGAGTTTGAGGGGTTGTCTGATTGTTCAGATACGTCCTTTGCTAGGAGTTTTTTGATTTACAAGTGTCTGACCAAGGCCAGACTGAAGGACTTTGGCTTCACCACGACTTGGCGCGCACTGTAGTGTCATCCCTGCCCTCTGGGTTTGCCCTAGTGAGGGGCCACCCTTCTCTCTCAGGGGAAAGAGGCAGCAGTAGGGGACCCTCAGTAATTCTGTGCATGGATGAGTCAAGTATGCCCCTTGCCTTCCTTCCAGGAAGCCATCTGCTGCCAGGGTCCTCCAGAGCAATGGGTTTTTGTATGAATACCCTACTGCAGTGGTCTTCAAACTTTTAAGTAGATCACGTTTGGCATTTAAAAGCAACCCAAGATTTACTGTGCGCTGCTGCCACTCCCCACCCCTCACCCAGCAGCTGTCTGTGGGGAGGAAAGGGAGGGGGCAGATCAAGGCAGAGGGAGAAAAAAATATTTGGGAGCGCGTGTCCCCAGCAGGCAAGTCCCACCTGGCTAGGGCCCCATTCAGCTTACCCTGTTCCTGCCTTTGTGGCACTGTCCCTCACCATGGGGGCCTTGATTTAGCTCCTGCCCCTTTCCTCCCCCACAGACTGACCTACTGGGCTGGGGCATGTGTGCACTCAGCCCCTCGCCTCAGCCTCGGATAGATTCCAAGAGACTCTGAGATCTACCGCAAGAAGCTCTGAGATCTCCTGGTGGATCGGGATCCACTGGTTGGTGAGCACTGCTCGACTAAGATGCACAGGCCTGTTTGGGCTCCAGGCTGCATGCTAACTCAGCTCATGTCACTGCATTAGTTCACTCTTGTCTTATTTCTGAGCATTTCCCCATAGCCCTGAAGGCAAGATAATTACTGTCTTTTTAATGAAAGCTTAGTTGTCTGTAAACATTTGACTCCTGGAGCTGGTGGCCTAGATAGAGACCTGTTGTGTCTATCCCTTAATTCAGTACTGGGTAGACTACTTAATGGGTCAGTAGGGTCCCATAATCATTTTTGGATGTCTTCAGTCATGATAGATGAGCCTTAAATGCTCAAATATTATCCAAAGAAGTACACAAACGCCTGGATACTTGACTTTACCTGCTGGACCCCATCCAGCCTCATGCAGGCTGTATTTAGAGGGTTTTGTTTTTTTCCCATGGGCTTGGGAGTAACAGCTGCAAAAATGGAGGGAGAAAAAAGCTATGGAAAGTAGGGGAAGTTGGTGGGAGAGGGGAAAGACATGGAGACAAAATATTCTTAAACTTGTAGCCATGTTTGCTCTGAATTTTGCTTGCAGGTTTGATTCAGTTTCTATTTTATCCCCGCTGACTCAGCTGTCCCTTGTAAAATTTCCTCATGGACATTTCTGATATGCCCAGGGGGAAGTTCTGTTTGTCCCCAGATTTAGGGAATTTGATTTCGCTTGTGTGTGAGGCCCAGCGGAAAGTGCAGGGATACTCGAGGACAGGGATTTTGAGTGGAAACATTGGTTCAGGAGGTGGTGTGGTTAGTCAAAGGAGGTATGAGTTAAGGAACTGAATGATGTTTCTTGGGATGTTTAAACACAGACTTTAAAAGTTCCTCTTGAGGACAGTGCTGCATTGATAGTGTGGGCACTGGGTGATCTCAAGGGTCTCTTTATGTCTGTGAAGATTGGCTCCAGCTTAGAACCCAGAGGCCAGAGAACCAGTCTTTGATGCAAGTGAAGTTCTCTTTATGTCCAGATAACAGTAGGTCTTGGTGTCTGTGTTCTGGACAACCTTAAAAATTAAGCATCTCTGCTTCAATTTGGCTGTTCCTTTCCAAGGGCCGGTTGCTGCCTCTTCCTCTTTGGAGTATGTCAAGTTAACATCCTCTGCTTTAGCTTTCATGCATCTCAGACACTGGAGGAGATTTAGCAATGTCAGAGTTGCCTATCAGGATCATCGCAGTACTAATTTAGTGTTCAAGATTACAATGTAATTAGCAATTGCTTAATTAATTCCCTCTTCCCCTTTAATGCAGACCAATCTGTTTAGCTGTTTCTTTTCAAGTTGGAGGTGATAATTACCATCATGGACCAGAGATAAAACCAAAACCAAATGAAACCTTCATCCAAGGCTGATTGGAACCTCCCTCCACCCTAAAGCTATTTTTTAAAGTTGGAAAATGCTTGGTAAATGCTTTTTTCCAATTTTTTTCACAGCCCTCTGCAGTTCCTGGCTTTAACAGGGACAAGAAGGGATGAAAAGCCAAGAGAAAAGGCTTTTCCCACCCAGTTTCTAGCTTAAGGAACAGGAAACAGCTGAAACCTCAGCTCTACAGGGAGAGGACACAAGCTTGTTTGTGCTTGATCCCTAGCCTAGGGGACAGGTGATTTGAATTTAAGCTTGTCCTAATCTTTCATTACTCCCCAGCTCTTTGTTTTCAGTGGCTTTCTTTCTAACATGGTCATGACACTGGTTTCCTTGCCTTCAGACTTGCATGGAAGGGTATGTTGACTGTACACAGACCTGTTTGTTGTTTTATCCCAGCAAAACCAGAAACAAACACTGGTTTGGGATTGAGGGTTTTGGAAATATGATTTTAGATCTGAAATATTTACTGGTCCCGGGGGTCTTTAAATCCAAATGGAAATTCTGTAGCACATGTTCATCTCTGTTGCCTAAAACTTCATAAAAATTAATGTTTTCACCCCCATTTCTGTCCTTGCTAATCTGTAGTAACTGCTTGTGTGAATGCTGTTATTCCACAGTAGGTGGAAGTTGAAGTGCAGCACTTTAGTTTTCTTTCATGGCAAGGTAGTGTGGAGTAACTTTCACTTACCATGAGGTGAAAGATGAAAGGAGCTATCCAGATTTTTTTCTCAGTGCACTGGTGGTCAGTCAGTGCAGGAGGTATGAATGGGTAAATGGCCAACCATGGTGGAAGAACTATGGATGGTTTAGCTGTGTTTATGTATATTGTTTATGGAAGTACCAGCAAAGAATGGGGCATTGTTCTGCTAGATGCTGTACATACATGGAGTAGGAGATGGTGTGAATGGAAAGGAAAACAGGGGAAGCTGTGAAAAGTAATAAATATCTGTAAAATACTTTGAGTTCTTGGAACGGAAGACAGAAGATACAGAAGTAGTGGATGTTATTCACATTTAATTTCACCATGTTAGTGTTTCCTGCATGACAGGGAAGTTTTCAATTAATGTTCTTTGGAAGAGAGATTCTTATGTATATTAGTTTTCATTCATCATGAACCTAATATGATGAATGGTTATTTTTTATTTTATTGTATTTTATACCCTTTTATTTTAAACCTAAATTAAGAGTCTAAAGCTAGAGTCCCTTGTGGTCTTGGTCAGAGGTTATTATAGGATTTTCATGTTGTATATACTTTGGTTTTCAGACGGCTGTTATAACCTATGACTACCTCACTTCCCTCCGGGGTGTCCCGCATGGATCAGAGGAGTATGACTATGTCAAATCACAGGTAAGGCCACCGCAGATCGGGGCTTCGCTCCTCAGGTACTCAGCAGAGAGAGAGCGAGTTCTGCCAAAAGCAAGACTCCAGAACAAGTCAGTGAAATCTTGGCTTGATTGATCAGCCTCTGCACCTTAACACATGGATTCTCAGTGGTGCCAGCAGTAGAAAGAAACTGCTTTGAACAGGAAAAAGGACTCTGCTAGTAAAAAGAATTACCTATCTGCCAGATGGGAAAGATGAGCTATCTAGGCCAACCACCCCTAACCCACACCAGTGTATATCCATCAGGGTCTGGACATACTGAGAGGAGGCATGTTTGAGTTTCCCATCAAGATGCCACGCTGATTGGTCAGGTGGAGGCAGCTCACTTGTTGGAGAAGTGGGAAGACAAGCAGCCTGGTGTTGCTTAGCAATGGTGTCTTGTGCTGCTTGGCCAATTAGCTGGTGGCAGCTGTAATACAAAGACTAGGTGCAAGTGAGGCAAAGGTGGAGGAGTAGAGGGGAAATCCTTGGGGATTAATCAGGGATCAGAACATCCTTGAAGAAATGAGGAATAATTGAGCAAACCAAGGGACTCTGCCTTGCCAGGCTTTCTCTTGCTGCCTTTGATATAACTAATTAATATGAATAAAAATAGCATCTAATGACAGGAACTAGGATATAAATGACAATGTTGCCCCAGTGCCCTGTAGTCCTGCCCTGCAGATCTCCTCTTTCAGATCAAGGCCTTTACTCACTGCTTTGTAGACCCCCTCAGTCTTGACCTGCAGGCACTTTGCTTTTCTTTCTTTCCCCTTCCTGCCTCACACTACTTTGCCAACACTTCTCTGCCTCTACTATATCAGTCCTGGAGCCTCTTTAGAACAGAGGATATGGATCATGCTGAACTATGTGCACTAAGCTCAGTTCACTGTTTAACTAAGTTAGCATTTAGACCCTAAATGTTCAGAAGTGAAAAACCAGTGCATGGGACTCTACCCATCCTCTCCCTGGCCTCCAGAGGGCCACCCAACCTCTCTAACACTATATTAACCTAGAATTGATCTTAACTAGTGTAAAGGCTTCGGAGCTCTTTGCAAAGTAGCTTCCCTTCTGACCAAGGGAATTGATTTGCTCAGTGGTAGCTCTTCTGATTGCGAGGATGTGGTACAGATGCTGTGGGATGAATTGGGGATAGGTGTCAGACTGACCACCTTGGCATCTAGAGTGTTTGCCTTCTACCTGCCTGGGTCTCTGCCACTTCCATAGCTCTATGGTGGCCCTCAGAACTTGGCTTTCACTCTTGGTTCCTGAGTCTAATTTAGTTGTGGATAGTAGCAGGTGGAAATAATGGCCTTATGAAAAACATCCTTTAGGTTGTGCTGGTGAGTTGATCTGTTCAGGTCTTGGCACATAGCACAAAACTGCCATCTTTGTCAGCAAAGGAACCAATTAGTGCTGATAATCTCAGCAAAAACCAAGGACTGGGTGAGCTGTGGAACCTGGATTCCTTTGGCACTGGTCTTTCTAGGCCAGGTCCCTGGACAGTGGGGTGGGAAGAAGCTGACTGTGCTGTTGCTTGCGTGGTGGCTGCTCTGAGATTCCAGGGCTGTCAGTATGGCCCCTTCACTGTTGATTGGGAAGACTGTGCCACTGAAATTTGAGTCTGCTGAAGACCTGGGTAATCCTGCTCTGAGCAAAGCCTGGGTGGGAAAGTTGCCTGTGCTGCAGACCTGCCTGTGGTTTGACAGCTGTTCCCAGCAGCCCCTGCAAAATCCTGACCTTTTGCCTTGTGTCTCCATGGCCTCATTAACCTCTGTCATGCAGCTTCTGATGGTTTGTTGACTCATGCGGAAAGGACTGCACTTGTTGGAGTTCTGCCATGCTGCACTCTCTCTTCTTGGCATTCAAGACTTAGATGAATCAGGATTTGTGCCTTGGCATAACCAATGGCTAGTACAGCAAGTTAGTGCTGTGTGAGGGCTCTATTCCGTGGCCTGCATTTCCTTTAAGCCTTAGGCTGCAGAGAGGGGAAGGTAGTGAAGCAAATTTGGACTAGTATAAGAAGGCAGAACACCTTCAACAGGTGTAGGACCTGTGCCCACCTTGCTGTTGGAAAGGCTGCACTAAGTGTCAGATGTCTGCCATCGGTGTGATTGGCTCCAGGGGACTGAGGGCGGCATACTTGTCCCTTCTGTAGGGTGCTGGTCTCACTTCAGCGGTAGGTGGATAGCAAACAAAGGTCTTCACTGTTTGTTGGCTGAACTTGTGGGGTCTCAGTCCAAATCTCCAGTCATTAGACAGTCCAACATCAGAGCTAGTACTAATTGCTCCCCTTGTGGGATCTCTCCATCTCCCAAGAGATTTAACTACTTTTCAGTTCTTCTACTAATCCTTCTCTTCATGAGTGTGGTGCCCTGGGAGGTGGCAGTATATAGGTGCCCAATATGGGTAAACAAAGACCATCACTCACTAAGTCATCTTTCCCTCCTCCTTTTCTACTGATGCCACCCCTGATTACAAGCTGCTCCCAGAACTATTGTCTTGTCATTTCCATACCATAGCATCCAAAAAACCATTAGTCTCTTCAATTAAATCCCACTGTTATGGCTTGCTTCATAGCAAACCTACAAGCAATGGACCAATTAGCAGTGGCTCCACAGTGACTGATGAGGATAGCTGGTGATTGTCTGTTTCCTCCTTCTCTGCCACCCTTTGTGTGCGGCTTACTTTTAGATTGCAGGCTTCATGGGGTGGGGACTGTTTGCCTGTAATTTTGGATAGGACAGGGTATATTGTGGGTGCTAGTGGAGTGCAAACAACACTGCACTTGCTACACTAATTTGTGCTCTGCAGCTAAATCAGAACCTCTAAATTATCCACTGTGTCGATCGGATAGGTAGGAGACCTCTGACAGCACCAGTCCTGGAGCCTGTTGGGACCAAATGGGGACATAGTCATTAAGAAACAATTAAACGCAAAGCAATTAAAAAGAAAAAGGGTTCCCAAGGGGCTCTTAGCTAGGTTCCCACTTAGCTCCAAGGAAACCTCTTCAATCTTATTTTCTTTTTCTGTCCCTCTTGGGCTGCTGATATTCCCAGCCAGGTAGTTCCTAGCACCTCTTTATGGCCAGCAAATTGGGGGATTATTAATGCATTCCAAGAGGCAGTGGTATGAGCTGGGATGTAGTCTTGCATCCTTTGATTTGGTAGCTTAGGTTTGATGCTCTCATCTTCTTTTGCTTCGTAAGATTGGGGAGCTACCTTGCTGAGGAACCATGTCAGCAACAGACAGATAAAAGCTACAGTCCCTCTGCTTCTCCAGGTAGGCATATCAGCAGCAAAGTTTCATACCCACCAAAGCAGCCTTTCCAAATCCTTCACTACCAGTATCTTTGTAAATGGGTGACCCTAATTTTCTTCTCAGTCTGTCAGGAGGATTTCATGGGTCTACTGGCCCTTTCCTGAAATTGTTGCCAGTACTGATTGAATGATGCTGAGGTTATTTGGCCATCTTTAGCCTTTGAAATGCTGTAGGATGTATGGGCATGTCCAGTGCTGGGAGTATACAAGAAGACCAGTGCCTTCACAGGTTCTTGTCAGGTTAAATTCTTCCTGCTTCACTGTTACTCATGGGAATCTGCCCTAAAGTGGACATTTCCTTCTGCTTGTCCCAAGGTAGCTCCCCAAACCCTTGTCTTTAATTCATTATGGGGTGGAGATGAAGGAAGTTAGCTCAGTCCTCTACCAAGCTGGAGATTTATGTGGAATTTTCCCCTTAACCCTTTTCTCCCCTCTCTCAATAGCTCTATTTTTTCAGTTTTCAAATCCCTCCGGAATACTGTCTCTAATCTTTCTTTTATCTATTCTATAGCATTCTTTCAATGTCCAT
The DNA here is from genome assembly GCF_001723895.1 of Crocodylus porosus. Classification (NCBI taxonomy): domain Eukaryota; kingdom Metazoa; phylum Chordata; order Crocodylia; family Crocodylidae; genus Crocodylus; species Crocodylus porosus. The sequence goes on from NW_017728947.1 coordinate 77,830,086, forward strand.
GGCAACAGCATCTGGGCACCACTGTTGGAACTCTGTAAACTGATGAGGTTGCTTTTATGAAGGTCGTACCTTCAAATCAAAAGAAATTATGGAGCACAAAGTTTGTATAAGGGGTGCATCAAAGTGCTTTTAAGTGGGTAGTAGCCAGAAATGTTTCCTTTTGCAGGTTTTCTGTACCAGTGGGCACAGCTAGAAGGCTCAGACAGGACATTTCATGATACTTCAGCTTAATGTAAAATACGGTTGCTGAGAGAATGGATGCCATTACTTGCCAACGGGGAGGTGGTGGCAGCAGGTACGAGGGAAGGATGCCTTGTGAGCTATAAAGAATCCATCCTTGAGTTATCTTTGTTGCTTTTGGAAATGCTTTGTCAGTGAAAGCCATTCAGGGAGGTTAATTACCTTCCTGCCCTTTGAGAGTCAAACTGGGATGTTTTCCTTACTCAAGCTTCTGGTTATTGGGCTGTCAGTACATGGGCAATTAGCTGGAAGCTGCAACTTTCTGCTGTCACCACTTGAAATGCAGAGCCTGTTCCTGGCAGCTGTGGTGTTTGCCTCTGAACATGAGGTGGGTGTTTACAAAGAGGGTATTTTGGTGAGGAGAGGGGTCCAGCTGAAGAAGTCTCTCTCTCCAAAGTATGTGAGTGCTTGGAAAGAAAGCCTAAACATTTTGGACAGCACAGTCAGGAGAGAAGACCATACGCAGAGGCTCTTGTGATTCAGCAATACTCTGCATACTGAGTTATGGATAATTTAGTGATGGTTCAAAATCCCAATCTGTGGACCTGCTCCTGCTGAGGGAGAGTCTAGAGAGCTCTCCATGGTGGGGACTTTGTGATGTACTGGCCCCTTACACAGATATCCTCACTTAGGGACTGTCCCCATGACCTCCTGGCATCTTTCTTGGAGGGTGTGATGTAAGTTCATGGCCCATGTCAGCTGTTGACAGCGTTCACTAGAGCACTAGTGTTTTTTGTGATGTGGTCACCTGTCAATAATGAACTGATCAGAGGCCAGTTAAATTAATTTTCTGTGAGACACTGAATAGACGCTAAAAGGCAGTCTCTCTCTATCCCTGAGCAGAATTGGAACCGGTGACAGCGAAACGTCAAATTCATCTCTTATCTTCAGACCCATGAGCCAGCCAGTTGCATACTGTGTGCTCCCCAGGATGTCTTCTCTTCATCTAGGAGTGCTGTCACATGGCCACTCCAGTCCAACTTACAAAAGGTCTCAACATGGCTGGCTGGTCAGTCAATGACTGGGTATAGGTGGTGTTAGTATTATGGTCTTAGGAACTTTGACGCAGTGTAAGCATTTAAGCTTGGTATTGAAAAAATATAACAGCTGTTAAAATATATCTTATAATAATGGTAATATATGCCCTTCTCTCTGCTCCTCAGCTCCAGGGTGGTATCAGTTGGACTGCTGTTATGCCTGTGATATCCTGTGGTCATGGATTTGGAAGTAGTAGGGATGTTCAGCCCACCAGAATGTGGGCTTGCTTAATGGAGCATTACTAAGCCATTCAAAGTGACATGTTCAGAGGAAAGGACCACCCTGGTGTGACATCCTGTGAGAGAAGTGAAGTGAGAGGACATACATGCTGCCTCTTTTAGGTCGCACCTTGCCTCCTTGTCCTTTACCTTCCTATGTAAGCTGCCCTCTGAGCCTAATCTCAGTTGCAGGGACATACAAGCAGGTTGTGGACTTGTCAGACACCCACTGCTCAGCTCACTGCCATGTCTGCTTTGTGGTTTGCCTTCACATTACTGTGTGCCTCCCCCCTCCTCCCATGGCAACTGAGAAGGCAGTCTGTCTTGCACACACTTTTGCTTCTTGCCTCCAGGTGGGGCTGTCCCTTTGCAGTTGTCTGACAGAAGGAGTGTGTAGCTTTGTTTCCTTTGCATGTCCTTAAAGGTAAATAACAACTAGAGGAAAAGAGAGGAACGCTTAATTGGATGTAGTGAGAAACGCAAGGAAATCCTTGAAGGGCACTAGCAACAGGAAACCTGTGCAAGAGTTTGGATTCTCTTGTAACTACTCCATATAGAGGAGTACTTATGAAGGGGGAATTGGAGAAGAAAAAGAGGTGATGGTGGTTGCTCATATTTTGGCCTTGAGCTAGAGTCCCTTTTTGAGATCAGGATGGTGGGCTTGTCATGGGATGATGATGAAGCAGTATTAGATGTGGGGACGTAAAAATGAAACCAAGTTGATGGAACCCCATACGAAAATATATTGCACTTGGCTCTGAAGGGCCTGTTCCATTGACTCCAGTATGCTTTGGATCAAGCCCAAGGTGGCATTTGTCTGAAGGAATCGAGGATCAATTGACTGAACTCCTGGAAAGCTTGCATCTTAACATTTGAAAGTAGCTGTTAAAACAGAAGACCTATCCCATGATCACCTCTTGGCCAAACTGGCCAGTTGTGGCCTTGGCTCCACCACGATCCGCTGGCTGGGAAACTGGCTCCGTGGTCGGACCCAGAGGGTTGTAATTGATGGCAGTCACTCATCGTGGTGCCCTGTGACCAGTGGGGTCCCTCAAGGCTCTGGCCTTGGACCC
>NW_017728947.1:77833349-77836880 GCF_001723895.1 Crocodylus porosus
GGAGGTGGTTCAAGCACCTACATTGAACACCTTCAAGAGTAGATTGGATGCTTATCTTGCTGGGATCCTGTGACCCCAGCTGACTTCCTGCCCTTTGGGCAGGGGGCTGGACTCGATGATCTCCCGAAGTCCCTTCCAGCCCTAATGTCTATGAAATCTATGGAAACTTAGAGAGTACCCAGTCATGTACCCAGTTTAAAAATAACAACCAAGATTGGATTGGGAATTGTAACCCCAAGAGTTTTATTTGAGACTGGCAACAATAGCTGAAAGGATTGTAAAGATAGCTGGATGACAAGGACAAATTGGGGCCTGTGCAGGTAAACCCATACTTCTTATGGACGTAGCTTTATTGTTTATCTTTTCAGTTGATAAAAATGAAACTACCATGGACTCTGGGCACTTTCCATAAGCTGCCAATGTCACCTCACAAGGACAACTCTCTATTCCCTCCCACATTAAGATCTATAGACCCCTAATCCAACCATTTACTCGTTCCTCCCTGCAGCGAAGGCCTGAGAAAATAGATGGGCTTGAGAACATGTCCTGAAGGTCTTCAGAATCAACATTTGTGAGACTGACAGGAGGAACGGATTGTAGAGCGGAGGGTTCAGTCCTGTTTGATAATTACATCTAGGGACTCTTGACTTGAGCAGTTCATCTAATCTCAGTGTCTGATCTGAAACGCAAAGACATAGACAGGTCTTTCTGATGTGTAGGACTCAAAGGACTGCACCTCAGATTGCAAAGCAGAGCCCACTGTTTCCTCAGCTGGTGGAAATTATGGGGAAAAATTGTGTAGTCATTGCTGTTCCCTGGTGCCCTGAAGCAGCAGAGGACACAATAAGGTTCTGGGGGTTGTGTACCTCATTAACTAAGCCGGTTGAGCTTCTTTGGCTACAAAGGAAGATGTTCCTTCAGCATAGTCTCCACTTCCTTTACAGTGACCAAATTCGGGGTCCCTGGTCCTTGAAATCTTTCAATTTCTTTATATTTTCTGAAGGCTTTAGCTAAACATGTTCAATCCATTTATTACTTAACTGGAAGAGGAGGCAAAATGGCAAAATTTGCTGATAATACAAAAAGGCAGGTTAGGACTAGTGAGAAATGTGAGGAGCTAGGCTAATTATGGGGCTACAGCTTGATGGCATATTAAAGTCATTGTAAGCAAAAGTCAGATTCTGCACATTGAAGAGTTCTGTTAAGCTTTTTGGGTGCATGCTGGGCTGTTGAAGAAAAGCACTGATAGTCCAAGTGTTGTAAGGAAGGTGGAGATGCTTAGATGGTTCCATTTAACACGTGTTGTCATGTTGCACATGAGAGATTTGGGTAATAGGGGTGTATAAACATGGGTGACAAAACTGCCCCTGCCTATTAAGGGTATACTGGGTGCAGCATTTGCTAGCAGAGCTGAATACCGTTCAGACTTGCTCTGCTAAACCAGTGACCTTATCAGATTCTCCCTGAAGTGTATCTGATAAAGGAATGTGCTGGAGGGTAACGCACAATTATCTTACCTGTCAAGCTAGTGTCTTCATTTTGCCTGTTATGGCACCAAGGGAATAATTGCAATGGGCAGTGACTTATAAACACTTCTCTGTGGTTGGCACAAATGTTGAGGACATTTTATCAGGTCCCAGGTAGGCACTGGGGGCTGATGTGGGAGCCATACTGTTTGCACTCCTGAGTGAGAGATCTGTCCAAAGAGAATCCTTCTTTATTTTCTTCTATTGCAGTGGTTCCCACCCTTTTTAGACTGTGGACCAGTAAATCATGGACTGGAAGTGACTGGGCTGGTAAACTGCAGACTGGCAAACTGCAGTCCAGAAGTGACTGGGATACTGCAGAGCGGCAGCTGACCCTTTTATATACTCAATATAAAATATACTGAGTATAAAAAAGGGTTGGCTGCTGGTCTACAGTATCCCAGTTACTTTGTCTGGCAGCCAACCCTTCGCGGCCTAGTACTGGGCTGTGGCCCGGAGGTTGGGAACCTCTGTTCTACTGAGCATTGTAGGATCAGAGGGGAATTTGGTCTGTGCCAGGCGGAGGAAGAGTCCAAGGGCTAGAATAAAGTATTCTGTGCTATGAAATATAGCAGCTGCTGCTTTAGTTTGGGAACAAAACAAAATAAAGTTTTGGCAGCTGCTGCTAATTTTAATGAATAAGGGAATGGCTTGGGTGACCTGTCTGGGAAGGTGTTTGGTATAAGCATGTATTTATATATATCTGGACTAGCATTCATATGGGCATTTCTGCTTATATTTATGGGCATCTCTTCTTGCATGTGGGTCTGCATGTTCTTCGTGGAATCACTTACACTTAGAATCAAAGCTTCCAAAGTGGCTGTGTAGAGGAGGCCCTTCTCTAGTAGTAGGCTTCTTGGGGACCCTGGATAAACTCAACATTGGTGCTGTGAAATGGTAGCTCCTTGACAGCCCTGTTTCTAAGGCTGCAGATTCTGATGATGGTGCACCGTGTAGAGCAGCTTCTGGCTCCCTCCCTCCTTTGCAGCTGAATTGCCCAAGCAGGACTGACACTGGTAACAACTTGTTCTTGTCAGTGCACTGAGTTGATGTGACTTAGAAGGAACCCACAGGGAGCAGATAAATGCAGTGACAAGGGTCATTGCTATACAGGCTCCAGTCTGGCCACAGCCACATTTCAGTGTTCACCTTAAGTGCATGCAGAGATCCTTCTGAATTATCCGTCTTAGACACAGGTCCATTTGCTAGGTTTGCAGAATTTCCAAGATAAGTGAGATGAAAGGATCCTGAGCAGAAGTGTTTAAAGAATAATTGTAAAGTTACTTGGCTGACTCTAGAGCTTGAATGTGAAATCTGAGCTATTGTTTTAGCGGGGAATGTGAACTCTGTAGCTGTATGTGCTGGTCCAGTATTGTCTGGAAGTTCTGGGGAGCTGGCTGTCACCCAGATGACTCAGCTGTAAGTAGTCTAGGCAGTTGGAGGTGGCTGGATGTGATATCAGCCGTATCATCCATTTGTGAGTGCTGGCCACAGAAGATGACTTGACCACCTTAGCCCTATGGTTTACTAGGCTCAGTAGGAACTCTGGCTCTTTGCTCAAAAGCATCAGGCCACACACTAGTTTGTTATTCCTTTGCCCTAAGAGGAGAGTCCTTTTTTTTTTTTGGTTTTTGTTTAATTGCTGGAGCTTTTCCCCCTTTGCACACTGGCAGGTTACTTTGACAGGGATCTCCATAGCCCAACAAAAGTTGCTTGGATCCTTCCTGCCCTGATAATGCCAGCTGCTGCTTATTTCCTCCAAGCATCTTCTCTTCAGTCTATTTCAGACTGGGCCCTTGGCAGAATGACTCAGGGAGCAATGATCCCTGACAAAGGGAGAATGTTGTGCTGAAACCCTGGCTTCATAGTTTCTAGGGTCATAGATTTCATAGACATTAGGGCTGGAAGGGACCTCGGGAGATCGAGTCCAGCCCCCTGCCCAAAGGGCAGGAAGTCAGCTGGGGTCATAGGATCCCAGCAAGATAAGCATCCAATTTACTCTTGA
>NW_017728947.1:77836980-77847757 GCF_001723895.1 Crocodylus porosus
CCCATGTTCGTCTTGGAGTCCCCACCCCTGTAACCTATTTAGGTCCAATTGCAGCCTATTCCTCCCTTCTAGCGTGCCCACGTCCCCCCACACCTTAGTGTTATCAGCAAATTTGAACAGGGGGCTTTTTACCCCCTCGTCCAAATCGCTGATGAAGATGTTGAACAGTGCGGGCCCGAGGACCGAGCCCTGCGGAACCCCACTGCCCACATCCCTCCAGGCTGAAAATGACCTGTCCACCACCACCCTCTGGGTGCGGCCCTCCAGCCAGTTAGTGACCCAATTGACTGTGTGGGTGTCAACACCACAGTCCCCCAGTTTCTTAATGAGAACAGCGTGAGAAACCATGTTGAAGGCCTTCTGAAAGTCCAGGAAGACTATGTCCACTGCTACCCCTGCATCTAAGGATTTGGTGACCTGGTCATAGAAGGCTACCAGGTTGGTCTGACAGGACCTGTCACTAATGAACCCGTGTTGGTTGCCCCTAAGCATGACCTCCCCTGCTGGCCCCTTGTGGATATGTGCCAGAATAATTTTCTCAAAAAGCTTGCCCAGGATCGAGGTAAGACTAACTGGCCTATAGTTTCCCAGGTCCTTCTTCCCCTTTTTGAAGATGGGAACTACGCTGGCCCTCTTCCAGTCCTCTGGGACCACACCAGAGCACCACGAGTGCTCATAAAGCCGTGGCAGGGGTCCTGCAATGACCTCAGCCCATTCCTTTAGTACTCTAGGGTGGAGATTGGCTGGACCGGCTAACCTGAATACATCCAGTCCCTCCAGAAGTTCCATAACTAGTTCCTTACTAACCCTTGGCCTAGGTGTGCCTCCCCTGGGGCTTGAGGGGGGCCCAGAGGGTGGGTGGCTGTTCCAGTCCCTGCTTAGGAAGATGGAGGCAAAGAAATCATTAAACATGTTGGCTTTGTCATCTGGTGTGACGACCAAATTTCCTACCCTGTCCTACAGGGGCCCTGCGTTACCCGGAACCTTCTTTTTACCCCATGTATTTAAAGAAGGACTTCTTATTGTCCTTAATCTGGGAAGCTAGTCCCAGTTCCATCTCTGCCTTGGCCTTCCTGACTGTCCCCTACATCCCCGAGCAGCTGCAGTATAGTCATCCCTGGTGATGTCTCCTCCTTTCCATTAGGTGTATGCCTCCCTTTTAGCTAGGAGACATTCCCAGATGCTTTTGGTGAGCCATGGGGGCTTCCGAATGGTGAGAGCTGAGAAATGGGTCCAGTCAGTCTCTTCTCTCATTGCAGGGTTGCTGTTGAAGGGATCTTCCCTTTAAAGAAGACCCCTCATTACCAGGGATCCTGGTTTTCTCTTATTAAAAAAAAATCTGCAAATACTCTGGTGAAAAAAATTGCAAAATGACTGATTAAAATTAAAGGCCCTCCCAGGCACTGCTTGTGCCCCTTGCCCCCCATTCACAGCCTCTGCCCCCAAGCTGTCAGGGCAATGGGGCCAGGGACCCAGGTCTGGAACTCCCTGCTCCCAGTAGAAGGCAGCTGCAGCAGAAGGGCACGGAGCTGGCTCCCCCACTGCTACCTGCTGCGGGCTCAGGCAGGGTTCGGGCCAGTTCCTAGGGGCCGCACGCACTCCCGGGTGGCAAGGGGGACCCGCTTTCCCAGATCCGTTCATGGCGCAGGCTGCAGGCTTGAGGTCTGTCCCTGCTTTCCTCCCATGGGGCCTCTGCAGCATTTGCAATGCATAGGGGGTTCATGGAGGTGCATGTGCACCCCCTGAAATTGGCAGTGCATCCCCTGACAAGTGCTGGTGGCGTCTGTGGGCGGTTGCCGCTCACCACCCCTTCCCTCGCTGCCAACATCGCCAGTGGTGTCTGCAGGTAGTCCCTGATCGCTGCTGGCTGCAGTTGACACTGCCAGCGGCGTCTACAGGTGGTCACTGACCACTGGTCAGCATTTGCCATCCCCCTCCAGCTGCTGACGCTGCCCTGGCCGCTTGTGGGAGCTCCCTGCTTGCTGCCACCGCCTGCAGGCGGTCGTCGTGCCCCCCCAGCCTCTGGGGGGCATGCATTGTTCATGTTCTGCAGTGCCGCAGGCACACCCCAGGGTGGCTGGGAACAGTGGTGCCATGAGGGGATCTGCTGCCCTGGCGACATGTCTTCTGCTGCTTTGAGGGGCGCAGCCCTGCGCTGCTTCCCTCGGTGCAGCCCCGTGATTTGGAGACATGTCACCAGTAAGAGATCCCCAGCTGTGGGCCCACTGTTTCGTGCCCCCTGCTTCTGTCCCCCATGACCTGGTGTGGCTGGGGGGACAGAGGAGCTGCACAGGGATCTTCTACCGGCTGCTCGCCCTGCGCTGCCCTGGCGACATGCCTCCTGCACACGGGGCTGCACTCCTCAAATGCAGCAGGAGGTGCATTGCCAGGACAGCAGGGGGCGCGAGGACATCCCTGCGCAGGCCTGCTGTTCCTAGCCGCATTGGGTTCTGGCTGAGTGCCTGCAGAGGCCCTGCCGGAGGGAAGCAGGGTGGCAGCCTGAGCCTGCAGCCTGCCCCACACACAGATCGGTAGAGTGGGTACCCCCTGAACGCTGAGTGAAAAACACAGAGCGCCTGGCCGGCTGCATGTGGACTGCGAGCGGCGCTATTGGCTCAACCAGGCTTGGTGCCTCCATGTGCAGCTTCCCTTAAGGGCCCATAGCACCGCTCGTGGTTCACAGGCAGCCGGGCACTCCATGTCTCTCACCAACACCTCCCTGCTTCCGGCCACAGTGTCTGGCTGGCTGCACGTAGACTTCAAGTGGTGCTATGGGCCCTTAAGGGAAGCCACACATGGTGGTGCTGAGCCCAGTTGGGCTGATAGTGCCTCTGGCGGTCCACGTGCTGCTGGCTGGTCACTCCGCGTTGTTTACCAACACTTCCCTGCTCCCTCAGCTCGCAGCCAGCTCCTTGCAAACCCCACTTACCTAACCTTACAGGCTCTGGAAGGAAAGTGAACCAGAGGTAAGTCTTGGGACTGACTAAAAGCCTCAGGCCCTGCCCTTGCCCTTCCCCTTCTCCCTCCCTCTCTGGGTAGGGCTGGGGGTTTCCCACCCCTTTTGCAATCAGCTTTTGCAGGCTGGAACTGTGCCAGCCTACAGAGGTCTCTGCAAAAGTGTGAAAACTTTGGGTTTCTCTGCTAAAAGAGAAAATCTGTGTTTTCTCTAATAAAAAAGGGAAGTCTGTGGTTTTCTCTGTTTTTCCATGGGAAAAGGAAAACCCAGATCCCTATTCATCACCCATGACCTCTTCCTAGTGTGTTCAGAGAGGGCAGGCTACTACACCCTGGGGTTTTTGACTGCCTCCTATTCTAGAGCACTTTTACTTGCCCACCTCTGGGACCAGAAGGGATCAGATTCTCTTCACCTTCCTTTCTCCTTCAGTAACATCTTTAGCTGGGAATGAGTCCAGACCAGGTGAAGTAGTGAATTTGATTTTAATTTAGTGTTGGGTTTGATGCATAGGAGAGTAGGAAGTGGGTAACATTGGTCAGAAGAAAATGATGTGGAGGAAACAGTGCAGGGTTTCCAAAGACAGCTCTGTTTTCTGCACCATAGTTTCAACCTACATATCATCCTGTTCCAGCCTGGCCTGTTGTGGAATCTCCATCCTTGGAGATTTTTAAGATCTGGCTAGACAGAGCCTTGGCTGGGATGATATAGCTGGGGACAGTCCTACTTGGAGCAGGGGGTTGGATTAGATGACCTCCTGAAGTCCCTTCCAGCCATGATTTTCTATGATTCTATGTCCCTCCTCTGCTGATACTTATTCTAATGTATGACACTTATTACCCGTCTCCTCTTATTCTAGTGCTGTCCCCCCTGAAGCTCTGCTGATGCTCCTCAGTCCTAATCTGTGTTTTCGTTCCCACCCCAGTTCCTAGTCTGTTTCCAAGCCATGTTCATGCCTTTATCATATACTTTCAGTCCCCTGTAGCTTCAATGTGTTCACAGCAGACATCTTGCCACCTGTGCAGTAGTCTGGCCAATGTGTTCATTAGGAACTAGGCTGAGACAACCTAATTTTTCATTTTTGCAACTGGATTGTGAATCCTTCCTGTCCTGAGGTGAAAGATGAATTCCCAACTTGCTCTTTTAACCTCTGTCATAGATGGTTGTTCTTTCAGGCCACAGGTGACCATGCTCTGATCGCTTGCAGACGAACCAGCCAGTGGCTTGAGCAGAAATCCCCTGTAGCTGTGTTCAGTCCTGCTGACCTGCTACCTACCTACTGTATCACCAGCAGCATGCTGTAACACCTTTTGTTTTCCTGGGAGGTCCCATGCAGGGTCTAGCCAGTTCTGTCTACGTAGCATGGTGAAATCTGGTGTGATTATAGCCCAAGAAACACATCAACTTAAAAACAACCCTGGAAGTCTGGTATGTTTTACACTACAATTTCATCCTAACACAGTCAATTTTTTTGCAAAAAAATTAAGTTTATACAAACAAACAAACAGACAAAAAAGACAAGCTTTGCTTTTGCGTTTTAGACGTCTTTAGTTTACTTAAATGTAATATAATTGTAGGACATATGTGCAATTAATGAAAGAAAGTTCCTTTTAAAAAAACTGTTGACTGCTTATAATTGTTGGACATATGTGATTTAATTAAAGAAGAAGCAATGCATAGACAAGACCACTCCCCCACACAACCCCCACCCCAATGACAGATGCCCCCCCACCCTTCCACCTGCGTTGCTCAAACAAATCTCATTTCAAGATGGGAAATGAATTCTCAATCACAACATGCCTAGTAATTAACCGCACTGTAATTCCAATGTGCAGCGCTGTCACCCACCATCAGGAGGGGGGTAGGGAAGGCGCTGTATTTTGTTGATGGTTGAACATTTGTTTTCCTCATCATTTTGACACCAGAGGTAATTGCCATTCCTGAAATATTCTCTCGCTACCGTTACAAAGCAACTGTTAGGGACAAATTAATTATGAAGACTCTCGTTATGGCAGATTAATAGGCCAACAGAGAAGCTTTCTTTCCTTTCCTTCTGTGTTTGGGCAACTGGATACTAAAATGTAACAGCTCCCATATATCCATTAAAGGCTTGTGTTGTCTCTAGAAGCCAACAATATTTTTGTTGCACGTGGGGATTTACAGAAATAAGAATAGCATAGATATAATGGGTTTCCAGGGTTGCTTTTACTGAACAGTTGTTTGGGAGTTGTTTCTGCTGTGATAGCAGACTATGTCTGGGACTGAACAGGCTTGGGTCTGACCATGTCTTGTGGCTGGTAGGTTATCGAAACAATCCCAGCTTTCTGCAGTTAAGTGGTTGGTGGTTCAGTGTCTTCTGTCTGAGATGTGATTTGATTCCAATATACTGGAGTACTAGATGGCATGGGAATGTTAGACCTCTAGAGCTGCTGCTTTTTTTTGGAAGAGATGTAAAGACCAGTTTATGACTACTTTATGTCTATTGGAAGCATCATGCAGGGTTAGTTGGGGTATTGGATCTGGTGTATTGGTTAAATTCTAGCTGACTAATTATATGCTACTACCTAAAGTCTGTTGGCCGTTTCAAAATTGGCTACAGTATTTGTCAGTTCCTGGCCAAAATAGCATTACTGTAGGCTGTTAAGTAGCTATGGCTAGTATTTTGTTCCATCCCAGAGATGACTGCATGCCTGTGGTAGAAGTGTTTTTTGTTTTTGTTTTTTTTGTTTTTTTTCCCTGTGTGTAACCTGTTTATGATACATGCACATAGTAATGTTTATGATTGTCTTAATGTTGCTTGGCTGTTCTGTGTTTGAAGGATGTGTGTTTGAGATAATCTGGACCACTAGTGAATGTGCATGTAGGCAACTGCTCACCTAGTTTGAAATCACTTACTATAACTGTGCACAGACTGGGTAATTGTGCATTCAGAAAAACATTTGGATGTACAACTTGTGCTTGTGTGTATCCTCAGGAGTAGTTCTCAGTACTGGGTAGTCAGTTGAAAGTACTGAAGTCTACTGGTAGTACTGAATTGGAAGTCACTTGCCTATTCTTGCAATGAACAGGGTAAAAAAAAAAAAAGGAGAATGTGGATGGAGAATATGCATGTCATTGATGCTCAGATTTTGGGGAGGAGATGGGGACTTGTGTATGATCTTCATCAGGCTGATTAGGTTATTGGCTCTGCATTCTCTTTTTTAGGCCTTATGCTAGTTACTAGACAGAAATAACTTGGCAGTCATGTAGCAGAGCTGTCTTTGCTGTATAAGCATATCCTTGCCTGCTTGTTCTGCTCAGCACTTCATACCTTCTGCTTCTACATATAGTACTTTGCATTCTGGGCAGGATCAAGCCCTCTGGCAATTACAGTGAAGTTTTTCAGGCCTTGTACTCCTTAACCAGAACAGGGTGGCACCAGTGTGTGCTAGTGGCCAAACCCAAAACAGGATTTACCCTCTTCCATTCTCCAGTCATTGTGGACAGGGCCCCATGGTGTAGTGACTTCACTTATCTTAAAAGGGCTTTCAGGGTTTCTTTGTAAAACATACACGTGCTGTTACAGTTAATGTAAGGGGGAAGATTAAATGTGAGACTAGAACTGGCACTTCTTACATAGCACAATGTAGCATTACCTTAAGACTACTGACTGCTCTTAGACTTTTCTTCATCCTTCTCTTGTTTGGTGCTAGATCACCATGGTTCTTTCTGGGATGAAGGCTTTTTTGATGGATGTGTGCAATGTTGGCACCTTGTCAGTGGGGGTGTACTGTGGTGGGCTAATTCTTTGGAGTCATAGTAATATGAGGATGGGAGAACTGGAGTGATAGTAATTTTACCTTTAGAAGTGTTGTCTTTTCCACAGCTTCACAGCTTGTACATGTCTGGTTACATCCTGAACACTGTCTTTGATTTAGTTTGTCGCTGAAGATAGACATCAGGTAATATTCCAGAATGTGTTGAGATTTTCTTGTCTCTGGTATTTTTTAACTGCTACTTCTGGCTCAGGATTGACCTTCTGTGTCTGGTTTTCTGTTTCTCATTTGACGAAGATATGAAGTTCTTCACTTTATGAGAGATTCTGATGAAAATCTCTGGGTAGTCTGTGTTGTCTTAGTGCAGGGGTGGGCAATTATTTTGGGCGGAGGGCCGCTTACTGAGTTTTGGCAAGCCATTGAAGACCACATGATAGGCAGCCAGGGACAGATAAATATTAATTTTCTAAATTTTTTAGGGGCCCTGTGGGCTGGATAGAATGGCCTAGCAGGCTGCATTTTGCCCACCCCGTCTTAGTACTTGTTAAATTGTGCTGATGACTATTGTGAAAGAGATGAAAGGGGAAAAAAATGAAGGCTGTGTATGTTGATGCTTTGGAGATTGTGGTGGAACTATGGAAAGAAATGTAGTAGTCTCTTGATGTGTGGAGCCCATGTACAGAAGAAAGTGGAATGAAAATCAGTAAAGATGAGAGTGAAACAATGGTTGTAATAAGGACTCTATAGATGGCAGAGTTATCTTAAGAGGAAAGTAATTAAATGTAGTTGGTGGATTTAAATATCTTGCATCAGTGGTCAGAAGTGAAGAGAGGCCTGGAGAAAACTGACAGAGTTGGAGGGTAAATGGTTGGGGGTGACAGAAGTACCCCTAGGGAAGCTGTGTTAGTGATGTACATGTTTACTACATCCTGATTACATTGTAAAGGGCAGAAACTTGAGTGTTAACAAAGGGATTTCAGTTGATTGCAAAGTGCAGAAATGAGGGTTTTTTTAAGGGCAGTTATTGGGAGGTTTAGCTGAGATTGGGCAAGGGATGATTGTATAAGAAGTGTTTTAAATTGGGAATGTTGGAAGATCCAAGTATAAGGATAAAGGCAGGTGTAGTTTGTTTATGTGAAAAGATCATATGAAGACAGCAGACTGCAGGTAATATTTGGGCTATGTATTGTGGGCAAGAGGCCAAGTGGAAGGCCGTAGAAAAGAATGGAAGATGAAGTTTGGAAGGACATTTTTACTAGAGGGGTTTCCTGGGAGGAAATTGCAGCAAAGGGTGGTGAAAAGATAAGAAGAGTAGGATAGAGTTAGGATAGTGACATATCCCGTGAAAGCCTAGAATTGGCAGCTGTTCATGATAGTGATGGTGACTTGTACAACTGATGGCCTTAACTTCTGTCTACAGATAGAGGCATGGGTAGCGGCAAGTGAACTTCTGCTACTCTCCCCTGCTGAGGTGCCCCTTCCATGGGCTGATTTCCCTAGTGATGGGTGCCTCTGGTAGCGAGAGAGAAACACTGTTACTCTATTCAGTCCCTGGCCTTCACTTTGAGATGCCCACTAAAAAGACAAGTTGGTGGCTTTTGTGATGGGGGCTTATCTTCATTGGCAGCTAGCTTGAAATCCAGGAATTCATCCCCTGGGCTACATAATGGCCACTGGATGTCGAGACATTTTGTTTACTTTGGTATTGGGCTGAACTGGCAATCTGAAAACAAGCCTTTTCTAACTTCCTTTTGAATTCTCTGAGCTTAGCCAGTTTCATACGTCTCAGGAGCAGACCAGATAATGACAACAGGGCAAAGTAGAAAGACAGTGTTTCCTTGAAGTAAGAATTAGACAAGATCTCTGAGAACTTTTTTGAATAAGGTTTTCCAGACTCCTATAGATTAATAGACATTAGGGCTGGAAGGGACCGCATGAGACCATTGGGTCCAGCCCCCTGCCCAAGGGGCAGGAAGTCAGCTAGGGTCAGATCACCCCGGCAAGTTAAGCACCAAGTGTTTCTTAAAGGTATCCAGAGTAGGTGCCTTGCACCACTTCTGGGGGGAGTTTATACCAGACTCTGGTGACTCGGACAGTAAAGAAGTTTTTCCTTATGTCCAGTCTAAAATGGTCTTCCAGCAATTTGTGACAGTTGGACCTTATCTTTCCTTGGGGTGCACTGGTGAACAGATGTTCTTCCAGTTCCTGACGCATAGCCAGACAAATATAACAGCCCTGACTCTTGGACATTCACCTCTTACGTGACATGGGTACAAAAAGTCAGGAAGCCCCAACTGGAAGGGCTAGTACATAAAGGTATATGAGGAAGCTAGATCTAAATTTCACCCCTGTCATGGCTCAGTGGAACAAAGTCAAAGTGCAGAAAATAGGTTTGATGTAGTTCAGGGCTGTCCCACTGGCAGCCAGTGAAATGTTAACATGAAGTCATTGAGCCCCTGCAGCCACCTCTCCTAGTGTTGTGTGGTAATGGAGGGCCTGGGGGGCCACATGCCACTAGTGCAGCCTGCATTCCCAGGGTGGGGATCCAGGTGGGGCTGTTGCCCTCCCTCTGCAGTGTGTGGCTTACATAGCATACAGACTCCAGCCTCATTGAAGTTGCACAGTGCTGGTGTAGTTCATTGTGATCCCAGCAGAGATAAGTTGATTAGTTTGTTATTGCTGTGGGATGTATACCTGTATATTGCTGGTGAGGGGAAATGTAAACTTCCTGGCATCACAATGAAAGCAACATGCTTTACCTGGTGAGCGAAACGAGGAAACAGGTAAGCAATGGGGGCCAGGGCAATGCTGGGACTAGGGGAGCAGTACACACATCCACGGGAGGCCTCAAATGCATCTACACAAATGCTTGTAGCATGGGAAACAAGCAGGAGGAACTTGCCCTCCTGATGGCTGACGCCAGCCTGGACATAGTGGGGATCATGGAAACGTGGTGGGACTCTACACATGACTGGGTGGTGAATGTCAAGGGCTATAGGTTGTACAGGAGAGACAGGATAGGAAGGAGAGGTGGGGGCGTGGTACTCTATATCAAGGAGGAATACACATCCTCGTTAATTACCAAGGTGTCAGAGGAGCGGGACTCTGAGGTGCTTTGGGTTAGAATACAAGGCAGTCAAGGGGTGAGAGATTTAATGGTGGGGGTCTACTACAGACCTCCCAGCCAGGGAGAAGAGCTTGACCAGGAATTCTTAGGTCAGCTCACAGAGGTGGTGAGGGCTAAAGATGTGGTAGTCATGGGGGACCTGAACTTCCCGGATATCGGCTGGGAGGAGCAGTCAGCCAGGTCTGACTGCTCACGTAGGTTCTTAGACAGAGTGCAGGACCTCCATCTAACCCAGGAGGTGCAAAGCCCCACCAGGGGGGACGCCTTGTTGGACCTAGTGCTGGCCACAGGTGACCTGGTGAGGGGACTGTGGGTGCTCGATCACCTGGGCGATAGCGATCATCACCTGCTGGAATTTATCATCCAGCGCAAGGTGGCAAGGGCATGCAGTAAGGCAGCAGCCCTAGACTTTAGAGGGGCAAACTTCAGCGAGCTAAGGAGGATAGTTGGGGATGCGCTGAGGTCCCAGAGGGGAGGGGAGCCAGATGTCCAAGGAGAGTGGTTGCTCCTTAAGGGGGCGATCCTCCAAGCACAAAGGAAGGTAATTCCAATGAGGATCAAAAGGAGCAGGAGAGCACACAAACCTCCATGGCTCACCAAAAGCATCCGAGAATGTCTCCTTGCCAAAAAGGAGGCGTATACCCAATGGAAGGAAGGAGTCATCACCAGGGATGACTATTCTGCAGTTGCTCGGGGTTGTAGGGGGGCAGTTAGGAAGGCCAAGGCAAAGATGGAATTAGGACTAGCTTCTCAGATTAAGGACAATAAGAAGTCCTTTTTTAAAACATAGGGGGCAAAAAGAAGGTCCCGGGTAACGTGGGGCCCTTGCAGGACGCGTTGGGGAATTTGGTCGTCACACCAGACGACAAAGCTAACATGTTTAACTATTTCTTTGCCTCTGTCTTCCTAAGTAGGGACCAGAACAGCCACCTCCCTGCTGGG
>NW_017728947.1:77847857-77937449 GCF_001723895.1 Crocodylus porosus
TTTCCTGCCATGGCGGGGGGTCGGACTAGATGATCTACTCGGGTCCCTTCCAACCATGAAACTATGTCTAATATAGAGCCCTACCCAGAGCACCATTTTCCTCATCCTTTAATGACACCAGGTCAAATAATTTTTACAAGTGAATTGATTTTTAAGTGCTGTTTCTGCAAGCTCAGCCAGGAATGTGAAAGTCAAGATGGGTTCTCTCTGGTTCCGGCGGTACCAGCAGTGATGAAGATGCTGGAGGCCAAATGCCTACCCTCAGTGATATCTGTATAAGCCCATTGTCGCCAGATTTTGTTATTGCTTACCCCAATCCAACCCTGTCATCTCATCTGGGAGTATAAAGAAGGGACTGAAATCAGAATCCATCTGATAATGGCAGTGTAACAAATGTATTGGTTGTGTGTGAATTATTCATCATAGACATCATCTTATTCTCTCATAGCTTTGCCTTTTCTTTGGGGCTACTAAACTCCAGTTTCCAGAATTAACAATTCTTGTTTATATATTGGTTCTGCGGAGCTAATGGGAGGAAAGAGCTACAAAAACCCTTCCATTTTTGCTACTGTAGTCAGCAGCTCTGACTTTAATACTCAGAGGGGCACCGGTCTGCCGAATAACAAGGAGTCTTTTAATAATATTTTAAAAGTAGGATTTCATTTGGAGGATCCATGCTTTCTTACTACCACTTATTGGGGCACCTCTATTACTGGACACAGTGCTATAGCTGTGGCCACAATTTTGTGGATTTGGTAGTCCAGTTCTGTTTTTATGGTCTCTCCTGGTCTGCTCCTTGTCTCAACTTAATTAAATTGGCTTACTTCTGATGTGCATGTCTCTGTAGTTTCTGGACACCTTGGTGTCTGGTCAGTGGTTGAAGAATGGAATAGAACAGGGAAACTTGTCAGATTTACTGATTTAAGGTGCAGTGATTAGGAAAAGGAGTCTATCTCCTCCAATTTGGGAAAAGAGCACTACCTTGGAATACTAAGAAGTCCAGCCTGACCGCAGCAGAAGCCTTCCTTTTGTTTTTCTGTGGTTGGAGTAGCAGTAGGACAGTGAATGCCAGAGCTATGGCTGGGTGGCTGCAGTTGCTGGAATCTGTTTGCTGCATTAGTCTTGCAGATAGAGTGATCTGCTGGGAGAGAGGCTGTTACAAGAGGGAATAGCTGCCTTCACAGTGCTTAATTGCCTGACATTGACTCAGATGGGTCCTGATTGGAGGTCAGGCATGACAGGCAGCTAGTAGGTTGGGATTAGAAGGGTGGGAAGGAAAGAGGGGTAGTAATGTCAGCCTGGATTCCTTTGTACAGGTGGAATTGATGTGACAATTCCTTCCTTCCAGTTCCAGTGTCTGGGTAGGCGGCTTCTCTGATTACTGTGTTCTCATGTTCAGAAGTTAGACTGTGGGGAGCAGTCTTGTCTGGGCCCCTGGGCAATGGACTCAATTAGTGGTTCTTAACCTTTTTAGACTCAAGGCATCCCTCATTAGACTGAAGGCAGCCCTTTATAACTTCTGTGAACTGAGCAGTATCCCATTTCCAAAAGTAATTCATTTATTATACTGATTACCTCCTTGCAGAGGAGCCAGTTATTGAGGGCTGGGAACAACCAAACAGGGACAAGCCTAAGCCTACACTTATCTGTTTATCTCCTCACACCTGGCTGTACCCTTCAAAGGATTTTTTAGCACCCTAGGGTGCCCCAGCATCTTGGTTGAGAGTCACAAGCTAGATGAAACTGAGGGTTTTCCATCTCTACAGGTGGTTCCCGCTCGCCACCAACTACAAACGGTGCGCCGCCGCCGCCCCCCCCCCCCCCCCATTTTTAAAGGTGTCAGTCGATCTTGAGATCCACAGTTGTCTTGGTCTCCTTGCTATCGGATCAAGGTCCTGTTCTGTCAAGAGCTGTGGAAGATGATGTGGAGCAGCTTCTCCACAATAAAAGAAGTCACTCACAGGCATCTTTCACGCGAGCACATTCCTCATGCCCTTTGGTGACCAGCTAATAGTGTAATAGGAGTGTGAGGTCTGGAAGCTCCTAGTCATGAACTGGCACAAAGGCAGCAGTTACAAGAAGGTTGTCTAGCACTTGGATAAGACAGGAGTGCAGTTTGGCAGCTGTAACTGAGCAGCCCTCTTCAGGATATGCTCTGCTCGCCCCACATGTGGATGAGGCTAGAAAAACTGCCCTAAACATAGCCTGTCTAATACAGCATTCTGTATTTCTTCTTGACTGGATAATCACTTCCAGGTAGGATCACCTTTACTGCTGTCGAAAATACCGGCAAGGACACACTATTATTTTCAGGACCTGGAACATCAGGACCCTCATGGACTACCGTAATAGCGAACGCCCAGAGTGCCATGCTGCAGTTGTGGCCTGAGAGCTCAGGTGATGCAATATCAATGTAGCTGCACTGAGGAAGACTTGAAGAGCAGGAGATGGGCAGCTCAAAGAATGTGGAGGCTGCTATACCTTCTTCTGGAAGGATAAACAGGGAGGAGAACATTGACTTCATGGAGTTATTTTTTCCATTAAGAATGAACTCAAACCAACTTGGTGACTTCTCTGTTGGAATTAATGAGTGGCTCATGACTGTCTTGAACTGGTGGGGAGCCAATATGCCACTGTCATCAGCACGTTTGCCCTGACTCTTGACACCACCGATAAAAACCAAGGAGGAATTCTACACCAACCTTGACCAAGTTATTTCTGACGTTTTGGAGGGAGACCAATTTATTCTTCTTGGTGATTTCAGTGAAAGAGTCAGAAGAGACTCTAACTTCTGGAATGGAGCCATCGGCAAATGAGTAAGAAAGGTCAACTCCAGTGGCATCCTCCTTTTAAACAAATGTGCAGAGCGTGGACTCACTATCACCAACTCACCATTACCAACCTGTTCTGCCATAAAAATGGGCATAAGACATCCTGGCAACACCCACGATTTAAGCATTGGCACCTGATTGTGTCATCATCCATGGCCAGGACTGCAAAGATATCTGTATCACCTGAGCTGATGATTGCAGCCCATCACAGACTTATCTGCTTGGTTATGTCACTTAAACTGGCTCCCAGACAATGGCTGCAGCAGAAGCAATGCTGACGGCAGATCAACATTGAAGGAACTGAGGACCCAAGGAAGCAAGACCTCTTTCACCAGTGCCTTAATGAAAAACTGGTGAATTCCAGTGAGCAACAATGGGAGAATGTCAGCAGTTAGTGGGGTGCCCTCAAGGCCACCATCATCAGCACCTATGAAGAGATGCTTGGATTCTCTACCAGGAAATATGGTTTGATAAGAAGAACCAGAAGATCCAAGAGTTGATCAATCACAAGTGCAAGGCCTTTCGTGCTTGGCAAAATGACATGAACTCCAAGCAAAATAATTAATCTCCAACAAGCCAGGGCAAAGGTGGATATGCAATGTGAAAAACAAAAGGTGAAAAGACAAAGCTAAGGAGATTCAACATCTGGCTTACATCCACTATTTGTGCTGCTTTTTCAGTGCCAGCAAAGCCACCAACAGTCTGAGCACTTGGGGACCAACCCTCTTAAGACCTGAGGATAGAGGAGACCTGATTAAGGAAAGAGGAGGCTCTTTTGATGCAAGTGTTCTCAACTTCATCCCAAAACACAGTCAGAGATGATCTTGGAATCCTTCCAACCCTTGAAGAGGTGAGGAAAGTTGTCAAGCAGATGAAGAACAAGGTGTCTGGAGTGGATGGAATCCCTGCAGAAATCTTCAATCAGGAGGAAGAGGAGGTCACATCACAGCTTCATGCCCTCACCTTAAGGACCTGGAATGATGAGGAAATTCCAGCCCATGATTGTGATAATCTTCAAGAAAAGAGATGTCTGACTGTGGAAACAACTACAGAGGGACTCCTGTGCTGTCCACCACAGGAAAGATCATTGCAAGAACCCTTTTGAACTGTCGTCTTTCACTTGCTGAAGAGCTCCTCCCAGAATTTCAGAGGGGTTTAGGACATCTAGAGGCGCAACTGACATATTCTTCACAGCTTGCTAGCTACAGGAAGAATGCTGGGAACAATATATGTCGCTCTAAATTGCCTTTTTTGACTTCATAAAAGTTTTTTTTTTTTACTTTTGTTTTGGAGGATCCTTCTGAAGTATGGATGCCCACTGAAATGTTTCACCATTCTCTGCCTGCTCCATGACAGTATGCAAGCGGTGGTTCTTAGTAACGGATCTATCACAGATCCCTTTCAGGTTAGAATGGGAGTTAAGCAAGGCCGCAACGTCACTCCAGTACTCTTCTCAGTATTCCTTGCTGCGATGCTACATCTGACTACCAACAAACTTCCAGCTGGAGTGGAGCTAAACTACGGAATGGGTGGTAAGCTGTGTAACCTCAGCTGACTGAGCCAAAATCAAGACCACTCCAACCTCAATCATTGAGTTCCTGTATGCTGCTGATGCTGTAGTTTGTGCTCACTTGGAAGCAGACCTTCAGGCAAACTTTACCGAAGCATACAAGAAAATGGGACTGATGCTTAACATTCAGAAGACTAAGGTCCTCCACCAACAAGCTCCTAATGAACAGACCCCAGCTCTGGTAAATCAGATCCATGGTAAGACTCTGGAGAATGTTGAGCATTTTCCATATCTTGGAAGCCATCTCTCACAATAGGCTGACATCAGTAAATGAATCCAACATCCCCGCAAATGTGCAAGTGCTACCTTTTGGACACCCGAAGAAATGGGTGGTTGAAGATCATGACATCAGATCTGAAACCAAGCTCATGGTTTATTAAGCAG
Source organism: Crocodylus porosus (assembly GCF_001723895.1). NCBI lineage: Eukaryota > Metazoa > Chordata > Crocodylia > Crocodylidae > Crocodylus > Crocodylus porosus. The sequence goes on from NW_017728947.1 coordinate 77,852,643, forward strand.
TCATGATCCTTACTTTGCTATATAGAGCCAAGGCATGGACAGTGTCCAGGAGGCATCTAAGCTGGTTGGGGAAGTACCATCAATACTGCCTGTGGAAGGTCCTCTGAATCCAGTGGGAAGACATGCACCAACATTAGCATCCTACTGCAAACAAACACCATGAGTACTGAGGTGATGATCATCCAACATCATTTCTATTGGGCTAGCCATGTCATCCAGACTCCTGAAGCAAGTCTTATTCTCCCAGCTCAGCTTAAGGTGTACGCTCAAGAGGAGGGCAGAGAAAGCACTTCAGAGACATCTTCAGGGCATCTTTTAAAAAAAAAAAAAAAAAAAAAAAAAAAAATGCAACATTGATGTCAGTTCATGGGAGACTGTCACCCAGGGCCACCCCAAATAGAGGGAGAATCTGCTGTGTGGAACTCACTACTTTGAAACCTCACAACAGCAACAGGAGATGGAAAAGTGGGAGTGGAAGAAACAGTGCGTCATAGACCAAATCAAGAATCCATCACCACCCAGCCCCCACAGAAACACATATCCAAGCTTCAGTAGAGTCTGTTAATCCTTAATAGGCCTCATCAACCATCTTCAGATGCATAGATAAGACAGTCATGGAAGGCATGTGTGAGGGATAGTTGTAGAAGATAAGGGGAGTTTTCCCTTGTACCTGTATGTTTAGAAGTTGGCTTATGACCAATTGACCTTTATGTATTTTTTTTTTTTTTTAATTGTGCATTGTACAGATGTGTTTGACTGTGTAGAATGGGAATGATGATACTGACCTTTTTAAAGTGCTTTGGGAACTCTGGATTAAAAGTTTTAGATATAGATATATAGAGATACAAAGGTCAGCATTTTCATAAAGGTATATGCATGTGAATTGGGTAGTGCTTCTAAGTCCTTCTAAACTGTTGGCATTTATATCTTATGGTACTCAGTTCCACCAGTTAATAATTCTTGTGTGTGGGGCAGGGAGAAAGATAAAGGAAGGCTTAAGTAGTGTGCCTTTCTATTTTGTGGACAGTCCCTTTTGTTTGCTATTCTGTGAAAAAGGGAAGCAGAAATGGCAGATTTACATCCGGTATACCATTCACTAGGGCTGTGTGAAGCTTTGGGTGCTGATTTCAATTTGGAGGAGATTCAGCCCGATTTGGCAGCCAAATCTCTGAATTGAATCGGGAGACCAGTAAAAAAGGTCTGAATTGATTCGGGCAGTCCCTGCTTGCCATTGCAGGGAGCTGGACCCGGACTCCGTGCCAGTAAGTGGGGAGGGGATCTGGAGGGAGGGAGGGAGGGGACCATGGGGGGACCCCCACCAGGTCCCATCCCCTGCCTGTTCCCCCAGCCCCCCAACCCTTGCCTGTTCTCCCAGCCCCATCAGTGGCTGCCCCACCCAGCCCCAGCATCCTGACACTTAAAAAGCCCCACACTTGCCAGCTGCTGCAGTAGCCATTGAGGCCTCGGGGGCTTGTGGGAGAGCCCCCCATGCAGTGTGGGACAGTGGGGATTGCCCCTCCACCTGGGAGGAGCCAGTGAGTGCAGGGCTTTTTTTTTTTTAAAAGGGCCAGGATGTGGTTCCAGACAGGGACAGCCATTGACAGGGCTGGGAGAGTGGGAGAGATTCAGCTGATTTGGTGGCGGATGAATTTCCGAATCAGATTCGACTAAATCGATCAGGGACAGTAATTCGAATCATTGAATTGAATCACTGTCCTCCGAATTGGTCAAATCCAGAGCAAATATTAGCTGCTTCGCACAGGCCTACCATTCACTAGTGAATTTAATTCCTTCACATTCCCTTCTCTGCATCTCCTCTCTCAGCTGGGTAGTCCTAACTTTATCTCTCTCTTCATACAGAAGTCTTCCCAGGCCTTTAATCATTTTAGATGCCCTTCTCTGGACTTTTTATAGTTCTTTTGTACCCTTTTTGAAATGGAATGACCAGAATGAACACGTTATTCAAGATAAGGATGTACCATTAGTTTATGCAATGGCATTATGATACTTTTAACGTTCTCTCTCCTTTTCTTAATATAGCTTAATAGCTTGTTTGTTTGACTGCTGCTGTGCAGATGCTTTCATTGAGCTGTCCACAGTGATCCCCATGCCATTCTCCTGAGTGGTTACAGTTAATTTAGAAGCCATCAGCATGTCTGAGCAGTACAAATCGTTCCTTCCAACATGTATAACCTTGCACTTGTCTACATTGAACCTGATCTGCTATCATGTTGCTCATTCATTTAGTTTTGTTGTGTTCTTTTGGAATATTTCATATATATATATTTTTTTTCCTAGTATTAAATAAGCTCAATATGTATGACATTCAGTCATCTCATTCTTCATAACTTTGCCAGATCACTGATAGATACAGTAAACCAGGCCTGTCCAACTGTCAGCTTGTAGGCCTTGTGGTCTGAGAGGGATTAATTTGTGGTCCCCAGGCTCTCACTTGATTGTCACGCCCCCACTTCTTCCAGAGTGAAGTGATGTGGTGTGGCACTGCCTGTGATCTCAGGTGAGTCTGTGGCCAGTGTGCAGACATAAGGTGTACATTTGTACCTTTTAGAAGATGGACAGCTCTGCATTAAACTTCATCCCTAGAATGGGCTCATTTGACATACTCTATTGTTGACTTTGACAATATTGTACAGTAAATGTTTGTTTCTACTCTGTTTTCTGTCTCATAAGCTTTTTGCCTATACTTTCTTCTCCTTATCACATTTCCTGTTGTTGCTACCACTGACTCAGCATCATTGGAGCTGACAACAGAAGTGCTTGTGTAGACAGTGCTGCTGCGGCCACTGGCATCTGTGCTGCCATACTGTCTAACTTTACTTGGAGGAGGTCAAAATGAGACTGGAGGGTGGAAAACACTGGTGTCTGAAGAAATCTTAAGTAGAAATACCTCTTTTTTGCCATCATCTGAACTGGAAGTTCCAAAGCTGGGAATTTTGGGGTTGTGAATAAGCTAATGCAGACAAGGCTATAACCACTTTCTGGTTCAGCTGTCTTACTGTTTGCCTTGTGTGCTCCTGGGAACCATTCATTAAGACTTGGGTAATTTTTTAAAAACTGCTGAAGTGATTTGGGAGCCTGAATCCCTTTGAAAGTCAGTGGTCATTTAAGTGTTTCTGCAAACGTTACTTTTTCTCTCCTGTTGCTGGCAGAAAAAAAGAGATTGGTCCTTTATGTGCTTCCAATTTAGGAGTCAACAGTGTTTTAAAAAGTAGGTGCCATGTGCTTGAGGGTTACTCAAGGAATGAGGTATCTAGGATTCTAAGGCAGTCAAGGAAAATCAGGTGCCCCTGAAGGGCAATTCAGAGACTCCAGACACTGAGCAAGGAGCTGCCTAGGTGTAGCCAATAGGAGACACTAAGCACAGGATTGTGTCTGACCTCCCACCCCTGCCTGTGAAGCTCAAGTGCGTGCCTGCGTTAGGGCTGTGAAGGAGGCTCCTCTGGAGCCAGAGTAGACAGAGTGCTGAGCCTTCTTCTGACTGTAAGTCCTTATCTGAGTAGCACTGTTTATGGTGCCCGCTTTCTGCCCTAGTGTTTAGAGCACACAGATTTACATGTTGTGCTTCCTGGAGGAATGTACTAACCCCAGAACCATAGAAATGCCTGAGGGCGACTGCCACTGTGCAGAAAGGGGTGCAAGATTCATGGAGCCAGGAACAGATAAAGTGGGAGGGAGCCTGTCTGTAGCCCAGGGATGGGTTCCCCTGGGAAGGGTTTTAGTCCCTGCTGCCTGGGCTATTCCTTTTATTTATTTATTTATTTAATTTTATTCAGGTACTGTCTAATTCATGAACAGTCTTGTAAGCAAGGACTAGAACCCACCTCCTTCTGTTCTTTTGTTGGAGGGATGGTGACTGGCTGCTGCTTTGCTCTGTACTGAGCTCTGAGCTGTTGGGTGTGCTAAGTGTTCACTGAGCACATCTAGGTCAGGCCCCGTTAGGGAAGCAGAGTTCAAATACTGCTCTGCTTCCATTCTGTATTGCTAGTGTAAGAGTGATATCGTAGTTGTGATGGTCCAGAAATTAGGTGAGACGAACACTTCTTAGGATGATATCGTTTATTGGATCAACTACGTAGTTGGGATAAAGTTTGACAAGTTTCGTGTGCAAGGCATTCTTCCTTGGGTCTGACTGCAAGGAACAAAGCACAGCACTTGAGGGAGGTAGGCACCGAGGTGTCCATGCTGAGGTGCTTCCTAATATGTATGAAAGTCTAAGATTTGGTGCCTAGGGATCAGTGTACTCCAAAATATAAGGTGTCAGATAAACTTAGGCACCTAAGGGATTTTGTGGCCAGTGGAGTGCCCTATTCTGGACCACCTCTTGTGATTTCGGCACTTAAATTCTTAAATTTTGTTCTAAGAGCCTAGTTTACTTGTGTGGTTTTGGCCCTTACTACTCCATTCTTCATTGCTGAATTACTACTTTCCCTTTTTCTTTTCCCCTAATCTTTTTATAAAAGAGATGGAGAAAGACTGGCTCTAGCAGAGACCGGGAAAGCTGAGACATGCACACTGACATACAGGGAGATGTTTGTAATCTGAGATGCTTTCTGGGAGTGGCTTAGTTTTTGTAGTTGTTAGGATTTATGTTTAGTGGACTGTGATCGGATTTGTGAGCATTGTAGCATTGAACTCAGAGCAGTGAGGCTGGCACCATTGTCCTTATGCTGTTGAGTTTGGTAACCCTTTGGGAGGCTTTTAATTGTTGCCCTAACAGGGTTATAAATCACCATCCCCACAAGCTAAATTGTTGCAGGTTGGCTTAGTGAAGGAAAGCAAGATTAAAATAAGGAGTATTTCATTCAGTTTTGAACACAGTGATCTTTGTGGTCTTTGTCCATTCTTATGCCTCATGTGAGTGGGTTCCATCATCTGGGCTTAGCTCCTGTGAGAGTTTCTATCTTAAGCCATCATGAGCCTTTCCCCTGGTTGGCCATTTCATTTAGCTAGTGGAATATAGCTGCTGTGGGAAATGATGGCTGCAGAGATAAGGTATCTCACACTGCTTGGCCAATCCTACAGAGGTCTTTTGAGTTCTGGGTAGAAACCTTGAACTGAAATCTGTAAGTGAGGCCTGATCTTAAATCCATTGGAGTCCATGATGAAGCTGTTGTTGACTTCTGTGGTACAAGATTGGACCTGTAATTAGGGTGTCAGGTATCATATTTGTGGCAGCCATGGTGGTTAGCCAATTTGAGATTATGAACACTGACCAGATTTATGCCTGGTAAGAGGGGAATCTTTTGGCTGCTTGCTGATTAAATTGGGCATTATATACTACCTTGGTGTGAAATTGTATTGAGAAGCCCAAAAGGTTTTTCTTAGATTCCTAAGAAATGGGAGGTTAGACATTAGAGGGAAGCCTTGCAAAAGCTCTAAAATAAGTTGTGGTGTCTTTTTATTACTGGTTAGAGACTACATGTGTCAGAATTAATGATAGTTCCCCTCCTCAAAGCAGGTGCTGACAGTGTTACCCAGATTACAGGTAACTTTGCAGGCTGGCTGCTGATAGAAGAAGTAACAATAGGTGTATGGCTTGACCTTTTATTTGCTTGCACTTCAAAACATGAAACAAATAATTATCTCCAAGTGTATCTGGCTACCCATGACAGCACAACATAAGGTCTCCCCAGCCAGTGTAGGCAAGAAGCTAAGGGATAGGAGAATGGTGGGACACAGATTGGTGGCAGGTCTTCTTGAATTTGCTGAGTTCTCCAAATTTCCCTCCAGCCTTTCCCCCATATTTATTATATGGCTTATTCTAAATAGTCTAATAAATGTTATCTGATTAGGTTTTATTCAACTTTCTTTATTTTACTGAAACTTTTGGAATTGGATGAACCAGTTTTCCTGTGGATGTGAAAGGTGTCAATTAGTTGGGATTTATGTTTCTGTGAAAATTATGCTTCTGGAAGGAAGAATTCTTATCTCTTCCTTTCTTCACCATTGTGGAATATTTCTTGTCCTTATCTTGTTTTTCTCTTTCCCAAAATGTATAGTCTTCCACTTTTATGTACTTTCATCTACTAATAAAAGTCAATTTTATTTATTTATTTACAACTTACCTGGAACCTGCGTCTATTATAGCAAAACAACATCCAGTACATTTGCTTTTATCAATTAGTTTAAGCTAAAGCTATGCTATAATATTATATTATGTAATGGATTATGTAATGTCTTTTTTAGCCTTTGTGCTTTGTTTAATTTAATCTCATTGCTGGTTTAGTTAGACATGTTGATGGCTTTCTTTACTTTGTTGACCAAGCTAGTTGTCATGTCTACAAAGGTTCACTGTACAGTCATTCAAAAACAGGCTTTGGGGTCTTCTGCTTAGCCATACTTCTCCAGCTTGGCCTAGGCCCCTTGAAAATGGCCAAGGCTGGCAACATCCCTCTGCTGGCAGCAGTTCCAAACATTTTGGGTACGTTGTCAGGGATTGTCCCTGAGAACCAGTAGCACTTCCGTCACTGCTTCTAGCATAAATGGGCCAAATTAGTGTGGGAGGAGGGTACTGTGTCTTAGTTTCTGCTCTCTTGCTCCTGGCATTCTCAGTGTGGCTGTCCTTCTCTGAAAAAGTGGAAGATATCAGCTCTCCCTGTGAGGAGTTATGTCCATGAGATAGTTGGGGTTCACTAAGGGATGTAAAGATTTTGTAGAGCTTGAATTTCCTCTGCTCTTGTGCCAGGGGAGGACTAGGCTAGTTTTGCGCTCTTCATAGCCATGATATAGGGGGGTGACGGTTTTCTTTGCATCCGAGCCCTAGTGATCTGTGTCAGTGAGGGGCTGGAGAGGGTGTTTTTTCTTGATGGAGTGTCTTTGACATCAGGTACAGATGGTTGTGCCTTGCTAATTCTTTTTGATGGGGTAGGGATTTTGACAGGTGAAGACTTGCAGCCTTGCTTGCGTGCTCCCTCACCAGCTTGGTGCTAGTGACCTGTCCTACACGGGCAACTTGGATTTTATTCCCAGCTCTCTTTCACTTTCTGGGCCTGACCAATGTTTAGTGGGCAATATGACCTTGTAATTCAGTTCCCTAAACCTAGTCAATCCTGTCCAGGCCAGCTTGGTACTTGATATTGTGCAGTACTGTGCAAGAAACCAAGGTTGTTGATGCTTATCCCTATGTTTCATTCCCTGGCTCATCTTCTTGCTTTGTGTTCTGCACTAAGCCATGCAGGAGACAGTGGTTTGACTCTGTCCTTGTGTTTGGGTTGGCCAGGGCCCCAAGCTCTGTCGAAACAGCTCACCTGTGGCTCCTGCTGTGTCTCTGTGAGTTCACAGAGCCCTGGCTTGACATTCTTCTAACACGGAAGAGTCCAGAGCTTGAGCAAAAAGAACCAGGACTGGAAATGCTTCTTTCCCCTCCCCCGGACAAGCATGCTTCACCCAGCCTGCCCTCCATCTCCTCTGGAATACAGACAAGCTCTGGGGAGCTGTAGACAGTGACACCCCTCCAACCTTCACTGGCTGCTGGACTTTATTTTTTTCAATACTCTGCTGGAGACAGTGTCGAGGACAATTATCCAGGCTGCATAAAAGCTGTTTCCCTGTAATGGGCTGTACTCCCTGTACTGTGACAAACTGCCCAGCTGCTCTGGCTCTCTCCCTCCCACTCCCTCTCTTTCATTCCCTGCTACTCCCTTTCTAACTCTCTTGCTCTTCCTATTTCATTTCTTGCCTTCATCACTCCCTTTCTTTGACTGTCTTTCTTTCCCACACACGAACAGACATGCACAAAAGGACGGGGAAGGGGAGCATCTTGGTCAAGCAGGGGACTGTTCGTCACAACAGAAGTATCAAAGGAAACCCATTAAATCCAGCAGTCTTACCTGTGTCCTCTGTAGGTCTGGGGGATTCAGGCAGCATTTTGTGCATGTCTGTGGGTGGCTTTGAGTAGGCCTTGTGTGTGGGCACCTCCTATTGTGGTTATACATGCACATGCAGTATGTGTACTTTAATATGCGTTTCCTCTGTACATCTTTCTGTTTACACATATACCCGTCTGTCCAATTTTTTTTTTCCTCTAAGATTTCCTATAGTATCTTGGTGTTCTTTTGAATGAGGCTGGCAAAGGAAGCCCAGTGTGGACATCCTGAGACTTCTGGGCTTAAGGTTCTTCTGTGGAGGTATAGTGTGAAATGCTTTGTCAAAGAGAGAGGTTTTGTAGAGTGCCCTGTAAGATATCCAGCTTTGGATTAATCTGCCCTCCTCTAGTATCTTGTTTCATGGCTGAATCCCTTCCACCGAGAGTGATTTGTTCTGGCACCTTTGTGCTTCATCTGGCCGTGGTTAGGTGCATTTGCCTAGAGGCCAACTGTAGCTGCATCCAGGCCTTTTGATGGCTCTGAAGATCAGACCAAGGCATTGAACTGGCAAGGAAAGTGACCTGTAGATAAGAGCACAGAGATGACATGCTTAAACGCATGTTCTTGTGTGTGCTGTAGTTATTTTGAATAAATGTGAGAATGAAGTCCTATGCAAGCCCATTTTGCCCAAATGCCATCTGCACTCATGTCCCCAGGAGTGTCAGATGATTGTTCTCTGATAAGAGTTCACCTGGAGGGGGTTTAAACTTGTGAACCCCATACAAATATTTTTGAATTGGGCATCCCTTGGTTTCTGGCAAACGCTAGAGGATGTGCTCTAATTAGATTCTCAGTATTTTGGAAGAGCCCTATTTGGAAGTTTAGGGCCCTACATTTGAACTGCCCTAGTGAGAGCTTGGACCCAGGTTTCAAACTTGGCTTCGTGAAGAAATCTGTGCTTCATAAGTTCTTCTGTACAAATCTCTGCCACCCCTGGGTTCTTTCCTGCATCTCATTAACTGACATTGCTGATGCATAAACTGTTCCTTGCTTGACATGTGGTGAATTGAATCAAGGACTTGCAGAGTGAAAAGCACAACCTGCTTCAGCTATGAAGAGCTGGGGTTCTGGAGCTGGTGGTGCCAGCAACTCGTATGATCTGTGGGTCAGACTGAGTGTAGCATGTATTGGGTCTTGATAACATCTGTCATCTGGTTCTTTCTACCTCTGAGCCTTCCCCAGAGAGAATTGTGTGTGCAGTATACTGTGTGGTTTGGTACGTTGCTGCTTTATGCATAGTTTTTATCCATACACTGTTCATTGTTGTATTGAAAAAGGCAGGGCCTTGTCCTTGGAGCAGAGGTTGATGAGGATTATGCTGGCGTTTGATTTATGTAGAATTTGGTCTGAGGCTGTAAAACAAACTCCTGACAAAAAAAACTGTCTTCTGGAGAGAGAAGATTTACTCTATTGTAGAGTGGTCCATTGACCTCTTCATCCCAGAGCTTCAGGTGATAGGCTGTCAGGTGACTTGATTACAAAGACTGAGAGCAAAGTCTGAAGAGTGTTTAAGCAATAGAGTGAGACTGGATGCAAAAGTCTTGCTGTTCATAGATGAACACTTTGTAATAATTTAAGGAGAGTGTCTATATGTGTAAGCAGTGGTTGGGGACAGAGTTAAGAGTAAACTGTTTCCTAACTTTTGAGCAGTTGATTTTTCCAACTTCAAGGTGAATCTGTTTTTTGTTTGGGTTCTGGATAATTTCTCTGAGCCAGTGTTTCTGAATACCTGAACAAGCAGCTGTTAACTGTGAGGATTTGGTGTCTTTAGCCGTGTCCCTGAGAGAGGGAATTCATGCCAGAACTGCAGCAAGGATTTGGACTTTGCTGAACTCTGACACCCAATACCATGAGGTATTGGCCACTGCTGTGCAGACAGCAGCCAGGCGTAGAAGGGGACGGGAATGTGTTTTTGTATATTTGCTTGCATTTTATTAATTTAGCAGGATAAATTCAATTGAAATCCATTAGTAGACTACTGACTAAATCTGTGTCCCTGATGGGGATGTTTCCTACTAGTAATGTAAACAGAATATATCATTGTCATTAGAGGGTTTGGTGCTTAGGACTTTCTTGAGAGAGAGCCAGTGCTGTCAGCTGACATACAGACCTGAACAGTGATTATCTGCAGTGGTTGGTCTCTTGGGGTGCTGACAAAAGTAACGTTTGTTATGTGATTGGCTCCCTGAAAGTGCTCTACAGACAAGCCGTGTCACACGTACGGCTGCAGAGAGCTTTAAAAGTGGCTGATCATGTGACAAATTTTAACCCTCATCTAATGATCAGATGAAGGCGCTCTGAAGTTGAGTGCCTCAGGTAACTTCTGCATACTCTGTGCATGATTGGGACTGGGCTAATGCAGCCCAGCTTCACCCCTGGTGCTGCCTGTAGGAAGAGAGTGGGGAGGAGAGGGAGCTGTGGGTTGGTGTTTGCCCAGCCTGAGCTAGAAGGTGGATTGGAGCTCTCTTGCCTTGTGGCCTCCCTCCCAGCCCCCTCCCTCTCCAGCTCAGTTGGGCAAACCCCAGCTTGCAGCTCTCTCCTCCTCCCCATCCCTCCTCCTTTTTTGAAGACAGCCCTGGAGCTGTGGGTGGGGACGTGGGAGAGCTGGGGGTGGTGGTGTGGAGAGAAGCTGCAGGCAGGCAACTCCTCCATTGGACTGGATCCAGAGCAAAGCCTGATTTCTTTCCCCTGCACCCTCCCAACCCAACAGCAAATGCCTGTTGGGTCTGGGGGGGTCACTGTAACTCATGGAGTTTTCTGTGAAGTGCAATGAGTTAGAGTGGGGGTACTGCATGTATCAGTTCCTGGTGTCCGCATCACTGAAACTTGTATGATAGCTGTTATGGGGATGCTTTCTGTTGGCTGACTGAGCAGAGGCTAAGAACTGATGGAACGTGGAAACTGATCCCCAGCCTCACCCCTGGAACTGGGACAGGGAGAAAGGGGCTGGTAGAAGAGTATGTGTAATAATCTTGGTAGTGCTGTAGTCCAGATTGTAGCTATTTTGCTGATAAGTAGGATCCAGTCTCTGAGGGGGCTGCCTATCTAGTACCATTGACTAGGGCTAAATTGACATCAGTTGTTTTCTGAACATGTCTTTAAATAGGAAGTCTTTCCACATTTTCCGGGAGGCATCTGTGTTGGGACATCCTCTAGGTGACCTCTTCACTTTTTGTCTTTCTTTGATCTGCTGCTTTCTCACTGAGACATGGCTTCACATACATTTTAAACAGGAGCTTGTAGCTTTTATATGCTGGAGTGTTCCTCGTTGGTTCCCCTCAGCTCTCTGAATCAACAAAATGCACTCCTAGAGTTCATGTGACATGATAGATGGTGCAGATACAGAGCCAAATAAGCAAATTAATTCAGTTTAGAAGAATAAGAGTGGGGGATTAAGAATTCTAAGGGTGGTGGGATGATGAGAAGCAAAAGGTTTGAGAAAGCTCAGTTGATGTCCTGGTTTCTCTGTAGGTGCACCTTCGCTCTGCAGAACGCCTCCGGGACCTGTGCTGTGCCAACAGAGGCACTTTCATCAAGGTGGGACAGCACCTAGGAGCACTAGACTACCTTCTGCCTGAAGAATACACCCACACCCTCAAGGTGCTGCATAGCCAGGCCCCACAGAGCAGCATGCAAGAAATCAAACAAGTGATACAAGAGGATCTGGGCAAAGAGGTAGGAAAGACATTGTCCCTTGTATACCCCACCAGGCAGTCAGCTGCAGGGTGTGGTGCCTCTGGATAACCACGTGTGATAATCTGCAGCCATAGGAGGGCACATGTACATTGGAAGCCAAACATTGAACGAGATGGTAGTGGGAGTCCTCTTAGCCTATCCTTGGGGGAAATGTGGTAGAGCTCTCACAGCTTTCCCATACGTCTGTGCACATGGTTGGTGAAGCTTTAAAAAAAAGAGGAGGCAATAGCAGAATTGTGGGATGGGAACCTTAGCAAAGCTCTGTGTGAAGAGCCCATGACAAGAATAACAGAGGTACTGAAGGTGAGGACTGAGGGCTGTGAGCAGAGCTGTGGGCATCTCCAGGAGTTGAGTGCAGGGGATGCTGCAGTTACAGAGCATGGCGCAGTGGCAGAGTTGTGCATGTGTAGATTGCACTGCCCCTGGCTGCTTCAGACCAATTCTAGCTGGCACTGACAGCCCTTTACTTTCACAAGCCCCTAATTAACCCCAAATGGAAAAAAAAATAAATCACTTTAATAACAACATCAATCACTTTTGGTGCTCACACAAGATAACAAGGTAGCAAAGGAGGCCCTGTCACCATTAACCCTTAGGAGTCGAGAGCGAAGAAACCAATATGGCATCCTGCTGTTTTTCATCTAATCCTTTCTGATGACAGCTTCCTTTGTTGCAGGGTGAGGAGCCTCAGGGAGGAAGGCAACAACTGTGCATGTCTGTGTGGTGCAAAACAGTGGGAATAGCAGTGCGGGGGGAGTGGGGCTGCCTTGTGGAAAGGGAAGGGTAGAGGCTATGGGGAGTGGAAAAAGGGTTGGGGTGTTGGTGGGCATTGGAGTGGTGTGTGTGCGTGTGCATGTGCATGCATGGACACATGCACATGCATGCCAGGGTACATCAGTTTACAACCATGGGTTAAGGGGGGATGTATTGGATCATGCCTGGCTATGTGGATTAGTTATAAGCAACTGTATGCCTTTTAGTGGCAAAGAATTAAGGTTAACTTTTTTGACCTGCCTCGGCACTACCTGTAATTATGACCAACAACCCCTCAGCTTTGTAGCTAGGTTGGTACCAGCTGGATTCACAGTGTAGCAGATAGCTGGAGTATGGAGCAGACCAATATACCTGTTCCCTACAGGACCCATTCTGCAGCTTCTGCCTCATGCGGCGCTCCAGCCAGCTTCTCCCATCCTGGATGAAGATGAAAGCCACACTGGGACTGACTGTATTAAAATATGAAAGCAGCTATCTCTAGTTCAGCTAGCATGGCTCCTCTCTGCAGCTGACCAGGGTGCTCAGCGATAGGCCCGTTCCTTTATTCTCAAATGCATTTTCAGCTGCCACAGCTCCGCCGTGGTTTCTCTCAGCATTTCAGGAGCTGGCCGAGCCTTCAATGCCTCATTGATTCCCAGCAAGACAGCTTGGATCACCCTCTTGGTAGCAACCTTTCCTCTTAGCATTCACTTCACCCGCATGGGCAGTGCTGGGTTGGTATTTAATTTTAAAGAGACAGTGAGCGAGAGATGGAATGAGAGGGAATGCTAATGAGCAAAAGAAAGCAACAATGAAAGTGAGAAGACAGAGAGGGGAAAGAGAAATGAATAAAAAGAAGCAAGCTGATGGGACTGGACTGTTATGAGGCCAAAGGCAGTTGCTTAGGGCCAGTAGTTATAAGGGATTGAGTCAAGGTAGGTAAAAACGCAAAGGGGTTTGAACACCTCATGTGCCAAAGTCCCCCTTGCTGGAGCCTGTAGGATACTAGGGAATCACATTAGAAGTGATCCAAATCCTGGTTAAGGAATATGTCCATTGTATTTTCCAATAAAATTCCCATTTGAGAACTGGGATTTGGGTAGGGGATTATTAGGGAAGTTGGGAAGTGGAAACTGAATACAGTAATGTTGCTGGTGAGGTCAGGAGCCCAAGGCACATCTGTACTGCCCTGCAGCACTCTTGAGATTTGCTGCTGCAAATTTGCACCCACCGACTCCACATGCAGCAAAGCTGGAAATGAGGCTTTGAAGCCACCCTGAGGGCATTTATCACTGCTCTCAAGCATGTTTCTCACTGGCATTCTTCTAAGCTTTGCAGAAATGGTATGCATGAGTTTCTTGACCCAACAGCATCCTGCCTGGGAACCAGCAACTGAAACCATCTAGAAACACAAACTGAACTGAAGTAATAACTATAATGGACCTGGAGCCCAGTTGTACTGCTGTATAAGTTAGTGGCTGAATGTCTGTTGGCTTTAGTGGGGGTAAGATCAGGCTCCTTCATGAGCTTAATATATGGGGCAAGAAATAAATGCCCCCCCACATAGCTTCCAGCATTCAGAGACCCTGGGAGTCCTAATTTGGAGGTTGCATCTCCAGTTATTGTGTTTTAATACTCACTGATGGACCTGTCCTCCTTGAATTTGCCAATTCCCTTTTGGTCCTGCTTTAAATTATTAGGGAGTAGTAGCAGAAAGCTATCTCTATTGGGTTGCATATGCTGTGTAGCATCATGTCTTGGGACAGAGAGGAAATGGCACTACTGGGGACCTTGCTGGGACCTCCACTGAGAATACCATATATTCTTGTGTAAAATGCACCCTGGAATAAGATACATGCTCTGTTATTGAAAGGCAGAATGAAGAAAGGTCTTTCTTTGTAGTAACTGAGTAGCAGCAGCTAGCTAGGGAGCTGAGCTTATTGATCACTGTAGATCATGTGCAGACTTTACCTTTGTTGCAGAGAGATGCTCTTACCATATTTCTTGTATATAATGCACTCCAGTTGCCAGCAGCTGTTTTTTTGGTAGAAAAACAAACGTGTTGTATGTGAGAAAATACAGTATTTTACTAATGCTTTGTGTATATGAAGAAAAAGAAATATAGCATGTTTTTGGAGAAATGTTGCAGAAACAATGGGGCTAATGCTACTGATCTTTCAACAAAGAGTAAAAGCCTTTGTGTGGTATACAGTGGTTACCACTTCATTGTGCAGGGTTATAGGAAATCCTGCTGCTGTAGGTACTCCCACCTTGGGCCAGTGGTAGAATTTGAATCTTAAGTTCTGCAGCAGAAAGGTCTACTACCCTTTCCAGACCTGTTAACCTCCATCTTTCATGAGGCACATGTCTGGGCTTCTCTCCAGCTCACTGATGTCCTCTGTTTTTGTCCTCTCAGATCACCTTTATTAGTGCACATAGCTCTTTCTCTTAGTGAGGAGCATTCTTCTCAAATGTGATTTCTTCTCACAGCTTCCTCAAGTTAGATCTTGTTGTCTGGTTTTCACTGGGAGAATCTGTAGGTCTTTCTGGATCTTCCTGATCACGCTAGAATTTTTTCTCAGGTCCCTAGTGACACAAGTCCAGTCTGCTAGTTCCTGTTCTCCAAGTTTGTCCTCAGGGCTCTAATAAAACTTGTGTGTGAGCTCAGGGGAGGTTAAACCTGCTGTCTGAATAAAGCCACTGAACAGATCAAATAGTAGACCAAGCAACAGGCTTTTTGGAACCTGCCCCAGCCCCGCATCATACGCAGGGGGAGTTCCTTTTATGTACACGGCACTCTCCCGCATCACTGATCCAGGAGTTTTGCTCCCATTGACCAGTAGATGGCAGATGAACCCTGGCCTACTGCATTAGGATTAGTTATATAAAAGAGAGCTGGAAGCACTTGGGGGACAGGGTAGAAGGGCCACACTCTTACTGCTTGGTATTTGTTGTGCTTTGAAGGAAAACGCTCCTCCCCTGAGAGACTAACTTGATGGCAGGCAGACAGTTGGCCTGCAAGGGCAGACTTGCATCCCTAAGAGCTTCATTCCAACCGCTCCCAGCATTTGCCCCATCTCCTGCAGAGTTGTCTGTTCTGTGTCTCTAGCGCTGTGTAACTCTCATGTGACCAGGGAGGTACATAATCCCTGACACAATGCTTGCAGGGAGGGAGCATGTTGTTACATGTTTTGCATGATCCTGTTGCATTTCCTGTAGCAGTTATCTCCAAGCCCATTCCATGCTCTTTTTTTTTCAGTTCTGCTTCAGTACTTGTATACCTTGTTAGATCCCCAACAACATCACTTTAACTGGGTGACCCTTAGGGTGGGCAGATGCAGGGGTGGGGGGAACACAGAAGCTGGACACCTTCACTTCCCCACTTCCAGGCACATTGTTTGTGGGCACTGGAAAGAGAGAAGGCTGACAGGACTGTATTCCGTTTGCAAATACTTTCAGGTGAGTCTGACTTTATCTCTCACCTTTCTTAAGAATAGGCTGTTAGGGTTGTTACCCTGATCATTTAACCCCTCAAATCATAAGGGTAACCCTGGAAAATGGGAGGGGAGGATGTGACCATTCCTCCACCCCTTGCACTAGTCTCCCTCTGGGCTCTCAAGCCTTCCAAGCAGCTGTCAATAAAAAACGCATTTATATTAAAACGATAATGAGGAATAAAAAACCTTTACATTTTTTTCAATAATGCAGGGTATAAAAAGGAGATTTTTATCAATTATGAAAAAGATTTTGGCCATAAAAAGGTAATTTAAAGAGTCTGAGATGGATGGCGAGAAACATTAATGTCACCCAGAACAAATGGGCCTGCATTATTCAATTGAGAGGCGGTGGCGGCTGCTTGTACTAGTGCTGCTGTTGCTTCTCTGCTCTAGCTGGCTCACTTCTTTGCATCTCAGAGCAGATGCACCTGCTGATGACAAGCCTCAAAGAAGCCACCCCCAGCAGTAGTTAGGCCTTCTTGGGACTGATGGCAACTGAACTATTCAGTACCTTGGAAGCACGGTGCATGTTCTGTGGTGTGGTGCTGTGAATATGGGGAAAGCAGCATAACCTGTGGGGACTTCCTGTGGCTCTTGCTGCACCCATCAGTTTACCCACTGGTGTCCCCTCTGTTTGCTTGGTAGCATTCAGGATGATTGACATTCTCTCTAGCACGCTACCCGAGATCCTAGGTAACACTGCTGTTGGCAGTTTTGCAGCCCTTATTGTAATTGGTTAGACATGGAACATGAGCACTCCCTAATCGCATGTGCTAGTTTCATGGGCTTGAGAAGGACTCATTTTGGTGACTTTCAGCTGTTGTAGGAAGGTCTTGCTGAGTGTGGCTGGTGTCATTTACCATGGGAGACTCCATTCCTCTCACCCAAGTTAAGGATGGCTCTGGTAGCCTAGATATTCTACTTTGGTTCTCTTCACTTGCCTGTCAGTGGTTTGACAGTTGGGATGCTGGTAGTTGACTGCGTGGCCAGTAGATTTTCTGAAGTTGTCCTTGTCTCCCAGTGGCAAGTACGAAAACCTCATCTCTTGGGTTTTAGAATTATATCAGAAAAAAATCTTGGGGAATAAACTGTAGAAAGTAATTCTGCCTTGGCTGCTGCTTCTCTAATTTGTCATTCTGTCAATCGCCTGTGTTACAGAGTTTAATATACTCAATGGGCTTTGTCAGACTGTCCTGTTGTGGTCTCGGGTATGGAGGGCAGGTTCCCTAAAGAGATTTTGTCACCTTGTGTTTGTTCAGGGGTTTGTTGACTCATGGATTATCATGCATCATCATTACAGTGCTGTGTCTTTATTGATGTACTATGCTTATGGTATACATGTCCCTTGGGGACTCTGGCAGGATATGCTGGGCACTGTTTAGATGACTTGTGCTGGAATTTGGAGCCAAATGTGTATCAGAGAAAAGGCCCTTGGGAATCCATGTCATGGGTATGCCTCCCCCGTGTTATCAGCCTCACCTACAAAAGGCAGCTTCCAGATGTCCTTACGTGGCATTCTTGCACCAGGACTCTCTCAGCTTATCAAACTCATGAGCATGTGTTTCACCAGCTCGGGGATCTTGGTACCTGTTTTCAGACTGGGTTTGTGGATTGGCCTGGGGCAAGGACAGCAACACCATGCCAGGGGCTTTAGTTCTGTTTTTGAACAGGATGCTGACATATTTTGGAAGATACCCAAGAGACTGTCTGAACTCAAGCATCCTGCCTCCTGCTTGTATACTCAGATATCCCAGCATCCCCCATGGATTTGTCTCCTACCACATAGGGACACCTGCTTCTCTTCAGGATCCCCAGTCCTACCTAGCTCTTCCAGCTATATCCATGGAGCCAACTGAGGAGTGCATGTGTTTATAGTTATGCATGTATATGGTTATGATGAAATAAAGGGATCTTGGGCCCCACTTCTAGCATGTATATATCTCCCTGATACATGCACGTCTCCCAGGCCTTATTTTTAAACGCACTGGATGTTGCATTCCTGGTTTGTGCCCCATGCAGTGGTTTAGTTTTACAGGATACATTTTCATAAGATGCATACTTCAGTGTCATACAGTCTACAGATGAGCTCTTGCAGTGAGTGGAACCATCACTCCACCCAAGCTGTGCTTACCAGTGGTGCTTGTGTGCTCCTCCAATCAAAGTACTGAACTGATGCCACATGTTTCATCTCGCCATTCACAGCTAGCCAGCTGAACTCAAATAGTAGATTCTTGCACATGGCTGCTCGGTATTAAGTGCTCTGTGTTTCAGATAATTAGAAAAAATATAAATGGATTCATTTTGGATAATAAATTGATTTGGGGAAGTGACATTTGTGAGAAGCTAAATCTTTTGGATGTATTATTGAATATGAATTACTGGCTCAGGTCTATTGAATGTTGTTCCCATTTATCAGACTGGGCTAAAGGGGGCCTTGAGCAATTACAATTCCCAGGGCCTGCTTAAGAACAGAGGAGCTGATAAGGCTACTGTAGGTAATGATTTTGCTGCCTCAACCCAGGAGCAGTGCAATGATGTGGGTATACCTCCCCCTTAGATTCCTCCTGTACTGGTGTCATAGTCAGACAACTTGGCACTCTCAAGACTTGAAGCAGCCCCATCATAGGCTTGGTACAGTGCAGTACAGCATGGTAGTTAGGAGAAAAATGTGTGTTGTTGTACATGAGTATGCACTACCCTATTTGCACTCCCCCCTCCCCACTTCTAAATCCTAGATCCATTGTTGCCCCAGTCTCCTTCTTTTGTAAATTGCCCAGTGTCTTGTCCTCCATATCCCCAGTATATGACTAGCTGCTGTGTCAAGCTACCTCTGGGTGCCCAGTCGGTGACTGTGCTTGGGGGGGTGAGGGGGTCTACTTTTCTGAGATCTACCTTCTGATATCTACTTGTGGAAGACATGGCCTGCTTGGTGATGGGCTCAGGCTGAATGCATTGGCTGTTGTGCAGTTCCCAAAGGGTCATTAGAGAGAGGAGGGAGCCTGTCTGGTCTGTGCTGGTTCTGCTAGAAGATGTTCTTCCTCTGCATTTCCTGTGTGGGGATAGCACTGATGAGGTGCTAGGTTGAACAGCTCTGTTGACTTGGTATTCCTAATCTAACTCAAGAAAAGGGTCAGCTTGCACATGCCTAGTTCCCTGCCTCTTTTTAGTTTCCTACTGTCTTGGACCTTCCATGTGGAGCTCCATCTTTGTGACCCATTCAGTCCTTGGTCCCTCTGCTGAGACTTGTGGTGTTGGTTTTTGAGAGGCAAAGCTCTGCCTTGCTAAGAATTGGACTAAGAACCCACCAATTCATTTCATACCACTCAAGAGACAGTAATGACTTTGTTCAGTATTGATCCAAGTTAGTTGGCTGCTAGCAACCTTCAGGAGGGACAGAAGGCTCCATCACCTTCTCCCAGTCCTCTGAGGAGGCCTTGCTCCATCCAACAAACCCTTTTCACCTGTTTTAGCCATGGGCAGGTAGGGCAACTAGATAATGCCCCTTCAGTGCTGGTTGCATTAGAAATACAGATGAGAAATTAACCACATAACACCTTCCCCTTAGCTCAGATTTGCTGGTTGAATTGGAGTTCAGCAGCAACCCCTGCGGGGGGGAAAACCCACATTCCAGAGAAAAGAGAGAATCCGTTTCCTACTGTCCCCTCAGCCTGGCAGCTCTGCATGTCACCCTACTCATCGCAGCCGTGGCAATGGCAGGAGCAGTGCCGGGCCTGTAAGTGCAGTTGATTTATGTTAACTGTTGAGACGATAATGTTTAATCTGTAAAGTGCTAATCTATTTTTTATGTTGATTATGAATAGGCCAGCTGTGCCTACTTTCCTATTCATAGAGTTTAGTGAACAAGCCCATTTTACAGGCTGAGCTCAGAGGGTGATTTACATGCAAACAGACACTGCTTTAAGGGGAGTAAATCAGCTGAGTTACGCCACTGAACCAGAGCCCTGGCAGCTCAACAAGAAGACAGTGAGGCTTGGAGGAAAGGAGGGGGGAGGGAGAGAAGCTGACTAAGCTGCAGAAGGAGAGGATGAAATACAAGTAGGAAAGGGGAAGAAGAGGAGGAGGAGGGAGAAAAGAAAGGGGGGGCGGTTAGCACAGTACTTGGGTTTGAGATCACCCAGGACAACGCAAATGCTCCAAGGAGTGGGGTGGGGTGCTCAGAAAGGAGCTTTCCCTCTTACTGCTGACCACACGTTCTATGCTGGGTGGTTCTAGTTGCAGGGGATAGTATGAATGGTGCAGCAGAAGGCACCATCCCCTGCATCAGTAGTGACCCCACTTCCAGTGCGATACCAGGAGTGCTTGCTGGAGAGACTAGTTTGCATGCTTTCCCTTCTGTAATTTGGGCCTTTTTATAAGAGTCCTAAGAATTACTAACCCTAATGCCATCTTTGCTATTTCTCTCTTTCTTCCAGGGTCAGGATCTTTGCCTCCCAGATGTCAGTGGTGCTGTCCTGCAAGTCGTACATATCTCTCTATACCACTTCTCTTCCTGGGTGCCTGTGCTGGATGCCTGCTCTGTGTTGTAATTACAGTGCATTGGAGCAGGCTTGATTAATCGAGTAGCATGCTCTGGCAGCCTTGGTGTCTCATGCAGTCAATGTCTCTGTGTTTTTCAAAATGGCGGCAGGGTCACTTTAACTAAAGCTCATCAAGTAAGCTTTAGTTAAAGTGCCGCACTGCATTTTGAAGCGTGGGACGTGAATACATGAGACTCTCTGGGCGCTGTAATTAAAGTGCTCCTCCACCCTGGAGCATTTGTAAAGATGCCCATACAATATAATTCACTCCCCATTTTTCCATATGTACCACAAAGGCACATTGTCCTCTTACCTATGCTCACCAATCATAACATGACTTGTACTCGTTTGCAAACCAAATGCATAGAATGTCACTTCACACATCTCTTCCTGCCCATTATATGCATCCGACTGCTCCAGCACCCTCCTTCCTATACTCTTTGCACAGTCATCCATACCATCACATGCACCCGCAACCAATCCCAAGATCCACATATAACTGTCTACGCTCGGCCTTCTGCTTCCCTCATATGTTTTCCAAAGTAGCCGATGCTTAGAAGGTGAAGCTGGGGTAGGATTTAAGATATGGTTCAGGTAATGTCTGTTCCCTATGGCCTGTATGTCCTCAGGCATTGACAGCTGGTTCTTTCTCAGAGGGCTCCTGATACTTTTGCTCAAACTTACTATTGACAGAGCTCCTGGGGCAGCTCTGCAGTTGCATACAAAGTCTCACTCTACTGACTGAAGCTAACTCCACCTAATCCCACCTACCTGTTCCTGCTCTCATGTGCCAAGCCCAGGCATGCTCCAATGATGCTGATCTCAAACATGCTAGAGACTGAGATCTCAAGAGCAGTCACGGAAAGTTTGGCAGGTTTTTCATGGGTTGTAAAGAATGCTGAAGAACACCCTTCCCTGAGTGACCTGGGAGTGTGGTGTAGATAGAGCCATGGAAGCCAGGTTGGAGATGGCTTTAGATCAGGCATGGGCAAAATGGTAGGTCCAGCTGTGGCTGGATTCCGTTTCCTAGCAGCCCCTGCCTGTATTGCTATGGTCAGTTTCCATGGAGACCCCAGTAGTGGCAGGGTGGGGCCAGGTTTTCCACAGAAACCAGCCCCAGCCACGCTAGCAGGATGCACAGCTGGTAGCTGCTCCAGGGTTGGGGCTGGGATCTTGCAGTGGTAATGGCGTGGTCTGGAGCTGGGGCAGCAGATTGTAATTCTGTCCCATCTCTGTCCCACGCTGTCACTGCTGCAAGATCCTGGCCCCGGAGCAGCTCTCTGCCCAGCCGTGTGCCCTGCCAGTACTGCTGGGTCTGGTCTCCATGGAAACCCTGGCCTGCCGCTGTCATAGCCCCACCACTCCTGAGGTCTCCCTGGAAACTGGCTGCAGTGACGCTGGCAGGGGCAGCTGGGAAGTGGAGTCTGCTGCAGATGTGTTTTAGCCTGTGGGTTGGGCTTTGCCCACCCCTGCCTTAAATGCACATTTGCTCCTGGCTCTTCTTTTCCCCAGAAGACTCACTGTTGTGCTAGTCTCCTGTCCACGTCACTTCTTTCCAAAGTTTCTGCTTTAACTCTGTGCAGGATGTGACCTAGAATCCTTTGCTGTGATCTCTCAAAAGACTATGGTACCTTGCTCAAAGGATTGTGGGATATTCCCCTGACGCTCACTGTGTCTGACTGAACAGTAGTAGGATCCTTTGCTGGGGTGAGGAGAGAGCAGTGGTATTACTACTATTAATTTTATATTACTGTAGCAACTAGGCAATGGTGCCTGACCAGAACCACCGTATTCTTGGTCTGGTAAAACAATAGCTGTGCCCCCAAAAGTTTTCTAATATGTAAAACGATACAATTGATGAATACACTCACACTGGAGGGTGTAAGGAGACACTGAAATAGTACCGATCAGCATTAAAGCCAGTGATGTCAAAACAGCAGTGTCGGGGGAGAATTTTGTTGGAAGATAATATGTTTGATTGGTGGATGTGGATGGAGAGCATCTCCCAAATGAAAGAGGCAGTAGGGAGAAAGCAGGAAGGTGATGCTGCTTTGCAGATTTAATAAGAGGGCGATGATGGGTTGACTGGAGGAATGACTCATCATCTCAGTAGTGAATGAGAGTTGGTAATTGGATAAAGATAGGCCAGAACGTCTTGAAAGTGAAGGCAAATAGGCTAGATTTGATGCGACAAGTAGGGGAACCAGCAGAGAGAGGTAAAGAAAGGGGTGACATGGTCAAAGCACCAGTCTAGGAATTATCTTTGCAAAAGTGGTCTGATTGTGTATGAGTGGGACAAGATTGTATCTGTCCAGGCCAGGGAAAAAGATGTGAAGAATCTGTGACAGCTTTAGCTGTGTGGATAAATAAGGAAGATGGGTGTTTTAGAGAGATTTGCAGAAAGAACGTGAGATTTAGTCATAGCCTAGTGGTGGACCTTGTGAGAGGTCTGAGTCAAAAACCAGGTTAAAGGTGTGTGTGATGGGTAGCATGATAGTGTTGTCCACACAAAGGAGATAGACTGAGAGGAGTGTGGGAAGATGGGAGAGTGAAACCTCTTTTCTAGTCAGGTTGAACTTGAGCAGACAAGTAGACATCCATTAAATGTCAGGGAGACAGGCTGTGACTTTTAGTTTGGAGAGGTGATGAGTCTGGAATAGTGTGGCAGCTGTGACATGTCAGCATAGAGGTGGCAGTTGAATTTGTTTGTGAAGGATATTTCCAAAAGATAGGGGAAAAGAGCAGATAAAAGAGAGAGCTCTGTGGAGCCCTACACAGAAAATGGACAGTGCATGAGGAACATCCTGTGAAGGACACTAAAAGTGATATTAGAGAGGTAGAAAGAAGAAAAGGTAGTCACAGAAGTCAAATGAGGATAAGATTTCAGGAACATGGTTGACTGTGTTGAAGGTGATTATTAGGTTGCCTAGGATGAAAATTGAGCACTAGTTTTGTGCTTTGGTCAGGAAGAGGTTATTGGAGACTGAGGAAACTAGCCTCAGCAGGTGGTGCCAGGGGTAGAACCAGGTTGGAGATGGGTTCAGGGAGCTTAGAGGTGAAAGGGAAAAAGTTGATGGGGAAGAAACTGGGGGAAAAATGAGATCAAGCTTTTTTTAATGGGAACATTGCCTTTTGTTGCAAGGGGAAAGAGTCAGAGATGAACTAGAGTGGGAGGGGGAGAGTAAGGGACTTGTGAGCTGGTTGATACAGGTGGGCTTTGCCCCCTTAGTAGTCTTTCAGACTGTCTGAACAATAGTTTACAAGTGAGCTTGGTTGCCTGCAGCCTTGCTGTCTGGCTTTGCTCTTTTGGGAGCCCCTCAGCAAGTCCTCCTAAAACAACAAAAGTTTTTGGTCCAAGCAAAGCAAACCGTTCTCCAGGTGGCAGGAGAAGGCCCTTTAGCTCTGGCCCTTCCTAGAGGCAAGCTCTTTTTTCACTCTGCTTCTTACTCACAAACTGCTCCTTCTCCCAGCTTGAGCTCTCTGCTCTTCCCCTACTTGAGTTTTAAACTGATAGCTGATCTTTCACAGCTGAGCTCCTACCCTGGCTCTGTCTGACTGCCTCCCTCAGAGTGCCAGACCACTGTGTTGCAGAGGAGTCTGGGTGGGTCTGAGGGGGAGATCACGCAGTGCGATAGAATTGGCTCATTAGGGCAGGTGGAGGGATACAAGGAGGAAGGCAGAAGTGGGGCTTTTCTGTCAGTGACATGGGGACGAAGGAGAGAGAAGGATGGAAGGGAGGGGGAATGTCATGTCTCATTCTGTTAGATGTTTTTATATCACTTCTGTAGAAAGGCCTGCTGAAAGCCAGTAGTGACAGTCCCAATATTTGAACTGCTGCTCCTGCAGGGCTGGAACTTCAAGCTGCTACTCACTCAATAGCACTACAGAATCGCAAGGTGCAGACAAGTGCAGCTCCCTGGTCTAACTCTGTTTCACAGAAAGCACTATGAGTTGGACTGATCCACCTAACCTAATGCATATTAGCTGTTGGGTCAGGAGGGTGGAGAATTGAGATCCAATTTAGAGCTGATCCAGGGAGGGAGGCTGCATCTCTGCAACCTCTTCCCCTAGCTTTGCCCCCCCCCCCCCGCCAGCCCCCAGTGCTGTCTTGGGATGGGTGGGTGAGGCAGGGGAGGGAGGACCATTCTGCAGTTTTCCCAGCCTGTGCTGGAGGGGGTGGGGTGACATGGACTGGAGCCCCCACCTCAGGAGAGCTCCAGTCCACCCACCCCAGCCTCCAGCACTGGCTGGGCAACCACCAAAACAAGCTCCCTCCCCCCCCTCCCATTCTGCATTAGCCCAGCCCTGCTCCTGGTACGTGCAGATAATTTAATGAAGGCGCTCTACTTTGGACTGAACACTTATGTAAATGAGGGTTTAGATTGTCATGGAATCAGACCCTTTTACAGCACACTGCAGCTGTGTACTCATTAGGTCATGGCTGTATAGTGCTTTCAGGGGCCAGATTGGGCAAAACGTGTTACTTCCATCTGTGTTTTCAGGCTCTTTTAAGTTTCCTTGAGGGATATGTTTCTGTGTCATCTTCTCCAGTTTCTCTCTCGCAAGTCCTGTCTGTCTCTTCCCTTCTGTATGTCTCCATGGCTCTGTTTGTGTGGATCACTTCCTATCTCTTGCTCTGTCTGTTGGTCACAGGGATCTGGGCAGCCTGGGGCTGCCTCTACAACAGCAGTTTTCAACCTGTGGCCTGCAGACTCCTGGCGGTTTGCAGAATATGTCTAAAGGGTCCATAAAAGATGACTATGATCAATCAAAAGTATGTGAATACCCACACTTACCATTCAGATGGGTCTGCACCTCCATTCAAAATTTTTAGGGAAATGAAAGAAGGTTGAAAACCATTGTTCTACAGCATTGCTGGGCTGGACTCCTCTGCAGCTGGAAATGCCTCATTGGGGCCTGTAACCCTTCCCAATTCAGTGGCTTTAATTTCCATGCCTTGTGGAGTACATGGAAGAGCTAACAAAGATAACTGGCTTTTTCTTCTTTTGACCATGTTGCTGCTCAGGGCAGTGCCTCCCCTCAGTTGTCCTTACTGTATTTTAGATATTGGGGTATTTCATTGGAGACTTCTCTCTCTCTTAAAAACTTCAGGTTCATATCTTCACTCCCAGGCTTTGGGAGAAAAGGAGGTGGAAGGAACTTTCTGAAGTTCAAGAACATGAGGATTTTGGTGTGTAGTGGGTGATCACACCTAGGGATCCCTCCTAGCAACCCAAGAATGGGGTTCTCCTAATGCTGGGTAGATAGAGGTTGCATTAGAGAAGGGCAGAAGGAAGTAGCACAGCAGGGATACTTCCTCTCTCCCCTCCAACAAGGAGATTCCTATCAGTACTACTTTGAAGTGGGGAAAAACATGGTTCTTTAAATATGCAGGATATGAAAAAAAAATCCTTGGTTTGGGGAAGTTGCGCATTCTCAAAGGACCTGGATTCCGATCCATCTTGGAGATTGACAGACACGGATCCATCCTGACAGGTGGTTAGAGAGGGATGCAGACAAGGTAATATTTCTTCAAAGAGAGAGAGAGAGAGAATGCAGAAGATTTAATGAACATTGTACAATTCAGGTGGAAGACAGCTTAAGATAAAGATAAATTAGGTGACCAGGAGGTATTTGTGGGAGGGTGAAACCATAGCAAATTGGAGCCTGTACTCCAATAGTTGCTGGAGAGGGCAGTGTTGAAAGGACTAAGGGACTTCGGAAATCATTGACCCTTTCATTTGTGTGTGATGGGCAGAAATACATTCACCTTCTTGTGCTGCATAAGGCAGTTCCTTCGTGTATTTGGTTTTTGATCTGTCTGAATATTGCATAGACTAAAATGCATTTGGGGCTTAAACAGCCTTTTTAGTGACCACTTGTGATCCATTGTACTCATCATCTTCATGGTTCTGGGCATCAGCGGATTGCTGACTAGTCGGGAGGGAATTACTTACCCTTCCTTGCAATATACTAGTTTTAGTCGGACTAGAATGGGGATAGCACTCAGGAACGTCTGATAGTGACCCCTGTTGGAGGAATATCTCCAACAGATCTGGCCTGATCCAGTGCAACGCCAGATAGGATAACACATCAGCTGAACCAAAGATCTGTTCTGAGATTGTGAAAAGGGATACTATGAACTGATTGGATCATTGCTTTGATCCAGGATGGCTAGAAACAGGAAAGGTATTTTGATGGACTATCGGCCTAATTATGAGATACAGGATTAGATTTACCATTGCTCTGTGATGGTGCAGTAAAAGGCATAACACATTCACTGATTTCATTAACCCAAAAGCTCCACTTCTCCCAGACCTGTTCACACAGCTATGGATGAATCAGTTGAATCCTTTTCTTTCTTATGCGGCATCCTCCACATAAGCAGCCCATTTCTAGCAGTGAATCTTTTCTACAGGGATGACACATGAGACAAAAGAGTCCAGCTGGTACTTTGAATCTGAACGTGCACTGGGGATATCAGCATGGAAGAAAATCATGTTTTAAAAGGAGCTGATTTGATCTGGGCCAATGACTACATTTCCCCTCTTGGTCTCTCCATTTGCATGTAAAGAGTGAGTGGAGATTATTTTTGACTTTGTGACCGTATACAGGGCGATCTTGCGTATACAAAAATTGAGAGGCCAGTTTACAGGCTGGTTCTGAAACCTCACAGATTAGCTATTACCTGACTTGCCTTGGTATTGCACAAGCCTTACACAAACATCTAAGTGTACAATCTCTCTGACTTCACCCCCAGCCCCCAGCCATACACACTCCCAAGACATACAAAGACATGCACATACCCACCCTCCAAACACATACATGCACATCCACACCCCTCAACAAACACTGCCTAGCACATTTGTGTGTGCACACATGTGTACACATGCACACGCATATGCATACACACACCAGCAGCACCCAGTGTGGGATAATTGGCATTAAATTTTCTTCAGTGGATAATAATAAAAAAAGTCAAATACATCTTTTTACTACAATAACAAATAGAAAATAAACAATAAATGAAAACCTTACAAAGAAAAAAGCATAAAAAATCACAATATACACATGTGTACAGCATAACGTTTGCTTCTTGGTAATGAATAAGCTGCCAACCATTTTACTGTGTCTGATAAGTCTCATATCGAGTCTGATTATAGTACAGATTGAATCCTCCTCTGGAGCCTGTGGATGGATCCAAGGTACTTGTGATTTCTCTTCCCCGGAAGACATTCAGAGCAGGATGCATGCCTCTTCGGCTGAACAAAAAATGATCCAGATTTCCTCTCAGCCTCTTTCAGTTCCTGGGACACTGGACAGATTTGTTACCCCTCTACTGGCAGAAGCCAGAGCTCGTATATCCTTAATAATCAGCCAGTGTTTTTCAAAAGGGTAGTCTGTTATAATCAACCAGACTTTCCCCTTTTACACAGAGTTCCCTCAACACTTCTCCTCCCAGTGCCAACTGCACAAGAGGTCTTATTGACCTTCCCAAGATGGGTGCATATTGAAAAGTTCCCTTGTATAGTACAAAGGGGTTATACTAACCCTGAAGGTAATTTCCAGATGCTTCAGTATCCCATCCTCAGCTAGATTTCTACATTGTGGTAAAGGGCATGTTCTGATTAAATATTCTTCTCCATAGCAATCCCTTTAAAAGCATCTACCATCAGACAGCTAAACTGACTGTGTAAACTTAGGACGGGGTGGGCAATTATTTGGGCTGGAGGGCCACTTAAGGAGTTTTGGTGAGTTGATGCAGGTGGGTGTGGGGGGGAGGCTGCAATTGATATTATATAGCCCTGGCCCCAACCCCCCCCCCCCCGAGGGCCAGACGGGCTGTGGGACCTGCACGGAGACTAGCTTGGGACCTCTGCAGACAGGGTATGCTTGGATGGGATGGGGCCACAGGCAGGCACAGAGTGGCATCTAGGAGTGGATGGGCAGGTGAGGCTGGGGACTGGGACAGAGCTATAGTCTACTTCTCCCATGTCCCTGCGATGGATGCCAGTTCTGAGGGCAGGGATGTATGGGGAGTGGATTGCATCTCTGCCCTGGCCCTGCACTGTCACTGCCCTGTGGCCCTGGGCCTGCCCACCCATCCTTGTCCTGTATGCTGCTCCCCACCTGGCTATACGTGCCCTGCCTCTGGGGGTCCTGGGCTGGTGTCTGTGGAGACCCCTGCTGGCCTGCTCGCTCTGTCTGGCGCTCCTGGTGGTGTGTGCGAGTGAACCGGTGGACTGGTAGTGGCAGCTGGGCAGAGTGAGCTGCCTCTGTGGGGCTGCAGGGAAGCCAAGTCCTGCCACTGCAGCACCCCTGCCCTGCCATATACCTGGGGATGGCAGGCCCGGCCTCAACTACCACAACCTGTACCTGTGCCTGGGCTGGGCAGGGCAGGGCAGAGAGACCTGTTGGGGGCTGGGTAGAATCTTGGGAGGCCAGATCTGGCCCACGGGCCATATTTTGCCCACCCTGACTTAAGGTCTTGCAACCTTGTACTGCCCTTGGGTGTCCAAATACCTAGAAAGGCAAAGAACACTCACTTCCGTTTGGGATACTCAGAAGGTTGTGTGGTCATCCAGGCTTCCTTAACATCTAGTCTTGAGTATGGGAGTCCTTGGTATGTAGAAGCAAAGCTCCAGGGTCTATGAAAGGTCTACCTGACTCATAACGCAGTGGCCTCCCTGCCTAGCAACGTAAGTGGCCAGAAACTTACTAGCTGTGTTTCCTGTGCTTTAAATCAGTTTCCATCAAATGCAGTTCAGTTCAAGGTGGCTGCCATGCTGTCAAACTCCACTTGGGGGGATGACAAGGTCAAATGGTCATAAACTACTGCGAGACCGTTTCAGGCTGGACATAAGGAAGAATTTCTTTACTGTCCGAGCCCCCAAGGTGTGGAACAGCCTGCCATCGGAGGTGGTTCAAGCATCTACATTGAACACCTTCAGGAGCAAATTGGATGCTTATCTTGCTGGGATCCTATGAGTCCAGCTGACTTCCTGCCCTTTGTGGTGGGGACTGGACTCAATGATCTTCCGAGGTCCCTTCCAGACCTAATGTCTATGAAATCTATGAAATCCTCATGAGCTGAGTCTAGCCTGAACATCTACATTAGTGATTCTCAATACGGCACTGCTTGTCAGATTCTGGTACCCCTCAGAAATGCCAGCTCTTAATTTTCACTCAATTTTTACTACAAAAAATAATAGAGCAACTTTTCTATTGCAAAGAACACACAGACCACAAAAAGGCACAACAGTTTTAACACCATGGATTCCTAATTGCAGTTTCTGGGTTCATCTTGTGAATCATGGTTGCACACTTGACAATACTAACATTGCATGGCACTCTTGAAAGGATCAAGGCACCCCAAGGTGCTGCAGCACCCTGGTTGAAATCTAGACTGTGGAACTCATTGACAGATGCTGGACCACTAGCTTCATGGTGGTCAGGCCCCACTCTATGCCCAGTCTTTCCTTCCATAGCTGTTTACTTGCTGAGTCACTTTTGCTTGGGTATACTGTATTCCTTAAAATAATAGCAGTGTGACAGTTGAACGCTAAGCTTGACAGTTTTCAGCAGAGAAAGACATTCTTGTTATGTATCTTGAGGTTCACCAGTGTTAAGGTGATGAGCAACAGTATAAGACCTTAAGTAGATTTTATGTTGGCAGGTTCTGGTGGGATTGTCTGGGTGCACCTGGGATTAGTGTTACTTCTTCAGCAGTTCATGTCAATTGCTTGGGTTGCACTGGACTGGATGTGGTATGCTTTGATATTATGTACTCATTGGTGTTCCCACTGCCTGGTTCTCTACAAGCTGCCTCTGGATGTTGTTTTCAATCCAGGATTAGTAATTTTTGCAGGTAGGTTTGTCCTGTCGTAAACATCTGACTTTAATCAGAGAAATAAATGAAGATGCTGTGTGCTTGCCTGAGCACAGCTGTTAAGCAGGAGTTAACAGGGATGGAATAAAAGGTACTTTCCCCCAAAGCATTGCTTTGTAGAAATTAAAAAATATTGAATGACAATAACTGAGGCTTCTGGTCTAGCTTATTAGTGAACTGAGATGGGGAGTGGCTATGCATGGGCATTTCCACTTGTCTCTCTCTGGGAAGGGAAGGTCAGAAAAGGCCTTCACTAGTCTCCAGGGGGTGGAGTAAAGAGTGTTTCTTTTCCTCCAGTTGCTTCTCTAATGTTGATGGCTTTGTGATGAGGAAATGTTGATGGAATCCTAAGTGGAAGCCTCAGTGGTCCTCCTCAGTGCTACAGATGGTGGTCGTGATGCAGAGCAGTAAAGTGGTATCAAACTAGGAGAGAATCAGGATGGGAGATGAAAGCAGATGAAGGAAGAATCCATTATCTTGATAGATGGGGGCAGTGGGGGGTGAACACTGCATAAATCCTGGGCCACCTGGTAAGGGAGTCATGTCCTGTGGGAGACGCATGGTATTTGCCATGTTGCTCTCCTAAGGGCTTCTCTAGGGAGACAGCTTTGTCTTGTGGCTGCTACCAGTGAAAGCTGCCCAGAGCATGTGCAAAATGCGGACTTTTTTGGGAGCCCTGAATATGCTCCATCCTAGTTAGGACTGTGCACTAGTGGGGCTGCGCTAGTGATTTTACATCCTCTATTAAATGAGTGTGTTATGAGAATCCAGTGCCATTTTGACCCTCTTGTAGGAGGGCTGTACATGATCTGGAGCCTGATTCCAGGGTCTGTACTTGCATATCTGAGTGAATCAAACTCCCTGTCTTCATGGCAGCCCTGGTTTCAATATGTGACTTAGAGGAATATATGAAGGACAAGCTCCACAGCTGGCTTGCAAACGCTGCCCTGAATGGTGATGTCTTCTGTATAGTACCCAAGTTGTGGAATTGGGACCAACATGTGGATATGAGCTTGAGAGAACAGATGAGACTTCTAACTGTTTTGGGAGGAGCAACAGTTTGTGTCTAATGGAAAGAGCTGGGGAAAGGATGAGACAGTTAACCCCTGTTTCCTCACATGTCAAGAGAGAAAACAGGATATTTCTTTTCAGAGAAGAGATCTGGACATGATTAAGAGAATAAGGAAATTACACCTGATGAAATAGTTACAGATGCCTAATGTAAAGCAGTTAGTCCATAGCCTGCCTGTAGCACAGGTAGGGGAGGGAGCAAGGGATAGCTTCAAGTTTGTGAATATGCATGGTGATAAAAATGCTAAGATGCTATCCTACATCAGCTAGTCACCGGCAGCTGTTTCCTTAGATTATATACAGTAAGTATGGGTTGGTGGTGGCAGAGGGAGGGGTTGAGCTTTGCTGGGTATAATTTTTCCTATCTTCATTGAAGATAGTGGGAGACTTTTCTCTAGAGGATGTAGGTGTTTCAGGAAGTGCTGCTGCTGGTTCAGTCAGTAGTTTTGTCCCTCTGAGTCACTGCCTCACCCCCAGCAGGTTACTAAGGGATGCTCTGCTGCCGAGGGTGCTGTCTTTCAGGCAAGGTTTCAGAATGGAGGCCCTAAATCTGTGATAACTAAAGGTTTTTAATTACTTTATGCAACAATCGTGGCATTGGTCCAGAAGACTGCCCAGGCTTTGCCATCCTGTAATTTCCCCCTCCTTACTTCTGTTCTAACCAGTTGCATAATTTTGCTATGCATTGCTCAACAGTTGTCACTTTTCATTCAAGAGACAGATTTAGAAATATATATGGATATGCATTTATATGTTTGTGCATAGTATTTATATTGTGCTGAAAGAATGATAAAATAGTATCACTTCAGGATTGGGAAGTAGCAGATTTAGGTTGATTGTACCACCTCCATTCTGTTCATTAGCAGAATCGGATTAGAACCCATATCTCCTGAATTCCAGCCTTGTACCTTCAACACAAGGGGTCATTGTTTCTCCTCTTGAAAACCTCTTGCTTCATTTGGTGTCCGGTCTTTGGCTTAAATGAGGCTAGGGTCCTGGGGAATAGATAAATATGTGGTCAGACTGTATCATAATGAATAGGCACAAGGACAAGATATTTATACCTGCATATATACAAACAAACTTGGATACATTTATGTGTGCATGTATTGGTGTGTAATATATATTTATATATGCTTTAGAATTGGTGGGATGAAAGCTACTATGCTGCTGATATATAAGATATTATTATTAAAAAATTGAGTTAATAAATACACACTTGACAGATGAGTTTGGGTCCCATCAATTAGACCCAGCATTCATTAGTGGAGAAGAAGTCCAATCAGATTGCACTGACTCAACCAACCCTTCTATAAATTGTGGGCTGTGTGCACTGACATTTGATAAATTATTCTTCATAATCCACTGTCTGCTGTGATAAATCTAATCTTTCCACTTTCGCTGTCTTAATAACTCCTGGAGTAACACTGCAACATTTTGTTTTTGTGTGGGGAACGCAAATAACCAGGGTAGAAGGGTGGGGAAATGATGGAACAAAATCTTGGTTTGCAGCTGGGGAATTGGCACTTCCTGCCCTGGGTTGACTCATGTCTACTCTAGGACACATGGTTTTGTAGATTTGCAGAGAGCAGTGATCCCATGGTGACATCCCAAAAATGGCCAAATATTTGCTCTTGAAAAGATGACACAGTGCATATTCACATGTATACTAGCAAGGGGATTGCAGGTTTTTGTGTTCAAATGAGCTCCCAATCTCAAAAGAGGACATTTATAAAGTTTTGGCATGGAGATCCATAGAAATATGGCAGAAGCCAGTTTGGGTCTCCTAAACTAATTCAGCAACTCTCTGTCTGTGAGTAGGAATCTCCCTCATAAAATTCACCATTGTATGCATCACTAATTTGATCCTTCATGGGCAGTCACAGCCCAAAGGCCAGGTACTGAATGGGCCATAAGCTTGCTCTTACTCCTGGAGGGCTTCTGCAACTCATCTCACTCCCCTAGCAACTCTTTAAAAATCTCATTTATTTGTGTGCTATTTAAACTGTTTTACTTTTTTGCATTTTGCTCTTCTAAGGACAGGGAATGGGCTAGATTTCATACTGTATTTCTTAGGCTGTGGAAGGTGCTATGGTGCTTGAGTATGTTGTAAAGGGAAATTTAAATGTGAATCAGTCAACAACAACAGTGTCAATACAATATTTAAAAATGTATAGAGACATATTAATACAGGGCCAAATTCTGAGCTTCAGTTCAAGTCTTAACTAGCCCAAACTCCTGTTGACTCCAATCAGAGTTCAGCTTACCTCAGCATAGTCAGTAGCTGGCTCTGCCCATTTTGTAAATCTCTTTAAAAGAAGTTCTATATCTTTTGGGCCCAAGTTAACTTAGAAGTAATTTTCATCCCAAACAGTGTTTGGGAGACTGCTTAG
Organism: Crocodylus porosus; assembly: GCF_001723895.1. Taxonomy (NCBI): domain Eukaryota; kingdom Metazoa; phylum Chordata; order Crocodylia; family Crocodylidae; genus Crocodylus; species Crocodylus porosus. The sequence goes on from NW_017728947.1 coordinate 77,886,366, forward strand.
TGCTCAGTTCTGCTTGGGGCTGAGTGCCTGTCACTCTCATTATCAGATATCTGTGTCTGATGGTTGAGCTTTGGGCCATAGAGGGCAGGTATTGCTTTGTACATTGGTGATGCCTTTGACACAGATACAAAAGGGAGGAAAACAGTAGAAAGATGGCCTAGTAGCCAAAACATAGCCATGAACTTGCGCAACATTGAACAAGTAATTTAGTCCACTCTGTATGTGAGTTTTTAGTTTGAATGCGAATAGTATTTCCTGACCTCATGGTCACTATTTTTTGATAGGTTTTCTGCTATCACAATTAAATTGGCTTCAGTGAGCGTGAAGATTTCAGTCTTCACTAGCAATGAGGTTCTCAGTCCCAAACTTTCAAGGTATGCTTATACCACTGAGTTACCTGGCCGGGCAATGTTGAGAGAAATGCATCGTACTGCCTCTCTGGTTGGAAGTAGTGAAGCCACGTTTGCATGACCTTATGCCCTAGCTGATTAACTTACCCTGAATGTTGGATCTGCTGCTTCCAGTGTGGAAGGAAGTACACAGAGAGGAGTATGGTGTGCCTGGTACAGTAGATTAATGGTACAGTTAAACCTGGAAGCTTTGCAGGGTTAGGTTCCTTAGCTCCCTGCCAAAGTGAGTGTTTGTGAAGTAGCTGGAAGGGAGTCTATGCAGCTGCTGCTCAGGAAAGCTGAGATGCTCCAGCTGTTTGATCTGGCTTTTACTTCAAAGGGTGCAGCTCCTCCACTCACCGGGTTGGGACTGCTGGTAAGCTCCAGCCACGTGGAAAGATGATGCTCTTTGAAGTAAAAGCCATAACAAAGAGCTGAGCGATTAGTTCTTAATTCTGCAGTTCACTGTGAACTAAGCAGGCTGCAAACCATCGAGATACAAACAGTCTGGTTCCACTGTACACACCTGCTCTCTGAGTGTGAAGCCTGTCAGAGTTGGAGGAGGGAAGTTCTTGGGCCAGCTTCTGTTAGGATTTTTGTGTTTTGTGGGAGGGGGAGTCCAGGTTGTATAGCAATGAGGAGGGAATGGGATGGGATGAATGCCTGACCACCCATGTTAAACTAGTGTCTGTTGGTGGGTCCCTTTAAGGTAACTGGTATATTGAGCTCCTACATTTCCCATTGCTCTTCAGGCATAGGAAATATATCCTGATTTTCACCTGCTCTAGATCCTACAAGAGTAAATCAATGGCCTGCATACAATGGTATTTCTTTGTCTGTCACATGAGAAACTGTGAAAACTGCATTTGATGAATTCCAGTATTTAGTCCTGGACTAGAGGTGGGTGAAGCCATCCCTTCATATCCTATCCTCACTTCACATAGTGGCATGAAACTAGTTAATGAATGATATCAGGGACGTGGTTTGATGAAAATCCTGGGTGATGGAGGGTGTAGGGCCCATCTACACCAGGAAACTCTGCAAGCTTTGGAATACTTCTTGTTTTCAGGGGCCCATTTTGAGTTGGACTAGCTGAGTTGAGCCATCTGACAAAGATGGGGAGGTGGTGAGGGAGATGTATTTTGGAAAACCAAATTTACAAGACCCTTTTGGGCCACGCTGCACCCTGTCTACCTGGCTTCTGTTTTCACATGAGTGAAAACCTTGATGGGGCCCATAAATGGAAAGTGTTATTTACTCCCCATACTGACTACATTCTGACTGCAGCACATTCAATGCAAGAATGCTGACAGATGTATACTTCTGATAGGCAGTGTTAGCACTGCATTATTGCAGGGAAAATTCTCTTCTAACCTCACAGAACCTCCTCACACCCCTATAGTCCTTGGGAAAGGACAGTTTTTTTGGGATAGACAAGACTATTGCTGTTACAGGGCTCAGTTACAGAAATGCCTACTTGAAGATTTATTTATTGTGCCTTTTGGAAAAGGGAAAGGGAACATATTTTTCTGGAATGGGTAGGGTGGACTTGATTGGGCAGCAGCAGCACAGACTGCTGGGTGCTTCTGGACACTGCAAGTGGGCATTAGAAGGCAATTTATTTAGAAAATGTATCTAATAGGATTTGCACCTTGTAATTTGTATGACTTTGTGGGTAAGACGCTCGTTGCTGGGAGACTAATACAGCAGTGCACAGGCAATCCAGGAAGTTTTTGGAGAGTATTGGGGACAATTCCCTGTTGCAAGTATTGGAGAGGTCAACTAGGGACCATACTCTTTTTGAACTGCTTCTCACAAACAGGCAAGAATTGGTGGGAAATGTAGTCATGGATGGTACCTTGGGCACCAGCAACCATGAGATGATTGAGTTCAGGATCTTTAAAGGAAGGAAGGAGAGTAGCAGAGTAAGGGCCATGGACTTCAAAATGGTAGACCTGGACTCACTCAGGGAACTCATAGGCAGGAGCCTCTGGGGGGCCAGTCTGAAGGGGGGAGGAGTCCAGCAGAGCTGGCTGTACTTTAAAGAAACCTTACGGAGGGCACAGGAACAAACCATCCTGATGTGCCAGAAGACTAACAAGTATGGCAGAAGACCAGGTTCACTTAGCAGGGAACTCTTCGGTAAGATGAAACACAAAGAGGAAGCTTATAAGAAGTGGAGTCTTGGACAAACAACTAGGGAGGAGTATAAGAGTATTGGTTGGGCATGTGGGAGGAAATCAGGAAGGCCAAAACACAATTGGAGTTGCAGCTAGCAAGGCACGTGAAGAGTAACAAGAATGGTTTCTACAACTATGTCAGCAACAAGAGGAGGAACCCACCAAGGGAAAATGTGGGTCCTTTACTAAATGGGGGAGGTGAGCAGACAACAGTGGTGAAAGAAAAATTTAGGGACTATTTAGAAAAGCTGGATGTATACAAATCCATGGGGCCGGATGGGATGTACCTGAGGGTGCTGAGGGAGTTGGCAGATGTCATTGCAGAGCTGCAGGCCATCATCTTTGAAAACCCATGGCAATCTGGAGAGGTTTTAGATGATTGGAAAAGGTCAAAATAGTGCCCATTTTTAAGAAAGGAAAGGAGGATCTGGGGAACTATAGACCAGTCAACCTCACCTCAGTCCCTAGAAAAATCATGGACCAGATCCTCAAGGAATCTATTTCTAAGTTCTTGGAGAAGAAGGTGATTAGGAACAGTCAGCATGGGTTCACCAAGGGCAAGTCATGCCTTGACCAGCCTGATTGCCTTCTATGATTAGATGACTGGCTCTGTGGATGCTGGGAAACTGGTGGATGTGATATACCTTGATTTTTAGCATGGGTTTTGATATAGTCTCCCACAGCATTCTCCCAAACAAGCTAAGGAAGGACAGGTGGGATGAATGGACTGTAAATTGGATAGAAAACTGGCTGGCTAATTGGGCTCAGAGGGTAGTAGTCAATGGGTTGAGGTCTAGTTGGCACCTGATATCAAGTGGAGTGCTCCTAAGGTCATGTCTTGGGGCCAGTTTTGTTCAATATTTTCATCAGTGACCTGGAAGGCGGGATAGAGTGCACCCTCAGCAAGTTTGCAGATGACAACAAGCTGGGGGGAGGAGTAGATACACTGGAGGGTAGGCCTAGGACTTAGAAAGACCTAGAGAAGTTGGAGGATTGAACCAAAAGAAATCTCATGAAGTTCAATAAGAAGTGCAAAGGCCTGGCTTTAGGATGGAACGTGCACCAGTACAGTCCGGGGGGCTAATTGGCTAAGTAGCAGCTCTGCACAAAAGGATCTGGGGGTTACAGTGGACAGTAAGCTAAGTATGAGCCAACAGTGTGCCCTTGTTGCAAAGAAGGTGAATGGCATACTGAGCTGCATTAATAGGAACATTGCCAGCAGATTGAGGGAAGTAATTCTTCCTTTCTATTCAGCACTGATGAGGCCACATCTGAAGTACTATGTCCAGTTTTGGGCCCCCCACTACAGAAAGGAGGTGGACAAATTGGAGAGTCTAGTGGAGGGCAATGAAAATGGTTAGGGGCCTATATGACTTCTGAGGAGCGTCTGAGGGAACTGGACTTATTTAATCTGGAGAAGAGAAGACTGAGAGGGGATTTAGTAGCAGCCTTCAACTACCTGAAGGGTGGTTCCAAAGAGGATGGAGCTGGACTGTCCCCAGTGATGGCAAATAACAGCAAGGAGCAATGGTCTCAAGTTGCAGCAAGGGGAGTTTAAGTTAGATATTAGGAAAAATGTGCCCACTGGGAGGGTGCTAAAGCACTGGAACAGGTTACCCAGAGAGGTTGTGGAGTCTCTATCCTTGGAGGTTTTTAAGACCTGGCCAGACAAAACCTTGGTTGGAATGATCTAGTTGGGGTTGGTTCTGCTTTGAGTAGCGGGGTGGAGGTCTCTTCCAACCCTAATTTTCTATGATTCTTCTGTGATTGTATGAATGTGGAGTCAGGAGATCTGGGTTTAATTCTTGGCTCTGCTACAGTCTCCCTGTGTGACCCTGTGTGATCTTGTAACATGACCTTTGCAAAATGGCCTAGGTGACTTAGGAGCCTTGGTCCTGTTGACTTTCAATGAGACTCAGGCTCCTGAGCACGTCATTTCTGGAAATTAGATTTAAGGTGATAAATTGCTAAGGCACTTGTAAAAATTTCCCTCCAATTTCTTTGTGCTTCCATTTCCCACCTGTAAAACTGCAATGCTGATAGTTCTTGTCCCTCGCTCTGTCCATCTAGTCTGTAAGTTCTTTGGGAAAAGGATTCTCTTTTACTAAGTGCTTGTACAGCACCCAGCACACTGAGGGTCCAACCTTACCTGAGTATCACCTCACTACAAATAATACATAGTAAGCAACCAGATAGCTAAATTCTGGAAGAGCCTTTAAGCCCACCTCCCTATGGCTGGAATACTAATGCAGCAATCATGAAAAGATCTTACATGTTTTAAAATAAATGAGCCTCATTCTTAAGGATCAAACGTTCAGCGTTGCTTTTTTATCCAAGGAAGTGTAACAGCACGTGCAGTTGTCGGGAGAGCGTGCTCCTGATGGGTAACTGAATAAGCAGAGGGCTAATTAGAGGCTTCAACATGTGCATGAATCCCATTTATCTGGGCAGCTGAAGTAGCAGGGCGTGTAATTGGGGACCTGTCTTGTTTGATGATCTGGCCATGAGGTTTTCCTTCTGACTGCTAAACCTTCTTGGAAACTGTTCTATTGTTTCTGCCCATGGAGCTCCCACAAATACTGCTGACGTCACAAATGGCATCTGCTGGTTTGGCATGGCCTCACGGGATGTGATATGATCTGAAATAACCCTAGGGGCCCTTAAAATACCTTATGAATTGTGTTGTGCAGGGGAAGAGACTGCCCCAGGACCTTCCATCTCTCTTCCTGCATCCTGAAAACACTGAGCCAGACTGTTGTTATGGCTGCTAGATAGCTGGCTGGATGCATGGCCATGGCACCCTCTCCTACCCTCTTCAAAGGGTAATGTTGAATGAGCATTCTACCTCCTGAGCTACAGCCATGTGCCATTGCTTGCATGAGATGGGAGCCTGGGCCCCTCTATCTGAGGGAGTAAGGAAGGAGGTCTTGGCCTCCTGTTCCTTGCTTGGCAGTGTTGGTAGCATGTATCACTTTGTCTCCAAAACCGATATGAAGTTTGAGACTTTCATTGAGGGCAGGGGCACCAGGATGACAGAGAGAAGCTGTCCTTTGGTCACACATTCCCCTTTGCCTGGAGCCCTTGGGGACATGCAGCAGCTCATCTGCTGCTGCACGATCTGCAGCAGGGATGAGGGTGGCTAGCTGCCTTCTCTGAAAGCAATGGCCTGGGGCCTGTTGGCAAAGGGCATTCTCACCATGAATAGGGGCTTTTTGCCGAGCAGGGGTTCTTTGGCCTTGTGCTAATTGTGCTACCACCTTATCTAGTTCTCACACTGCTCATGGGATGACACTATTGTCTCCTTCTCCTCTTGTCCTCTTGCCATCCCTCCTAGAGAAGCCATCATTTCTTTTGTTACACCTGACCTCTTGAACATGTTGCCTTACTGTGGGGCATGTGTGGGTGTTTTCTTGGTTGGGCACCTACACAAGCTCAGCTGGCCATCGCTGCTAGCTTGGACTCTTGGTTTGGGGTAATTCTAGCAATTCAGGTAGATACTGAGCCTGTTTTCTAAGTGAGACTCTTCTGTTTCAGGACAGTTTTCCTTCAACCATTTTACCAGGAAACCTGATCTGGCACTTCAGTTTTCAGAGCGTGTTTTTTTGCTAGTGACAGACACTGGCCTGACTGCCAGGAGACCAAAAGCCTCTAGAACAGAGGTGGGCAAAATATGGTCTGTGGGCTGAAACCAGCCCACCAAGTGGTCCTGTCTAGCCTGTGGTGGGTGCCTTGGCCCTCTCTGGCCAATGTGTGGGGGGGCAGCCTGGGCGGTGGTGCATGTAGGTGCCCCTGCTGCCCCTGAGCATGGAGGTGCCACCTGGCGCAGAGCACAGCCTGCCCTGTTTCTGCATATGGCTCTCGGGCAAAGGAGAGCTGTAGTCTGCAGGGCTGGATGATGCAGGGATGGGGTTGGGGTGGCATGGTGGCCGGGCTTAGTTTCCTGGCAGTCCCCACATTGGTGGCTTGCCCTCACACTCTGGCTGCCACTGTTAGTATTTCCGCCACCAAACCCAGCCCTGCTGTCCGGGCACCCCAGCCCGTCTGCCCCACACCCACTGCCGTAGGGATGTGTGGGGAGTGGGTTGTGACTCTGGCCCTGGCTCAGGTCCTGGCCCTGGCCCCATTCCCAGATACTGCTCCCCACCTGCCTGCAGCCCCATCCCATCTCCCGCCTGCATGCACCCTGTCTGCGGGGGTCCTGGGGTGGTTTCCATGGAGACCCTACCTGCCCACACCATCTGGCACCTCTAGTGGTGGTTGTGGGGTGGACAGGGCTGAATATGATCAATTGGCATCTCCCTGGCCCACCCCCTGCCACCCCTTGCTGCGCTGGGTTGTGTAAACAGCTATGACGGGGGCAAGACCAGGTCAGCACCCCTCCTCTTTCCCCAGCCCTCAGCAGCTCACCAGAGCTCCTTAAGTGGCCCTCTAGCCCAAATAATTTTCCACCCCTTCTGCAGAATCACAGGGCTGCCAAAATCTGTGTGGGGCCACTACCAACCTATCCCATACCATACAGCTGTGAATGTGCCTCAACACTCGACTCTTTGTCCTGTGCTATAACCACTGGATTATGCTTCTTCATCAGGTGGAGCAAAGAGCTTGTCTGGTATGCCTGGAAGTGGGGTACTGGACTATGTGTCTCACTGAGATGCTGTGTAATAGTAGGAAGCACAGTACTGGACTAGATGACCCTGTAGTCAGTCAGATCAAGCACAGGTCAAATTCTGTGTTTGCATTTTGTCCATCTTGCTTCAGGCACTTCCCAGACCAGGGTGTTTGTGGCCATCTTGATACTTTTCTCCTCAGCAGGTTCACTCTTCATTTGACAGATATGCTCCATGTACAAGTAAAAGGCCTCCTCTCACAACTACATCTTCCCCTGAGAAACCCGATGGCCCTCACAAGTCTTTGTTTCTTTAAAATAATCTGAAGCCAGAATCTGAAAACCTAGTAAATTGGAAGAAAGGAAGAAGGAAAAATAAACTTGATTTTTTCTTTCTCCAGACAGGAAAGTCGATAGGTTTGAATCATGGGCCCACTGTAATTAAAAAACATATAACTAGTCGTTTTTAAATGCAGTTGTTTTACTTAATTGATTTTGCCGCCAGGACCACACGGAATAAAATAAATAAATAAAAGGTGCCTTCCTAGTGAATCACTGGAGGCAGCAGAGGCTCCGTTTCAATCTAATTGCTGCAAATGCTCCAGTTTGTTTCTAGTAATGGTTGTGTAGAAGAGGTGGTGGGGGAAGGGGAAGGGGTCATGAAAGAAAAGAGCGGGGAGCGCGTTTCTCAGCAGCTGCGTCAAGGAACAGGCTGCTCCCGGGATAGTGTTCTTTTCCCTCTTGCCATCAGCATAAAGAACACCCGTTTAACACTTTGCATGAAGGCTCCATTTGGAAGGGCTTTATTCATATTTAATTACTAGCTTGCTGCAGCTCCCCTCTTTAATTACCTTTTAAAAAGCAGGTTATAAAAATGCACTGGCACTCTTTTTCTTTTGCATAAATTACATGCTCTTCAACTGTTCGTGTTAGCAAGAGCTGAGCATGCTGGAGGGGAGGGCTGGGCAAATGCTTCTTTCCCAGTTCTGCTTGTTCCTTTAACTCCTGAACCAAGACAGTGCCTTGTCACCCACTTGGGTTTCCCATCACCCTGCCTCCACCCCCACAACACTCATTCCTAACTTACATCCCATTCTGCTGTCCTAGGCCTCAGACACAGTGCTGCTAATCCTCCCCTGCTCCCTCCCCCCATTCTGTCTCACGAAATCCTCTGCCGTCCCCAGTTGTGGGCCTTTCCTGAGTTGAGACTGTCAATCATCTTAATTTTGTGAGTGAGCAAATGCCCTCCAAGGAATCGCGCATTACACTAAAAAGATTTTGAAATGCAGGTCTATAGAGATGCAAACAGTAGTTCAATAACCCACTGACTGATCTAGCCCTCAGCCACAAATTCATAACACATGCTGACATAGCCAACTTTAACCATGTTAGCTGGATGATATTGCTCCTGTAATGTAAGCACCAGAGGAATATGTGCTGTCAGGTATTCAGGATGTGATGATATGATATGTAATATTAAATAAAAATATAGAATTATATGTAAAGAGAGAAAATCAGCTTCTGTACCCAATGTAACTCATGCCCCTGTGCTTGGTACAGCAGAAGCTCTGGCAGTGGGATCGCTAGTGCCAAAAGCCATTACTACTTTTTGGCTGTTCTGTGTCTTGTGTAAAATGGACAGACACCTGCCAGTTCAAGTCCTAGTGGCACAGATGTCCATCCCATAATTGTCCCCATCCCTGGCCTTCTGGGCAGTCTCCTCAAAGAGGTCAAGGACTAAATACGCTTTAGTGGAGTCCCCCCAGGTCAGGTGTGAGGCCCAGGGGTTCACTGGAAGGGAGAAGCTTGCACAATCTTTGCCCTGCTGTTCCTGTTCTCTAGACAGAGGGCTTCAGTCTCTGGCAGGTTTCCTGGTGATACTGTCTTAGTGAACCTTACAACTTCTTTTTCTTTTCTCCTGGCAGATTAAAGAGCTGTTTGTCAATTTTGAGGACGCTCCATTGGGAGCAGCATCTCTGGCCCAGGTCCACAAGGCAGTGCTGCAGGATGGGAGGACAGTAGCAGTGAAAGTCCAGCACCCGAAGGTTCAGGCTCAAAGCTCCAAGGATATTTTGCTGATGGAGGTAAAACAAGGCAATGCGCCTTTGACTTGCAGAGAACTTCCCATGCAAAGTAGGTGGGCCAAATTTGCTTGTGGTATTTGCAGGCATATCAACACTGATACTAAGGTGGGTCTGGGATACTGACTTGGGTTCGTTCCCCTGAAATGCTCTACAGAGATAAATGATGTAGTTAGAGGTTTGCAAAAATAAAACAAAAAATCAATGAGGGCTGCAGCAAAGGAGAGATTGCTTGGATGGAGAGACTGGAACCTAGTGCTGGATGAGCAGAGAGGAGAGAAAGAAGGAAGGTGGAGGGAAAAAGTCTAGTGCCCTTAAATAATAGGGGGCAGAACTTACAGACCAATGTTAACCAGTTATGTGCTAACAGTTAGTTAGGTCTGTGACAACTGCTCTTGTGCACTCAACTACTTTCCTGTAAAGACTTAATTGAGGCACAGCTTACCTCTGGACAAAACAGGGTTAAATTTAGCTTTTATTTACCTCAGAGTATTTAGATTTCATAGATTTCATAGACATCAGGGCTGGAAGGGACCTCGGGAGATCATCGAGTCCAGCCCCCTGCCCAAAGGGCAGGAAGTCAGCTGGGGTCATAGGATCCCAGCAAGATAAGCATCCAATCTACTCTTGAAGGTGTTCAATGTAGGTGCTTGAACCACCTCCGCTGGCAGACTGTTCCAGACCTTGGGGACTCGGACAGTAAAGAAATTCTTCCTTATGTCCAGCCTGAAGCAGTCTTGCAGGAGTTTGTGACTGTTTGACCTAGTCATCCCTTGGGGCGCTCTGGTGAGCAGCACTGTGTCTGAGGCCTAGGACAGCAGAATGGGATGTAGGGTGCAGGAAAGCTACAATGGTGGCATGATAAAATGCAGCTCCCAATTAACTGAGGGCATGTGGGGTAATTGTGGATTCCGGGAAATTAGGGCTCCATAGAGCTGCTAAGATGCTGCTTGAAATCACAACTCTGTTTGGGAACATGCATCATAAAGGGTTTCAGAAACCAGGGGCCAAATCCTGAAGTCTTTATGCTGGTCAAACTCTGGTTAACTTTGGAACTCCAAGAGGACACATGGTGATTGTATTCTGATACCTGTGCAGAGTGATGGACTTATCTGAGTGGGGCTGAAGAGGTTGTGTTTTCCAGTGTGCCTGTGGCCTCCTGCATAGGCAAGAACCTAGAGGGGAGCAAGGACCTAGGGAGGCTGAGAAGCAGTGAGTTGCTGTAGCTAAAGTGCAAGGAGAAGGTTAGTGCCCCTTGTGGGATCAGACCGGCTTGGCCTGCAGGTTTCCTTACAATCAGGGCTGTAAAAATTTCATGGAAAGCTTACCCCCTATTGACTAATTGTACACTAATTGTACCATCTCTCTGCTTACACTGGTCTTTGTGTGCAGTGAGCTGCACAAAGGTTACTAGGTGAGTTATGGTATTTTTCACTTAAACTGAGGACCACATAACAGAGACTGAATAGACTCAAGGAGGGTGGAAGAACAAGAAAGATGAAGAAGTAGGAATTAGGACAAGAAAAGAATCATCTATGAAGGAGCCAGGGCCCAGAGACCTAAGGCATTTTCTCTCTTTTCACATAGTGTTATTGGCAGAGTCTAGTGCAGGGGTGGGCAATTATTTTGGGCAGAGGGCCACTTACTGAGTTTTAGCAAGCCATCGAGGGCCGCATGACAGGCAGCCCAGGGCAGATGCATATTAATTTTAAAATTTTTTAGGGGCCCCGCAGGCTGGATAGAATGGCCTGGTGGGCTGCATTTTGCCTACCACTGGTCTAGTGTGTAGCTGTGAATCTCTGGCTTGCATTTCTATTTGCTTGTTATTCTATTAGATATTTAAGAAAGTACTTTTACAATGATTCTTTCGTCTCCATTTTCAGATTAATTCTCTTGGGAAGCTTGAAGTTAAAACAATCTGTCTTCTTGCTGTGTATTATTTTTCCTCCCTTTTCCTAGGCTCTGGTTCATTGTAGTAGGGATACTAGCAAACATCTGTTACGTACATGCTGTAATGTTGTAGTAGGGTTGCTCATGAATGCTGCACGTCCTGCCTTAGTTTTGAAGGGTCTCCTGTGGGTGCTGGGTTTGCACATATTGACTTATTATTGTAGGGTCACTTGTGCATGCTGTTTTGTGGGGATTCTTTTTAGATGTACATGTTTGGCCCTTTAAGAATTATGCAGACTTTGCAAGTAGGTAAGAGATTACATTTAAATATTGATTGATACAGTCTTTTATACTTGGGAAAAATCTGAATGAGAAAAGCTACATGGAAAATTCCCAACTTCACTGCATTTATTTGTAGGTTCCATGGTATCAGAGGAAGGACTCTAAAAATTAGGACTGTACCCAGTAAATCTGCAGAGAGAATACATTGCTTGCCATACATCCATCCCTATTTCAGGACAATACTCTAAACGAGTTCCAAAAAGGGACAAATCAAATTGCTATTCAGTATGTCCCTGCTAATGTTTTAATCATTAAATAAACTCAAAGCATTATTTAGAAAAGTAGAAAGCAATGTATCAATGTCCTGATAACAACCCCCAATGCAATAATCCTGCAGTCCTGGGAAGTTTGTGCATATGGTCATGAAGATCGCTGGTTCCATTTCATTTGAGTGACATAAATTTGAAAGGATTTATGCCTCCAGACATAACAGAAGAAAATCATTCAATAGTAGCTGGAACCTGGTGATTACATTTTTAAAGGGATGCTGGGCTTAGGATTGACATTTAAATAAGAGACATTGAGATGGGGGTGGGGAATAAATGTTTTCACACAGTTGAGAAGGAGCAGTAGCAGTTTATGACTTTTTGTTTTACGTGGTACCTGTGTTTCTATGTGTGCTTCAAACATTTCCACTGATGTCCAGGAAATCCTGACTCAACAGTGCTGAGCCAGGAAGTGAAATGCTCTAGAAACTGACACAGTTGAGCCTGTTTTCATATTCCATTTCTTTGTGGAGGGGAAAGGGAATTCAATTCAATTCCTCTACTCTCCACTATTTTATGATGCTTATGGAGCTTTAGGGAATGATTATTTTAGGAGAGGTAAATTGGCTCTTGCCCATTGAAGCCAGTGAAGCTGTGGTGATTTACACTGGCTGAGGATACGGCTGCCTACTTGAGTTTTAGGGTGTCAGTGTCCCGTAACAGAATGTAAATAAGATTTCTTTGCCGAATTATGTCACCAAATGGAATTTCAGGGCCACTCTGGATTGTCTCTAACATAGGCTGTCCATCACATGTCTTTTTGGATCTCTTTTTTCTGGTCTCATTTTTTATTAAACATTCCTGCAAACAAAAGTTCCTGTATACTATTAAACTGAGGGTTTCAAGGTTACTTGGGGAAGTTGATGCCCAGCTGCTAGTCATTTTAAGGGCACCTGGGTAGTCAGTTTCCTTAGTTGGCATTGCAGTGTTCAGCTCAAAGCTGAAAAAAAGTGCAAACCTTAGGATTGCCAAGGTGGCTCTGACTGTGATCTTGGGGCTGCTGGTTACCAAAACCTTGTGGGTTTTTTTGGTTTTTTTTTAAAGAGCTATAGATTACTACCTGTAGCTAAAACTGGCCTTCATTTCTGAACTGTCCAGCAGCATTTTCCTGTGTCAGCAAAGTTCTTGCTTAGCAGTGTAAAGAGTAATATAAAGATGACAGGCCTTATTTTAGAGCTTTCTGTTCAACATTAACTGAAGCCCATTAAAATGAAACTGAACAGTGACTCATCAAACTGCAAGAATTAAAGATTCAAAAATGACCTTATGGGTCACTTAGCCTGTCCGCTTCAGAAGCCAATGCAGTCATACCACACAGCCTCTCCTTCAGGGCCTTGCTTTGCTGAGTTTCAAGTGCTCCAGGTGATGGGACTCCTACCATTTCCCTTCAGTGCAGTTCTGTCTCCAACATCACAGGCCACATACTGGTCGGAGCTAATGGGGATGTAGCAGGCCAGACCTTGTATTTCACTGCATCTCTAGTTTGCAGCCTGATAATACATTAGCTTTTAGGGTATTTTTAGAATTATGGGATTTGAGCTGGTCCTATCAAAATAAGATCGTCCTGAGGATGACAAGGGCAGATTGGGGGTCAGTAGTGAATGCACTCAGGGTTGGTATGTGAAGAGATGCCACTTAAGTTCTGGGATTCGCTCTCTGGCTTATACTGCATACAGCTCTGGTCACCCCATCTCAGAAAAAATCCTTTAAAACAAAAAAGGGGATGGAGAAAGGAAGCAAAGATGATCAGGGTTGTGAAATGGCTGAAAAGATTAAGACTCCCTAGCTCAGACAAGAGGTGGCTGAGGGTATGTGAGATAGAGGTCTATGAAATCATGAGTGATATGGAAGAAATGAAGGGGGAAGCTGTTATTTACTCTCTCATAATACAGGTGGTAAATTTAAAATTAAAAAAGGGAAGTACTTTTTATATAATAAATAACCCATGGAACTCATTGCCATAGGCTATCATAGGGACCAGTAGCATAACTGGGCTCCAAAAGGGAATAGATGGATTTATTGACCATAGTTCTACCAGGTGCTATTGAATATTACTGTCAGGCATGGTACCTCAACCTCAGGACATCCCTAAGCCCATGACTGCTTGTGACTAGAAGAATATAATAGGATAGATTACTCTACATGTGCTTCTTACACTCTTCCTGTAAAGCGTCTGCTATAGTATGGTCAGAACCAAGATACTGGGTCTGCTGGGCCTGGCCAGTATGGCTCTTCTGTTCTTGTACTCAGCCTCAGGTAGGAGGAAGGGGCTGTTAATTAGAGAGGACATGGGCTGGGTTAACGTGTGAGAACTGGAGACTGCTGTATAGCATTATAGCCACACCTGAAGAGTGGTTCAGGAGCTATGATGCAGCTGATCAACTCCTTCCTTGACTTTAGGTTCTTCTCCTGATTGTGAAGCAGATCTTCCCAGACTTCGAGTTCATGTGGCTGGTGGAAGAAGCTAAGAAGAATTTGCCTCTAGAGCTAGACTTCCTCAATGAGGGCAGGAATGCTGAACAGGTGGCTCACATGCTCAAACACTTTGACTTCCTGAAGGTAGGAAGCTGCAGGCATGTCCACATGTGACCGTGTGGTGTGTGTGTGTGTGTATGCATGTATGGGTAGGAGTGAGCAATGGCACAGCAGCTTCATGGGGGGGAGGATGATGATCTGCAGAAAAATATCTCATGTGGTACAGTGAATATAATACCAGTGGTGGTACTGAATCAGTAGCCCTGGAAGCAAAAACGCTTTTTTTCCCCCTCTGAGATCAGGGACAGTCTAAGCCAGCATGCTCAACCTCCAGCCCATAGACCAAATATGGCCTGTGGGGCCCCCCAAAGGGTCAGGAAATGTGGTGGTGGGGGGTAGTGTTAGTTAATACTGCCATAACTTCCTGCTGCCAAAATATCAAGCCCTGCATGGTGGGTTGGAGCCAGACCATGACACTCTCCCAGCGTGGTCAGGTTGGGGCCAGGCCACACCCCCTTTCCTCTGCTTGGCCAGGTTAGGGCCAGTCCATGCCCTTTTCCTCCTGTGGGGCACGCCTCCTTCTACCTGCATAGGGCTGGCACTTTTCCTCCTGCCCTCCTGTGGGGTTGGGCTATGCCTTCTGCCCCTGTGGAGCTGGTTCAGGGCTGTGTTGGGGCCAGTGCAAGCCCCCTTTCCCCACATGGCTGGATCAAGTTTGGGCTGCCCTGCTGCACTCTGGGCAGCTGGATGGGGCTTTGCTGTACTTGCCTTGAGCACTGGATTGGGTCTACTGGCTAGATCTGGCCCACAGAGGTACTAGGTACTGCCTGTTTGGCCTGCTGGCCAAAAGGTTGAGCACACTAGTCTAGGTCTATGCATTTGCCTCATCTGTGACCTGGAGAAAAGAGGTGGAGTGAAAAAGAAGTTTAGTCTCCATGTGCTATCTAGTCCTAGGCCTCTGCTGAGACTGTTCTGGGACTAAGCTGAAACCCACCTCCCTGTCCACCCTGACTCATTTCTATACTGTAAGCCACTTGCCAGCTGGCAGAGAATAAACTTTCTGGCAGGGTCACCCTCTGCTAGATCAGAACTAGTGTTGTGAGGATATTTGGCTTGCTATCCTGTTGTTTGTTATTTCTCCAACTCAGCTGTTACACAGTTAGCCGAGTCAGAGAGAGGGATTCCATCAGGTCCTTGCATTGCCATGAGCTGTGTGCATTAGCCATTAGCTGCTGAGTGGCCAGGTGGCTTCTTTTCTGGGTTTTTTCAGAAGCAAAAGGAGGAAATGGTGATAAAGCAGAAGAGCTGGACTGAAGCTAATGAAGTTAGCCATATTCAGTGAGGGAGCTCATACGTATCATAGTAGGAGGAAGGGCATTTTCTCTGAAACCTCTGCATACAAATACCCTCTTCACCTGATACACAGACATGTAAAACTTGTAAGTGTGAGCAAATGCACAGCTTCCCTGTGCACCCAGCCAGGTCACCTTATATATAGATGGACAAATATACACATACTTCTCCCCCAACACTGACATGCTTATCCATATACACCCATAGTTCTCTCCAACACATCGCTATATAGGCACTCTAGACACATGCATGGGTCTCTTTCAGTGAAATACTTCTGGATATGAACTAGTTTCCTATGGACCCACTAAGCCATGCACACAGATGTGCATACCCCTCCCATCACAAACACACTAAGTTGCATGCAATCACTGACATGCAAATACGTTTACGTACACACCAGTGCTACAGACAAATGCACTTGCACTTGGTTACAGACATGCATAAGGATGCGCACATTGGCATGACACTTTCACCTCCTATTTGTACAAATACCTAAGGTGAAAATAATGGATATCTGAGGCCATATGATTTTTCATCAGATTTCATAAATCTTGTCTCCTTTCTGCCTCTTCCTGGCCAGTGTTATGGTTACTTATCTTTCAGCTCTGGTCATGGGATAGTCCTGTGGAACTCAATGGCACCGTGGGCCAGCCCTTCCGTAAATACAAACAGTTATGACCCACCTGACTATCAGGACAGCAGGAGGCCAAAGGCTGATGAATCTGCTGAGTGGTTGCTTATCAAAAGGGATGCACCTTGGAGAGCTGTGTCTGTTGCTGCTGTAACCAGGATACTGTGAAGTAAATCCCCACGGAGACAGCCAATCACGTCCTTGCTGGGTTAAAGAGCCGTCATGATATCGATATGTGTAACAATAACAAATGGCTTTGAGATGGCTAAATAATGGATCCTCCTGTCTGACCTGCCAATTCTGAGACGTGTTCATCACCCCAAAGACAACAGAAGAATTGGGCTTCTATATCATTAATTTTCCTAAACATGCAGCAAAGCTGGGAAGTGGATTTTGTGCTGTGAACCCAGTTGAGCTTTTAAAACCAGAGATAAATTGTTTCCATGCACTGACATTACAGCCAAACATCTGTGAGTAATTAAAAATTCACCAAAGAATTTGACTCTTGGCTAGGGAGTTGTCTCTGAGTGCTTGTACAGGGCTTAATAAGCCCTAAAACCTGCCCCTGTAAATCCTGAGATGGGGATGAATGTCAGGGCCAGATTGAAGTGATCTAAGGCTACTGGGATCAGTGGGTTTAGGAGCTGAAGTGCAGAGGCTGGGGAGAACATTGTGGGGTCTGTTAGTTTTGGAGTCTGTGTGGAGGGGCTCTGGGTCTTTTAATCTCCTGCCAAGTTTCAAAATAATAAAAATCCAGATGGAATCAGGGATGGGGAGTGGATTGAGAGTAACTGCACTTGCCTTTCCTAGTGGACTATACAGGTAGCATGAAACATATAGGAGTGGTTGTACAGTAGGATGCAGGGGCATTAGAATTGCACAGGGCAGAGGCCCTGTCCTAGGATAGCAGGCACATTACAGGACCAGATCAAGGGACTTTGCAAGAATGTTGGGCCTAGGGTTAGAATAACAGGAAGCTGTGGGTCATAATAGAGAGGTATCTGTTGCTGTGAGGGAGGTGAGAACTGCATTTGCGGTGGGTTCCTGGTGAGGGCTGAAGTACTTCTACTGCATGTTGCCCCTCAGGAACTGAAGTTATGAAACAAGTGCAGCCTTCTTAGGAACTGTGCTGAGCCACAGTGGCAGGGCTAGTTCCCTTGACCACAGTCATACGAGTGGCTAGGAATTCTTTCCTCTCCCAGGCTCTGAATTCAGGGCCCTTGCTTTGCAATAGGGGAGTTGGTGAGTCCACCGCATATGATACAGCAAACATCCTGGGACAGCTAAGGAGGCTACTGCTTATCTTTGCTACCAAGGGGTTCTGTAATGTGAACTTCTTCCCAAAGGAATCACTAGCAGATCTAGTATCTGTGGGAGTTTCAGCCTGCAAATAATTTGGGAGAATCACTAGCTGGTAGTTTTTTGAAAGGAAGGATACACTAGTTTAAGACTACTTATTTGCTGAGTCACTGACTCACCATATAAAACTGGGGCCAGTTATTCAGCTTCCTTGCAAATCATTCAGACTGATTTGCTGCAGAATGAACAGAAAGCGCGTTGGTATTTTGCACTTGTAAGAGTGTCACATTTGTAACAAGATACTTAAGGGTCTCCCAGGGTTTCTGTGACAAACCCCTTATTTGTGATGCTTGATTTTACTCCCTGTTCAGTTGCTGATGGCCGTGTGAGAGGCTTGTCAGCCTGGATACATTTGTGTTCCAGAGAGCACTGCTGAGATACAAATTATGATGTGATTATTTATCATATGCAGAGCTATGCAAGTCTGTGTTATGGCCAACCAAAAAGAGGCTTGGTTCCGGCTCGAGTTAACTGACAGGTGACTTAGTGAAGTGCAGTAGGTAATATGACCAGCTTTTGAGAGGGTCTGAGAATTTAACAATGCCCATTGACATCAGTGGATGTCATCAGTACCTTGCAGCTTTGGGTGTTAAATGTGGACTTGAGCAGATGCTGCTAAGAGCATTCTGCTACTGTATGTCCTAAGGTGCCTGGTACTGTATCTCTATGCATGGCTTCTGTGCAGGTTGTCACTGTTCCATGTAGGGAATGGCTGCCTTCAGTACTTTTCACCAGTGATAAAAGTAGCTAAAGCAGCTAAGGAAAGGCAGCCATGTGGGTGGATTTAGTGGCCTCCCTTGTTTTGAGCAGGAAGAAAATACAGGCTCCTTTTTACCTCTGCTGGGAAATTCCTTTGTCTCGTTTTCTGCATCGGGGTGTCAAAGATATAATCTGTGGGCTGGCTGAGGCCCATGAAGCCCTATCATCCAGCCTGAAGTGCTGCCCCTGGAGTTGACCCACTTGCCACACATGGCATGTGCCAGACCAGCCCCATGTGCAGGGTTCAGGACATGTACCACACGTGGCACTGATTCCAGCTGACTCAGGGCACACACTATATGCGGTGCCCACCACACCTGGTATGGGACACATGCAGTATATGGTGCCTGCCCCAGCTGGTTCAGGACCTGTGCTGCATGTGATATCCCCTTGGCCACTCCAGGACAAGCTTTGTGTGCATTTTAAGTCCTGGGCTCATTGGAATGGGCACTATGTAAGTCCCAGACTGGCCTCACATGGGTGTGTGTTCAGTGTAGTCCCAGACTGGCCAGAGTGAGCACTGCATGTGCTAGATCCAGCCCACAGGGCCAGCTATACACTGTCCATCTGGCCCATGGACTGGTCCTGTGGCACTCATTTGGCCCATGGCACCAGGTAAGTTTGACACTCCTGTCTTGCATGGTGCATGCCACCCCCATTCCCTGCCGTCATCCATTGGTTTGGCCTAACATTCCTTTTTGTCCTATGACAGGTCCCTAGGATCTTCTGGGAGTTGTCGACAAGGCGTGTCCTCTTCATGGAATTCATGGAAGGTGGGCAGGTGAATGATAGGGCCTACATGGAGAGGAATGGCATTGATGTTAATGAGGTAACATCTTCCTACCCATCTCT
The DNA here is from genome assembly GCF_001723895.1 of Crocodylus porosus. Classification (NCBI taxonomy): domain Eukaryota; kingdom Metazoa; phylum Chordata; order Crocodylia; family Crocodylidae; genus Crocodylus; species Crocodylus porosus. Next base: position 77,905,549 of record NW_017728947.1, read on the forward strand.
CAAGTTGGGCACTGAGGGTGTTGTAGAGATGGGAATGGTGATGATAATAGACACTGTGGCACTAAGGTTGCTAGTTCATGAAAAGCCAAAAATGATGTCACACATACACATACACATAAATAGAACATCTGCAGTGATGCCTCTAAACCAGAAAGACAACAGACGGAAGGAGGGGTCAGGAAGGTTATCTTCAGCTCACATATCCTGCAGGATGTTGAGGTGCACAGATTGAGCAAAGGGAGTTCATATCTCCAGTACTTGGTGTGGTCTGCTGTAGGAAGCAGGGCTGATCAGAATGCTCAGATGCTAAATGGACTCTTAGTTTTTTCCATGATTGTAGTTCCTTTTATTCTGGAAACAGTCTCAGCTCTGGGCATTTTGTAGCTACCTCTCTCTTTCCCTTGTGTTTTGTCAGGATTTTAGCTGTGTGCTTTAGGAAAGTGTCACTTTAGATCTAAAAACCCAACAGTAATGGGAGTTTCACTTCTATCCCTAACAAGATCCTAGAGTCCCTATGTGGTGAGAAGTAAAACAGAGATTATAACTGACTCTGGTTATTAATTCATTTGAAAAAGTCATAATGTCAACCTCAGTTTGCTGACCCACGTTCTAGCTATGGAGCTTATATTCTGCTTTCCTTAAGCTCCTGCCCTGTCCCTCTCTGTAGTTGCTATTGGGTATTGTTTTCCTTTGTTTTCTTTCCTAAATCGGTATGTAATGTTTCTGTACTCAGTCAGACAACAGGAATATTTCATCTCAGAGGTGACTGCATTTTACTGGTGGTTGAGTAATTCCTGTGTGGGGTATAAAGATGGTCATCAGCAATCCCTCAGCTCAAGCATGATCCCTGCCATGGCTCATTGATGGGCCTTGAGGTTACTTAAGAGTCCAATCCTTGAGCCCCAGATCCATCTGTGAAGTTGCAGGTGTTTCCACAGGGGAAAGTAGGCCATCCAGGAGGGTAAGTAGGAGGGCCCAGGGCCCAAGGCCCTGCCAGTGAGCCCTAGGGAAGGTAGTCCCATCAGTAGCCGGACTATCAGTGGCACAATGCGGATGGGCACATGCTGCACCCCGAGGGTCCCCTTGGAGTCTGAAGCTTCCACCTCTGGCACCTCAGAGGTGTCTACCCAGATGAAACCCATGGTTCCAGGCTCCATGCAGACGGAGCCTCTGGCTCTTGGCTGTAGGGGCTGCCTGGCACGTTTCCAGGCACATGCGACCAGGAGCATGGCCACCTCCCCGTGTGAGATTTGCTCTACTTTAGAGTCTCTAGGGCACCAGATAGAGGAGCTCAAGGCCGTAGTCCAGAGATTGCGTGCCATCAGGGATGACAAGCGGGAGATAGACTCCTACTGCCAGGCCCTTCACCCCCTGGAGTCTGAGGGTAGACCAAGGTCACCTTCCAGGATAAGGGAGGATTTGGGGATCTCCCATACTGTCCAGCCAGGGGGTTGGACCAAGGTGGTCAACAGCCCCAAGGCCTGCTGTACCAAGGTCCCCTCCCCTCTGGAGCTTTGCAACAAATATGAACCTCTTGCAGACCCAGTAGAGCCTGCAGAGCTGCCAGCTCCCGCAGACAATGCAGGCTCACTCACAGCTACCATCCCTGCTCTCCCTAAGGCCACTTGTAGAGTGGTTGTTGTGGGAGACTCCCTCCTGAGGGGGACTGAGGGCGCAATCTGCTGCCCCAATCCCTTAGTTCGGGAGGTCTGCACTTCCTGGGAGCCTGTATCCGGGATGTAGCCGAGAGGATCCCAAAACTCATCCGGCCCACCGATCACTACCCTATGCTCCTTATTCATGTGGGCATGAATGACATGGCTCTGAGCAATCCCAGCCGGGTCATGAAATGCTACAGGACTTTGGGAGTGGGGCTTAAGGGGTTGGGTGTTTTCCTTGATCGTCCCAGTTTTGGGCTATGGGCTGAGGAGGGAGAGGAGGATTGAGGTAGTTAACCAAAGACTGTGGCTCTGGTGTCATCATGAAGGCTTCTGCCTCCACACTCATAATCCGCTCTTTGGTTTGATAGAGGCAGTGGTCTGCTAGGAAGAGATGGCTTCCACCTCACTGCGCTGGGGAGGAGGCTCTTCTTAGTCAGATTGGCTGACCTGCTTGACCAGGCTTTAAACTTAGCCCGCCAGGGGATGGGGGGGACTACTGCCACAGTGAGCCCACTGGGCAACTTGCAAACCCAGTAGGCTAAGGCACTTAAGGGAACCCACCTCTACCCCAGCCCCAGAACGATGTGTAGGGCAGGCAGGGGCCCCCAATGGGACACTTACATTACTGCACTCCAATGCCAGGAGCTTGGGGAATAAACAGGAGGAACTGGTCCTCCTGCTAAACAAGAATGACTACGATCTCATAGGGATAACAGGGACCTGGTGGGGCTTCACCTATGACTAGGCCACAGGTATAGATGGCTATACCTTGTACAGGAGAGATCATGTGGACAAAAGGGGTGGGGGTGTAGCTCTCTATGTCAAGGAAAGCTACACGTCCCTGGAAACTGATATTGCCACCCAGGGTGGACTGCTGGAGACTCTCTGGGTTAAAATCCACGGTGAATGTGGCACAGGGGACACAATGGTGGGAATCTACTACAGACTTCCTAGCTAGGATCAAGAGCTTGACCAGGAATTTGCCAGAGAACTGGCTGCACACTCCTGGTGCATGGTTGTCATGGGAGACTTCAACTACCCAGACATCTCGTGGGAAGAGTACTTGGCCAAATGTGAACAGCCGCAAAGCTTCCTCATGTGCATGGATGAGCTCTATCTGACTCAAGAAGTCTATGGACCAATAAGAGGCAAAGCGGTGGTCGACCTGGTATTGACAATGGGGGATGACTTAATCAGCGACCTAATGGTCGAAGGGAGGTTAGGAGACAGTGACCATGAGCTGATCACCTTCACCATCTGTTGTAAAGCTGGCAAGTCAGTCAGCAATGCAGAAGTCCTTGACTTCAGAAAAGCTGACTTTGATGAGCTCAGGAGCCTTGTTGGTGAACATGACCAGATGGGGAGGGGAATTCAGGTTGAGTGGTTGCTCCTCAAATGAGCAATCCTGGAAGCACAAATAATGTTTATCCTGTCTTGGAGGAAAGGAAGCAAAAGGGCACAGCAGCCCCCTTGGCTCTGCAGTGGAGCTCCTGTGTTTAAAAAGAAAAGCCTATCAAAGATGGAAGACTGGATCCACCTCAAAGGAGGAGTTTTCTGCACTGGTCTGGACCTGTAGGGAGCGAACCGGGAAAGCCAAGGCTGCAACTGAACTCCAGCTGGCTCCATGTATCAAGGACAATAAAAAGTCCTTTTTTAGTATGTGGGGAGCTGGAGGAAAAGCAAGGGTAACGTTGCATCCCTGGTAAACCGTATGGGACAATTGACAACTGACGCCCAGGAAAAAGCCAACCTGCTTAATGGGTTTTTCACCAGCCCCAAGGCATGGCCCTGCTTAATACAGTATGGGATGGCCAGGGTGAGGGAGAATTGTTACCCTTCATCAATGTAGACCATGTGAAGGAACACCTTGAGAGGCTGGACACCTTCAAGTCATCTGGCTGAGACAGTTTACACCCCAGGGGACTTAAGGAGCTGGCAGGCACCATAGCTCAGCCACTGGCAGGGATTTTTGAGAACTCATGGCACTCAGGCGAAGTTCCAAAGATTGGAAGAAGGCCAGTGTGGTGCCTATCTTCAAGAAAGGGAGTGTAACAGGGGGGCTTCTCAGGGCCAGTCTACCAATGCCCCGCCCTCCTGTTTCTGGACCAACCGCCCACCTTCTCACCTGCCATGCCTTGATGATAATCTAATTAAGTTGTTAATTAGGTGGGAGGCTGCCCATTTCTTGCCCTGATGCCAGGGGGCGCTATCTGCAACTCCATTCCTCCCCTGCATTACAGCCCAAGCCTTACAGATGGCATCCATGAATGTTAATCTCACCAGCCCCACACTGGGCCCCAGAATCCTCAAATCAGGACCCCTGTAAGATCTCTCAATTCAGTCAGCCTACCCCACCCTCATTCAGGGCTGCCTAGCTCCCTGAAACTATTTTCCCTCTCGGGTGTGGTCCCTCTGGGACCTTTGGCCATGCAGGCCCTGGCCTCGCCTCCAAGGCCAGTTGGAATCCCAGGCCCTCAGCTCTGGGTGTCTCTCGCAGTGCACCCCTGGCCCTTTTGACTGTTCTGGTCCTGGCCCCAGCATTGACCAGTCGAGGGTACTGTAAGTTGGGCCTCTGCGCCTCCAGCCCACTCTCTCTTGGGTCTGCCCTCTTGTCCCTATTAGGGGTAACCCACCCGGTTGTGGGAACTCGGGTTATTAAGGTGCCCTGACCCACCTTTCACTGGGGTGGTAACTGGCCTGGCATTTCCTGGAGGCTCCCACTCCACTGAGAGCCCCACCAGGCCACCCACTCCTGGCAGGATGCAGTTTCAGGTCATGCCCAGGACCAGGAGCCTCCTAGCCATCCCCTACAGCTCCTGCCCTTACCTCCAAAATGTTGCGTGCAGCCTTGTGGCCTGCCAGCAGCATATTGTTCTGTTTATATAGGTGGCCTGAGATCTAAAATGGCCACTGCAATCAAGCACCTGTTGGCTGCTTGGCTGAGCTCTTAAAGTGGCAGGCACCCACAATGCCCTGCCACAGGAAGGAAGGCAGATCTGGGGAACTACAGGCCCATCAGCCTGACCTCTATCCCAGGGAAGACCTTGGAAAAAATTATCAAAGAGACCATTCTTGACAAATTGGCTGTTGGCAACATCCTGAGGGACAGCTGGCATGGATTTGTTGCAGGTAGGTCTTGCCTGACCAATCTCATCTCCTCCTACAACCAGGTGACATCACCTGGACAAGGGAGGAGAGGTTGACATCATATATGTTGTTTTTAAAAAAGCCTTTGATCTGGTATCCCATGATCATCTCATAGAAAAACTGGCCAACTGCGGCCTTGGCTACATCACAGGCTGATGGCTGCGGAATTGGCTCTGTGGTTGGACCCAGAGAGTGGTCATTCATCGTGGTGCGCTGTGACCAGTGGAGTCCCCCAAGGCTCTGTCCTTGGGCTGTACTGTTTAACATCTTCATTAATTACATGGACATTGGTATCAGAAGTGGACTGGCTAAGTTCGCTGATGATGCCAAACTTGGGTAAAGCGTCCACACCCGAGGACAGGAGGGTGATCCAGGCCGACCTTGACAGGGTCAGAAAATGGGTGGGCAAAAACCTGATGGCATTCAAAACCTTGGGAAGAAAAACCCGCAGCATGCTAATAGGCTCAGCAGTGTTACGCTTGTTAGCACCACGGCTGAAAGAGACTTGGGGGTCATGATTGACCACAAGATGAATATGAGCCACCAATGTGATGTTGCAGCTGGTAAAGCAAGCAAAACTCTGGCTTGCATTCATAGATGCTTCTCAAGCAAATCCCAGGATGTCTTCCTCCCGCTGCACTCAGCCTTGGTGAGGCTGAGTGCACCAAGACTACAGCATCCGATTCTGGGCTCCACAATTTAAAAAGGATGTAGAGAAGCTCATGTGGAGAAGAGAGTCCAGAGGAGAGCCACGTGCATGATCAGAGGTCAGGGAAACAGACCTTATGACAAGAGGCCGAGAGCCATGGGACTCTTCATCCTGGAAAAGCGCAGGCTCAGGGGGATCGTGGTGGCTGCCTTTAACTATATAAGGGGTGTACACCAGGGGAACACCTGTTAACCAGAGCGCCCCAAGGGATGACAAGGTCAAATGGTCACAAACTCCTCCTAGACCATTTCAGGCTGGACGTAAAGGAGAACTTCTGTACTGTCCTAGTACAGAAGTACAGGCCCCAAACGCCTGGAACAGACTGCTGCCCGAGGTGATGCAAACACCTACTCTGGACTCCTTTAAGAGACATTTGTATGTTTATCTTGCTAGGATCCTGTGACCCCTGCTGACTTCCTGCCCCTGAGACAGGGGCTGGACTTGATGATCTTCCGAGGTCCCTTCCAGCCCTAATGTCTATAAAATCCATAAACTGGGATATCCCTCCTTTTCCTTCCTCTGCTTTCTCCTCTCTGCTTTGAGGGCAGTTGGTAAAGCACTTTGGATTTGTCAGGGTTGAAAGAGTCTGTAGGAAAGAAAGACATTACCCCTTGCAGGAGCTGAGACCAGGCTTGGGGGAAAGTTTTTGAATCATTGAACAATGTGTTAACCCTCCCCTCCCAATCAGTGAGTGTTGATTGAGTCTGTGCTGCCTGCCTTTTCCCCTGTGCGCTATTGATGAGCCTCAAAGCACCACTTGGTTGACTAGCTATCAAAGAGCTACGGCATAAAATCAATTGTACTTAATCCGTCCATCTGCCTGACTCTGAAGTCTGGATGCTTCCTCCCCCTCCTCCCTTTTTATCCATGGCAGAGTTCACACAGCGTCAATTAAAGATGTTCCAAAGAACTAGCAGGGGAAGGGACCTGTGAGCTTGTCAGCCCACTTCAGGTGAAGATGTTCACTGTGTCCTCACAGCTGCCACCAGATCTCATACACTCTGTGAATACAGAAAACATGTAAATTTTTCAGTAAAACCTTTGGCACATGGGGGCCAGCACTTGTGCCTCCTTGACCTTCTTCTTTAGCTGATCTATAAATTTCCTCTTCCTCTACTTCTGGGCCCATCGGGAATCAATGGTGATCTACCCAAGGTCCCTTGGGCAGTGAGGCAGGCAGCTGCCACCACTTCTTTTGGAATTAAGTAGGGGAAATGCTGGGATTAAAACCAAGTGGACTTTTTCACTGCAAATAGAGGCAGTGCTGTGGTGAGCAAGCCAGAAGCCAAGGCCAAGTGTAGAGGTCATTGTATTTTCCCAGCAAGACATCTAGTCAGGCTGCCATTGTTATTCAAGGGTTTTTTTTACCCAGATTCTCACCAGCAGGTGGCAGTATGGCCCCTCTCTTGCACTTTCCTTTCCTCTCCCCCTCCCTGCTCCCCTCCAACCCTGGTGCACACATTTGTTAGTCAGCTGAGACGTGGAACCTCATGAGTAACACTCGCATCAGAGCTGCAGTTCAAGCCTTTGGGCTTGCTGCACATATTTGGGTCACTAGGTTGGTTGAAGACTGCTCCCCCACCTGTGAACAATCAGGGAGGGCTGAAAGAGCCCACCACTGCAGGTCACCTGCCTGCTTCCCTTCACTTCTCCCCAGTGGGGACTGTGCAGCCTGGTATCCATCATTTGCATAATCGCACTTGGCTGCTACCACCCTTCAAAATAGAGCAGCCAGCTGTAGTCACGGAAACGTAATTAGGAAACATTTCAATGTGATTAACTCTGAGATCCATCCTTGTCTGTCCTACCCATTGTGAGAGTCACGGTGGGTGCCTGCTCCTCAGCACCTGGGCTGCTGTGCAGTGAGTTCTTTCTAGAGCAGTGGTTTCCAAACTCCCTAAAGTCACAGAACCCCTTCATATCACTTCTGCTGCTGCAGAACCCATACCCCTGGCTCCCCAAGCCACGTAAGCTGACATGGAGCCAGGTGATCTGGCCTGGCAGTAGCAGAGCACCGCCTTCCAGCCTGCTCCAGCATTACCCCCAGTCTCTTTGCGGAGCCCCGGGGACCTGTTGCAGGAGCCCAGGGTTCCACGGGGCATAGTTTAAACACACTCTTCTGAGAGGGCCTTGTGCTGGGGAGAAGTGCCACATGGGCAGTGCTGGAGACTGAAGGCCTCCCTGTGCTCTCCTCCTTCTCTGAGATGTGCAGGATGAGTAATTGGAGGGAAGGATTTCTTCCAACTCCTGTGAGGTAGCTCCCTCCTGGCAAGTGGTCCATTCAGCCTTTGCCATCCCTGTTAAGGCTGGTGATTTCAGGGTCTAACTGTACATGTGAAGTTTATGATGTGTAATAAGAGCCTAAGTTTTGAAGGTCTTTTGGCCCCTAACTCTGGCCCCAAGAGCTTGTCTGAGACATAGCTATTCATTTCACATGGAGGTTGCAGGACAGCTAGCAGATAAAATGGCTTTGACCCAAGTCTGACATGATCAGATACTTTAAAAGCTACAGCTTTTAAAACCTGAAGTGACAGGTACCCTAGACACACCTTAGACTGAGAGGGGGCAGAAAACTGTGCATCCTATTGCTTCTTGATCCTCCTTCCCCAGTGCACCCTGTTTCTTGGCTCTGTCCCGAGGTGGTATTGGGATTCGTGACATAGAAGTCTTTGTATTTCATGCCTGACTCTCCAATCCAGCCACTTGGTACCATTTTTTAAGAACTGGAGTCTAATGCTTCCCTCTACTTATTGTGGGAGTCCTGATATGCTAACAGGCGAGCACAGATAACTTCTTGCTGAAGAGAAATGAAAAGAGAGTGACCTAGCAGCATTTGGGAAACATAGATTTTCATGCGAGTTGTGGGTGTAGCCTGTAGAAATATATAACTGTCTACCTCAGTAGCTGCTCCCAGACAAGGACTAAGCAGTCATGACAAATACAGCTGGATCACACTGTCAGCCCACTAGGACCTGAGACCAGCTCATTCCATTAGCGAGTTTGAACCTACACACACAGCCAATCGTGGCAATAAATTAAAAGCAGCATGAGCTGCCTTCTCTCTTCCTTTGAGGAGTTGTGTCTTATGCAGATTCCTTCCTCCTAGAACTGGGTCTTTGCTCCATGGCTGATGGTAAGAGAACAGCAAGGAATGCTGTCCAAGTTTTGGGGAGTTTGGATTGGTTGGATTGGTTTGGGACTATGAGAAACAGGGTTCAAGAGTGGAATTTGCATCCAGATTTGGAGCTGAGTTTCCTCAAAGACCTAAGGCAGAGGGTCCCCCTCAGGTTCGGAAAATCCAGATGGTCTGTGTAGGGGCCAGATGCTTCTAAAGTTCAGATGCTTCCTAATTTTCCTCCTCACTGCTTGGGACTGCACAATTGTCTGAAAAAGCCCAGGGGACAGGTGTTCTAGTGCGTTCTCCAGGACTGCTTCCTTCCAGTTGAGCTGGAGTCTCAGCGAATGCAGGTTTTCCTGGTGTTCTTTTGGGACAAGGGTGTGACAGGATAATTTAAAGAGCAAGCTTCCCAGACTTTTTCTAAGTCACAGAAGCTTTTGGTTGGAGGAAGGGCTTCTGTTGGAGACTTGCTTGAAAAGTCCATTTTGGCTCTCATTGCATCCTTTCCTATTTAGGCCACTGGGGGAGCTGTGTTGCCACATCTTGGCATTCAGGTTCCATGTTGCAGTGGAACCTCGGAGTGGGCTGATTTGGAGCCAGCCCCAAAATATCACAAACTCTATTAAAAAATGGAAAACATTGCCATAAAGAACAAAAATGAACTAAAACAGAAACAAACAAAAATTAAAACATAAAACCAAACCAAACAAAAAGATGGCGTCTCAGAAGACTTTGTCACTGCAGGATAGAAAATCACAAGGCCATTGTCAACCTGTCTGGCATCGGCAGTTACTGAAGCTCTGTGCCTGGATTTGGTGTTGGTGTTGGTGTTGGCTGGGTAAATGTCTGCAGTTACCTCTGAGCTGCTCAGTTACACATCTGGAGGGTTTTATTTATTTTTTTTTAAATCGACTACTATGGATTGTCAGCAAAATAACAGTATGGATCTTGGAGTGCAAAACCTGGAAGAAGTATGTGGTGGAGAATACAACCTTTAATATCAGGAGATCTGACTTTCAACAAGAGGCATTGATCCCATAGAAACTTTGTCTGTTCTTCTATCTGCCTAATCTGTCTTTCTGTCTAATTTATCTATATCACTCATCACCACACCATATCTGTAACATTTTTAGCTGGGTGGGGGAAAAGCTTTCACTAAGAAGGATTTCTCTTATGTAGCAATGCAACCTTGAAAAGTAAGTTGAGCCTTTCTCTTCTAAATGGAAAGGATCCCTGAGGTGAAAACTCCCTTCAAACCAGGTTACTGACATTTACTTAATGCCGTCTGTAGCAGGATTATCATTAAAGCTGCCCAAAAGCACATTAATCTCTCTGGATCCGTCCGAGCGCTGGACTGTAATGGCATTTAATCAGGGAAGGCTTTGATTTCTAAAGACAAGTGCAAACACTGAAATATCTGCCCGTGGAACAGTTACTTATTCATGTGCGAGTGTAGCTTAGGATGTGAATGCAACTGGGATTTGGATGATAGGAGTGAAGCACAGGGAGAATGGTTGGTTGCAGGGGAAGGAGCTTGCTGTGAATTATGAAGCTAGGGTAGTTGTGCTAGGATTAAAAGCAGGATCATTTGGAAACGGAACTGTTCCTGTGTCAGGACATCAGGGTGTTCGCAGCCTGGGATGGAGCAAACATGTGTCCAAGGCACTTTGAAGCTGTTTATAGCATGTTTGGTGCAGGAAGATAGAGGAGAACAGAAATGTTTAAAGCAAGTTATTTTATAGACCCCCACAATTAAAGAGATGCCCCCCTAAATACAACTATCCTTATGTGAAATCTTTCATTTGGACCCACCCTGTTTATCCTAGTGGAAGGTCTGTCTCCATCTCCCCGGAGACCTCTTGGTCAGCAGATTGTGTGAACGATGGATGTTTTAAATGGGCAGGAAGCTCACAGTGTGTGCTATAATGGAAATAACTAGCTAGCACAGCTCAAAAGCCCAATTGCAGATTCCATTGAGATAGCTGTGGCTTGTAGTTTGTACTGTGTCAATTAATTACATAAGCCATCCAGCCTACAAGCAGAAATGAGACCATGTACCACATGTCTCTCTTCACCTGTGACACCCTGTACAGGTGTCACAGATAGTTCAGTAAGTTTACAAAGCACTGTATATTAATAAAACAGTAGAAGAAAACTCTGAAGGTGCCTAAGATGAGTACCTGTGTTTCTAGATATATGGCAAATTTACATCAATGTAATTGGCATGACAATGATAAAAAAAAAAAAAAAGAGAGTTGGACAGAGGATGCAAACCTCTACACTGGGGTAACTTTTCCTAATCTTGTAGAATTTCCCTTAAAAGAATCAGGGGTAAAACCCCACTGGTAAATTGAACTGGTATAGGGGGTATCTGTCCACTTCCATCCCAGAGTAAACTTTTACTGAAAGCAGCCTAGTGGCAAGGCACCACAATAGCTGCCTAGTACATGAAGCTGCTCAAGGATGGCTGCACATTTGTCCATTCCTGGTCCAGGTTTAATTTACATTGATGTACCATTGCATGTAAATTACACTGGGCATGTCTACATGTGAATTCACGTGCACCTGAATTGACTGTGTCTTAGCCTAAGGCATATTAAGGCGATTTAGGCATGTGTCTACATGTGCTTGCCTTAAGGTGCCTTTATGCGGCTCATTGGGAAACTCCTTTGCAGTCTGCCCTGGTCAGCCTCCTGGACAGCTCCCCACAGCCTGCTGCAGCGTAGCAAGATGGTGCAGCCTAGCGCTGGCCAAGGGAACAAGAGCCTCTAGTCCCTCCCTAGAAGTGATCAAACGGGCCCCCGCCATAGCTCTAACCCCCTCTCCATTTTAGGCTAATCAACTTTAGGCACGATTAGCACCTTAACCCATGTGTAGATGCCTTAAGGCACCTTAATGCTATCTATGTCGACTGAGCGGGCTGGAGCCAAGCCTGCAGGGCCTCGCATTGCCACTGGGAGTCACCAAGACGAAGAAGTGATAGGGGGCTCTGAGTGGCTCAGCCCGGGGAGGCTGGGTGCAATGTGGGTGGTGGCTAGGTTCTCTCCTTGGTCTGCCTGATCCACCCCGATCCCCTCCTGCATTGTATCTAGTCTGCCCAAGCTGAGCTGCGCAGAGCCCCCAGGAGCTCACACTGCCTTTTGTGCCTTTTGCATGTGCTATGCCAGGAGTCCTCGTGGCTCCTGCTTCCTCTGCCAATTTAGTCTCAAGTTGGTCGGCACATTGACAGGTACTGCTGCTGCTGGAACCGCCACTTCAGCTCCAGCATCTGTACCTTGGAGGACAGCACCTGCCACTTCTTTGTCTTGGTAGTGCCTGGTGGCAGCGTAGGACCCCACAGGCTCAGCTTCAGCCTGCTCAGTTGACATAGACAGTGTTAAGATGCCTTAAGACATCTACACATGGGTTAAGTCACCTTAACTAATCGCACATAAATTTGATACCTGCTGTATGCTGGTAAATTTGATACCTGATCTATGCAGGTATCAAATTTAGGTGAAGTTAGCCTAAAATTGACATTTTTAAGGTGTATAAAGGGTGTGTATGTGTAGACCTGTGCCCTTAATGCACCTTAAAAATGGCTATTGTGCCTTAAATTGGCATGTGTAGACACGCCCACTGGGTTATGGGTTCATCTCTGTGCCCTTTACATGACTAACACCATAACTTTTGAACTTCTCCATTCTAATCTTTTCTCTGAGGTTTGCTACTTTTACGTATCAAATCATATCTGTAATACACTGGTAAGCTCTTTGGAGCAGGGACTGTGCTTTCTCTTTGTTCTGTCTATGGCTTAGCACTCTTCTGACTGCTGAAAGACTCATGATCTGAATTATGCTTTGGGGCTGGGATTTACCCCTCTGCAGAGAGCCAGCCAAGGGTTGTGTCTCATTTAAGCTCAAGTGAGATTCCAGGGAGCATGGGGCTTGAGCTGTTTTTTTACTTTTTGGGTAGTGGAGCTAAAACCTGTATTTCTAAGTATTTGTGCTTATACAGCTTGTAGCAGGCAACATTGATCCTCTGGCTTATGGTGTGTGCATAAGAGGTGTGATCACCAAGACCTTCAACATGTATGCCTAGGCAAAAGTAGGAGGAGTGCAGACTGCCCAAGACCTACCATCCTCCCTTGAGACCATTAAGATAAAATCCTAAGGCCAGACCGAGTCTAGGCATTCAGCACCTCAATGGTTGTAGCTTCTACCAGAGAGCAATAGAGAAGAACTGCTGCTAGAATGCCTAACGCCTCAGCGAGGGCATGTTTCTGTCAGGCTGATGTCTCTTAGCCTTTCTGCAACCAAGTGTTTACAGAAATTGAGCATGGGGAAGATCAGTGTTCCTGAGATCAGCTGCTCTGGCTCCTTATACCTCACTAGTTAGCTTGGCAAGCCATTTCTTTGGAGTTTACCCTTAATTTTTTCCCGTGTAAAATGTAGTGAAAATTAGCAAGGAACCAGTAAGCACAGGTGCTAGTGGCAGAACTGGCTTTGGACAGGTGACTCAGCAAAAGGTTAAAACAGAGCTGAGGTGTATTCAGATTAAGTCAGTCTCGGGCATCAGCATCAATTAGTTGCTAAAGATTTTCAGAGTGCTGCTTCACCTTAAATGCAAGAGAATGTGATTGCATACAAAGCCAGGGGAAAACGAGGCCCAGTTTTATTTCAAGTGTCAAATTGCAACAAAAATGGAATGAAATAAATAAATAGCATCTCTTTGTTCTTCTCTGGCTCCCTTCATCTGAGGATCTCAAAGCACGTTTCAAACACTCAAGAGTGTGGTCTCACAGTTCTCTAGGGAGATCAGCCAGCATCATTCTGTTTTACTGGTGGGGAAACTGAGGCGCAGAGCAAGAAAATAGCTTGCCAAGGCCTCACATTGAGTAAGGAACAAAGCTGGGAATAAAGCCCAGGAGTCCTGAGTGCCATTCTTAAGTGTACTGTTACCCAAACCTCATCCCACTATGACACTGTAATGGCAATTATGCACTACAGATTTGCGTGGCTTGATTCTGATCACTCACTGTTGAAGGGCAAAGTTTCAAACCTGCAGCTCTTTGCCTATGAGGGTCCCAAATCATGGCTGAGAGACACCATTACAGAGCAGAAAGCACTGGCTTCAGATCAGGGCCTTCAGTCTCCAGCCCCCTTTGCTAGTTTTATGTCAGTGTAACTGGGTCTCTGTAAAAGCCAGTTTAAAAATACAAAACCATGACAATGGCAACCACAACAAAAAAGAAAACAAAAGCCCCAACATACTCTCAAATCCAATTAACCTTCGATTAAGGTTCCAAAATCGATGCCATTCTTTTGGCCCGAGGAGGCAATATCGAGCCCTGAGAAATGAGCTGCACAACGACCTTTACTTTTAATGAGATCAATAGAAGTTAGTGTCGCCGTCTCTTAAAATAATTGGCAAATATTACAGCCAAATTAAGGCCAGCATCTAGTATCTGCTCCTGATCTAAAGAGACAGGAACAAATGGAGGAGAGAAAGCAATGAATACCGCCATATCAGGCAGCCTCATCTGGGAGTCTCCAGTGAGTTTGGCTGACCAATGAACACATCACATGGTTCATACCAAGACCAGACTTAATCAAGTGAGGGTGGAGGGATGCAGCCAGAAGGATCATTCACATCAACCTTCAGTTGTTTCTGAAGATTGGGGGTGGATCAGCAATGCAGTTATTAAATCTTGATGATGCTTCTTGTATATCATTTGGCACTGTGTTACTGTACAGGTATATAGGGACAGCACAGCTATGCAAATGGCCATGTTATTTTGGATTGTGCCTAAGCTGTGGTTTGCATACGCTGCTTGTTATCAACACGGATCTTATGACAGTCAGTTGTGCATAATGGCAGGCCATTTTAGGGTTACTCTTTCCAGATGGGCTGTATGTATTATAGGGTTGCTTTCTCCTGATGGCTCTGTTGGACGTGCTGATTTGTTGTTGAGTTGCATGTGGCTACTGGGCAGTTGCCAGAAGTTTGTTGTTATAGAGTTGCGTATGAAGGTGCTGCATATATAACATGAGTTGACCAAAGAGAGATCGTAGGGAGATTAACCTCATATGTTTCTTTGATTTTTCTACCCAAAGGCAATGCAATAGGTTCCATCTCTCTAGGCTTCAGTAAAGCATTTTATATAATGACACACAGGCACTTGTTTGTTCAGTTGGAAAAGATGGTGATTGGTAGAATAATTGCAAGGTGAGTAATGAACTGGCTAAAGCTGAGATGACAGTGGGTTGTGCTGAAATACAAACTGTCAGGATGGATGGAAGTTGTTAGTAGAATTCATTAAGGACCCTGGCACAAGAGGTGGGAGTGTGCAAATGAAATTTGTTGGTGTGACAAAGTTGGGAAGTACTGTCAATGTAGAAAAGAATCAGAACATCATATAGAATAAACTGGATGACCTTGAGGAGTGGATTAATAGAAATGGGATGGAATATATTAATATGCAGCACATGGGGAGTAACAACAAGAATTTCAGCTATAGGCTGGGAGCTCATCAGTTGAAAATTGCCTACAATTTCCTTGACCTATTAGTTGATTACACAATAAGTATGAGCTGCCGATATGATATGGCCACAAAGTGGCGTATTTCCAGTAGAGACAGCGAAGTGTCAGTTCCATTGGTTGGTGATGATACAATACTGCTTGATGGCTATTGCCATCAGGTTCCAGTGCAGTGTGAATTCATGAGCGGAATTAATTTTATTCAGTAACACACCCTATAAATTCCTCTTGCAAGACACAGGGCAAACCTATGTAATTTAGGATATAGGTTAGTCCAGCTCCATGTCAGTTTCTGTGACCCAGCTCTCTTGGTGACTACTGTATGAATTTCCCCTTATATTGATCCTAAATTGCCTCATCTTTACTTACATCCCATTCTACCTAGTTAACTCCTTGTGCAAAGCTCAGCAATTCTTCCCCCTCCATAGTTTTGACATCCTTCTGCTATTTGTAGGCAGTTATCAAGACCTCTTCTGCTATCCCTTAGCCAAGCTAGACTCTTTAGTTCTTGTAACCTTTTCTCCTAAGAAAATCCTTCCTGCCCCCTAATTTTTTTTTTTTTTTGGTGTTCTCTGAACTTCCTCCACTTCTCTGTTAATGAGGTGCCCTGCAATGAATTCAGGATTCCAAGGATAGCCAGCCATTGCCTTATGATTTGTGTCACAGCATTGCTTGGAGACCCTGATTTTCCTGGTTTTGAATGCTGTCCAGGCAAAAGGTCATTGACCTCTTTCTGTCACGATGAAAATACCTCTGTGCTTACACTGGACTTTGCTTCCATAAATCATTTCAGTCCTGTCAGTGTTGCTGTCCACCATCGCCTGTGATGGGTGTTTTATAGGCTCACCATTTGCCAGAATACTTCAAGTGTAGTGAGAGTGCTCTCTCATGAGTAGCTGGGTTTTATGTGCTATTTCTACAAGGTCTGCTGCTTGCAATTCTTCACAGGGAGTCTCTGTTTATTCCTGGGTATTTGTTGTGTAAATATGGTAGAGACAGAGATTGGCAGTGATGGGACACTGGACCTCTCTGTAAAGGGGTCAGCAGCATTGGGTTATCTGCGGGGAGATCACAGCTTCCTCCCATTGATTTTTCTGCAGGGTTTTTTCAGAATTCTGTTCCATGAATTGACCATGACTGTTCACAATTCGATCTTTGTTGCTTCCTGGTGATTGGTCAGGAAATCTTGTACAATAGATCAAGTAAATCACATGCTATATGATAGAGTTATACTCAAACACACCATGTATTTTCCCTCCTGCTGCTTGTTACAAAGCTGTGGAGAGGTGCACCTTATTGCGTACCTGCAGCAATGCCTCCAAACACGTGGTTGTGTGCTCTGAGCTCTAGGTGCAACTTGCGAGTGCAAAGCAGGAAGAGAGTGAAGTGATGTGTAGCCCAGCTGTCAAATCATCAGAGCTTAGATTCCAGGTGGCCACTATGGCATGCTAAGACTTAACTGTTTCTAGAGCAGGCAACTGTTAACCTCCCATTAAGTGCTTAGAAGCTGCACTTTTGAAAGTGGGTATCTGTGCTTGGTGTTAGGGCACTGTTTTAGAGAATGATTTGAGGGATTGAGCAGATGCACTCACAGCATAAAGAAGACTAACAGACTAACCCCTGTGCCCCAGGTTGGTGCTGCACTATAGACAGTACCTTGGGTGACTCAAAATAGGGTGCTATATTGGGTTAATATATACCTCACTGTCCCTGAAATAATGACATCCATATCTTTAGGCTTGATCACTAGTAGCTGGCATGTTTGCAAAGCTATTAACCTCTGTCTCCACTCGCATGTAACTAATGTCTTTAGAAAACAGCCACATTTTTTAGTCCAGGCATGAACACACACACTCATCCTCACTAACATGTTTAGAGAACAGCTAGATTTTTTAGTCCAGACACGAACAGCCGCACACGCACACAGCTGGGGACTTGTACACTCATGCTCCCATCAGAGAGAGCTCTTGGTTTTCAGCAGGAGAATGGAGTGAGAGGACTGTGTAGTGTGCTACCTGTGGCCTGGGTGCAGACAAGCTGCCTTTCCACATATGGAACACAGATAGTGCCTCTTTTATTCTCCTTGCCTTGTGATTAACCTTGATGAATGTGTTTCAGTCTTTGCCAGTGGTCCCCATCAGCCTGATGTGTTCAGAATCCCAGCTGGCTCTAGGGATACTGCACCGACAGGAAGAGGATGCACCTCCCAGTTTTTGAGCCAGCTCACAAGTGGAGGCTGCTAGCTCAGTACCTCCTCCTATCATGTTCTAGGTCCTCCCAGCATTCACAGGGAAAGAGGGGGAGCAAGACTTCTGTGTTTGAGAGGGAAGTTTACATGGGGGCAGCCTTTGCTAGGCTGCAGCTCCTGCCCTCTTCATTTAAAACTGCCTTTTGTCCTTCTTCCTGGCTTGTAAGAGTTCCTGAGTGTGGATTCTGTTCCTGGACCATAGTTAACTCTGCCAATGTACTCCATCTCTGACCCATAGTACCCCTGATCAGCCAGTCTTGGACCTCGTGGTACTACCAGTGCTCCTGGATTGGAATACTAACCTTGGATCTCATGCAGCTCTACCAGTAACTTTAGTCCTGACCCATGCTCCACCACCCTGTTAAACCACTCTTGGACCGTTGCAGCTCTGCCAGTGCACATAAACTCTGAACTGTGGAGCTTGGGCCTATTGCAGCACTTCAGTCCTGACCTATTGCACCGCGCCATAGCAGGCCTGGACCCTAACACCCTGCTGTGCTGATGCACCCTAATCCTGATGCCTAACACCCATGGCTATACCAGCTCTGTCCCCTCTCCCTGCTCTGCTGGCGTGCTTCGATCCTGACTGGCAAGCAATCCTTCACTGTTCCAGGCCTCCAGATCTCCTGCTGAGGCATTGGAATTCCACTCACTTTGGACCAAAGCCACAATAGACAGCTCAGTGTCTTTGGTTGAAAGGCTGATGCTGTGATCTGAGGTGGAATTAGAGTCCAATCCAGCTGGCCTGCTAACCTAGCACAGGATCTGGGTCTGTACTTGGATGGGAGACCACTTAGGATCACCTGTTTGCTCCAGTGAACTCTGTTGGTGGTTCAGTAGGGTACAGTCAGTGCTGGTAGTAGCATGCTGGAATGGTGGTAGGTAGGGGTGTTGTGCTACAGAATATGGTCTGAGTGGCTCAGCAAGGGCAGTATCCTTCTGACTGTACTGGTCCCAGTACTACTAGAGGAGCTGTTTATTCCTGACTCCTTGTAGCCATTCCCACAGTTCTCTGCAGAGTTAAGGAAGGAGTTGCTTCCAATCCCAGCTACGCAAATCTCAGCGTGGGGAGCAGTCTGCTCCTCCTGCAGATCCTTCCTGGCAGATCCTTCCTGTAATATGGGAGTCTTTCATTTCCTGTCTTAGTGGAGTAATGCTGTGCAGCTTCCAGACCACTGCCACCTCCCATGCCAGAGGATGGCATAACAGTGGTTGGCAGCATGGTCCCTGCAGAGCGCTTGGGATCTTTCTCTTCCTGGTTGGCACTGTTATTCCTGTTGTCCTTATGCAGATGCCCCTCCACCCTCCAGGAGGGCTTGCTGCAGTGAGGACTTCTGGTTTGATGGTTACTCTGTGTTTGTAGTGAGATAGTGGTAGGATTATTTATAATGATTGGCTCACAGATGCCTCTTCGGCATCCTTCTGCAGGGGCCCTGTAACTTTCTGGTGGAGGGAGGGGTGTGTGCGTGCACACGTGCATGCATGCTGTTGAGTAGCAGAATCAATACACTGGGGATGCCTGGTCCCCCTGCCACAGTGCCATGCTGGGCTTGAGGCTGTTTACTTACTCTAAGGAAGCTTTTAACTTTAATAACATTGCACAGTGATAAGGAGGCAGCAGCATGAGGGGACATGGCAGTGACAGGATGATTTAAATGGCCTCTCGGTGTCGCTTCATCTTTGCAGACATCATAAATCAGATTAGGACTGAATTGAGCCAAGGCAAGGAGAAGAAGGGGCAGTGTGAGGGAGGAAGGGAGACGGACAATCCCGTGGTAGAAAGCAGATTGATGGGCCTCCCCTCTCAGCACAGATGCAAGTCCCCATATGTGTCTCAGGTGGACATCCTCGTTCTTCCCCAAACAGGTGCCTCCATCATTGCCCATTGGGTGGGTGCTTTGTGTCCACCCCTGAATACATAACTCTGCCCAAGAGATGTCCCTAGTCCCTGCTGCCCATGCCTGCTCCACCAGATCTCTCCCATGTGTCCTTACTTAACATCTCTATTTCTACCTAGGGGAATGCTCCTGATGTGTGCTTCCAATTCCCTCCAAAACAGGCATCCCTAACAGTCATCTCTCGATAGACTGGGGAATGGACACTCCCACCATGTTTCTGAATGCCCTCAGGCTGGCAGGCACCCTGCTAAGTGCTTCCCTTGTAGTGGATTCCTGAGTATGTGAAAGGCCTGGAACAACTCCTCCTCACTGGCATATGTGCCAGAAGCTGGCCTCTTGCTCCTTCCTGAAGCTTAGAGTCTAACAGATATGCTGAGGCCTGACTTTCCCTGCCCCCAATTTGTTAGATGGTGGTGTCATTAGCAGGGTCTTCCTAAGCCATTGACCCACTTCTGTCTCCTTTCAGCTCTCTCGCAACCTGGGGAAGCTGTACAGCGAAATGATCTTTGTGAATGGCTTTGTACACTGTGACCCACACCCAGGCAATGTGCTAGTGAAGAAATGTCCAGTCACTGGCAAGGCCCATATCATACTCCTGGACCATGGGCTCTATCAGGTATGTGAGCAAGGTGGATGCCATGCAGTGCCCTGGGGCCTCCTTTTTCATCTGGCCATTTAGCACCTCGGTGAATGAAAGGGCTACCCCAGCTTGTTGACCCACCTTGTGCATTTCTGCTTTCACTTCTACCATGCTTTAATGGAATTGTATTCCTGGCAGCTTCAAGCATGGCACAGCACAGCAAGTTTGGTGGCTCAAAGCAGTTGCTGGACAGGACAGATTTTTTTCCCCCTTCCCAACTGTGCTGTGGATCAATTTCGTTTAGAGAATGTCTCTCTCCCTCCCTCCCTTCCCAGGTCCTGACAGAGAAGTTCCGCTTGGACTATTGTCGACTCTGGCAGTCCCTGATCAAGGCAGATATGAAGCAGGTGCAGAAGTACAGCCGGCGCCTAGGGGCAGGTGATCTCTACCCACTCTTCGCATGCATGCTCACTGCCAGGTCCTGGGCCTCAGTCAGCCGGGGTATTGATCGGTCCCCAGTCACAGCTAATGAGGTGTGTCCCATTTGTGCTCCATATTCCTTTGGTGCTTTTTTCCATGAAAATCACCTGCATAATTGATATTGGTAATTGTGTTGGGAGTGCCCTAGCAGGTCCATAGTGAAGGCTGCACATAGCATTTGAGGGGGCCTAGAATCCCTCTGCAATATCTCTTTCTAAAATGTAGGTAGGAATCTAAAATGAAGGGCTGGAATTGTGTGTTATGAAATGATGTGATAGAAATTCATTGTTGTGTGCAGGATTTTCAAGGTTGGAATTAAGGTTTGCTCTGGTGGGTCAGACATGCCCTTAGGACATCAGAAAGCAAGTTTCTGTATAACAGGAAGGCAACTTCTTTATGTAGGTTTTGGAATGAAGTGGAGAGTTTAAAGGCAGCAGCAAAGAACCAGGCAACATTGTAGAGAGGTGCCATGAAGCACGCAACTCTGGGGTTATTTTTAAACCCTGTATTGCAACAGCCTCTGGTATTCCAGTATTGCGGCCCTCTAAAGCTCCACTGGCACCTGTCAGATGTCCTTCGGCATGGTCTGGTATTCCTACCTTTGTCCTTGGCATAAAATGCCAGTTAAGATGACAGATGATGTCATGTGGACAAATAGTCTTTACACACAGCTAGAAGTTCAAGAAGAATGGAGTGAAAAGGATTAGGCATGTATTGAAAGTGGTATAGCCTTTGCGGTGATGTGAGTTATGACAGAATGATAAGGGTCCCTTGTATCAGAATGTAAGTTAGGTTCATGGAGGAGTTTCCTTCAGGAGGCATTGTTAAACACTGGCATGCAGTGAAGGGTTTTCAGAACTTGCTTTTGGCCACTGTTGCAGATAAGGCACCAGATTAGATAGGAAAGCCTGTGCTTGCTCGCTCACTCTCTCTATATATATATCTTTTCTAGTGAGTTAGTTTTAGTTAGTTAAAGGTGTCAACCCAGCTTTCTCAAATTGTTATAACCAGAGGAGCAGAAGAGAGACTA
Organism: Crocodylus porosus; assembly: GCF_001723895.1. Lineage (NCBI taxonomy): Eukaryota > Metazoa > Chordata > Crocodylia > Crocodylidae > Crocodylus > Crocodylus porosus. Next base: position 77,926,939 of record NW_017728947.1, read on the forward strand.
TGAGATGACATGAACTATTGGTACGATCTGGTGGAAGTGGACACCAGACTTATTTGGACCCTTGGTCTGTTCCCAGATGCAGAATCTCATGTTCCCACTAGATGGGCCTCAGGGCCAGCATAGAGAAGTGGGCAGCTCTGGTCACCACCTCTGAATTGGAGAAATGTTTTTATAGCTGTCCCTTCTCATCCTCCACAAATACTAGCCCTCTTCCTGCACAAGAAGCTGCCTCAGCTGCATTCTGCACGCAGCCTGCTGGGTTCTGAACCCTTCAGATGCTCCAGTGACCTTTTTCTGGATTTTCTGGTTCAAACCACAGCTGCTATGGGGGGATGCAGGAACAGCCTTGTGTGTGTGCGATGATCCGTTGCACTGTCCTAGATTCACAGGGATTCCTGTTGAGCGGCACTAACAGCTCTAGCAAGAGCCAGGAGAAAGAAGGCAGGCAAGGGACAGAGACCCTGCTACATACCTCTATCCAGATATACTATGCCCCTTGCTATTGCACCCAGCTGTGGCAGTGGACTAAGTCCCACTTGGTGACTGCAGGACTCCCTCACTTTACTTGGTGAGGCTCAGGCTGAAGGCTGTAGGAGCTGTGGTATATTGGAGAGGCTGCTGGATGCTCTGGAGGAAGGAAGATGCCTCCAATGGTACTAAGTGCTCTGAAAGGCTAACCTTCTGCATGTGGAGAAGTCTCCTGATCACACTAAGGTGCAGGTGATAGGACAGAGTGATAGATGAACATGGGCTTTCAGGACAGCTTGAGAGAGGCTTTGGGGGTGCTTTGTCTGGTTTGCCAAGGAGTGGTGGGAGGACAGAAGGCAGAAAGGCTGCTCAGAGTCCAGTTGTTTTAGTCTGTCAGCAGCTGCTTAGAAGAGACTTCACAGTTCATCACCATTACCTATCAGCTCAGCTCCTTAAAGGGCCAGTATTATGCTAGTACACAAAAGAGCTGGTTTTGAGTGCCAGCCGTGGGCTGTCTTCTCCATGATGTTGGAAAGGAGTGAGGAAAGGGTACTGCTGGGACCTCTGGTCAGGCTGGCCCCAGAGCAGTTCTCAGCTGTGGGCTCAGAAGTAGTTGGAGGTAGCAAGTGAGTATGGGTGCAGAGTAGGTCAGGACAGGCTCCATCGGGATTCATAAGTGCAGATTTGGTTCCTCTCTGCTCATCCAGATTGCCATTGCTTCATGTGCATGGGACAGTCTGGCCTCTGCCATGAGGAGCTCTTTAGCTTTTAGTAACCTGGGGTGATCTCCTGTTACTGCATTTCACTACCTGCCCTCAGAAGCAGCAGTGCATGGACTTCCAAAGCTCTGTTAACCTCTCTCTCCTCTCTCCCGGGCACTCCTCTGATCCAATTGTGCACAGGATGTGGAAATTCGGACCAATGCTGCTGCTTACCTACCTCAGATCACCCAGCTCCTCAACAATGTCCCTCGCCAAATGCTGCTGCTGCTGAAGACCAATGATTTGCTGAGGGGGATTGAGTCAGCCTTACACACGAGAGCCAGTGCCAGCTCCTTCCTCAACATGTCTCGCTGCTGCATCAGAGCCATCTCCAGGTGAGCCTCTGTGTCTGCATGCCTGGGGCCTTGACTTCCACTGGGCACCCTTCCACCAGTTGTGTCCAACGAAAGCATCAGCTGAGATGACTCTAGAACTGAAAAAATTGTCCTGTTCACCTTCCCTCTCTCAAATTCCCAGCTTTTTTTCTTTCTGGGCCTACCCCATTTCATTTCCCCACCTCTTGTTTTGTCACACCCTCCTCTGCCACCTCCCACCAGACTCTCCCTAGGGAAGGCTTTTCCCTCAGCAGGAATGAAGTTGGGCAGAGCTGGGAGGAAGAGGGAGTCATGGCAACTTTTTTGCTATACATTTGCTCTGGGATTGCATTTCCCTTTGAAGAGCAGGGTGGAGGATTCTTGGATGTGATTGTTGTCACTGCCAGGCCCCAAAAATGGAAACAGAAACCTAAGTTCATAGCTGATCACCTCAGCTTCATGGTTAAGGGGCTTGAGGCTTGTGGTAATGAACTGACAGCCAGGACAAATGCGTTCCATCCCTGATTTGGATGTTAGCTTGCTTCTTGATAGTAGTTACCTCACTCCCACCTACCTATTTCACCATCTCTTCACATCTCTTCTCTGCCTTTTATCTTGCATTCATAGAACAGGGCACAGAACTGTCTTTTACTAGATCAGGGGAGTCGGGACTACTAGAGTCTTGTCCTGGCTCTGCCCCTGACCTTATTCATGATCAAGGGCAAATTACTTAATTACTCAGAACCTCAACTTCCCCAGCAGTTCTGAAACACCTTGAGAAACCCAGGCAATAGCCTCTGTAGCAGCGCAGAGAGATAGTAATGGTGATTCCCTGCAAGGAACAATCAGATTTAGCTTTTTTTAGGGAAATGGTTACATCAGCCTAAATTGTGAGATGGATACTAAATATTAATTACAATGAATGGTCACAAGGTACTTAATCAATATGATTATCTTCAATATCAAACAGCTTAACTGAAAAAAGAATACCTACTGGGTGCATTTGAACCCAGTACTCAGATGAGGCCCAGAGAAGGAAATGTCTATCCAAAGGGGTCAGGATGGGCTGTGGGAAGAGAATCCATGAATTCCTAGCTCCCAGTCTCAGGCTCTGTCTCCTAAAGGAGGCAGTCTCTTTCATACTCTACTTCCTGTCCCTCCCTCCTTCTGGGGAGGGACAGTTACTGGCTGGTCAGGAAGCTTTTGCCTGGAGGAAACCCCCAGCCCTCTGAGATTCCTTCCTGTGGGTGAAGCTTTGAGGGTGGGATCTTGGCTGATGGCTGGCACACCCAGTGACGAAGACTCATGGTTGTAAAGCTCTACCTCAGGGAATGTGTTCTGTGCAGTTGATAGCAGCTGTTTGTCTCTCTTGCCAGGTACCAGAGGAGCAGGACTGACTCCCTTTACAGAAAAGCCCAGATCTCTTTTACAGAAGCCCTGAGCCTGTGGCAGATCAACTTGTATGAACTCTACCTGCGGCTGAAGGGATCCCAGCTGGGTAACTGGGTCATCACTCTTCTGAGCTGGATGCACCATTCTCTGTACTGACATGAACTTTGGGGAGGAGCCAGGATGATTATCCCCTCATCTCTTCCTTCACACCTGCCTTCCTGACCATGTCTGTCTGTAACTCCCAGGAGCTCTTTTCTTGTAACAGATCATGCCATCCTTTCCTGTCACAGCATCAACTTCTCTCCAGCAGTAAGAGAGGTGGGAGCGTGGAGGGGCTTGGGGGCCAGCACTGCAGCATTCTGTCTGAGATGTGGGAAGCAGTGGTATGATCCATTGGGAAAGGCAGGAAGCCTGGGAGTGAGCCTTTATAGGGAAGTCCTATGGGTCCAAATTGGAAATTAGACCCTCTCTCAAGGTCTTTTTAATAGCCACCCTAGAGAGTTTAAGATTTACATCCCTGCCATTGAATTCTCCAGGACACTTCACAGAGCTCCAGAGGGAGGAAATAATTCCTTTTAAAATGCTGTGGAGTTTGAGAGTTGTTACAGAATGCAATCGATCTCATTGCTGTGAAACCAGACAGATGTCCTTTCTAAGAGGAAAAAGATCTCATGGTTAGAGTTGGGGTCTGAAGCTCAGGACTCTTGAGTTTTATTCCCAGCTTTAGGAGAGGAAATGGCCTGAATTGTGAGAGCAAGAGTCTAGGAACCAAAAAATCAGATGTCTGTTCCTGTGGAGTGTGTCATTTTGGGCAAGTTTCTTAACTGCTCCTTACCTCATTTTCCTGGAAAATGGGGGTAATGATACTTGTTCCTCCCTGAATACCCCAAGGGGAATGTGCTGGGGGATGCCAACCCTTAGCTCACAGCTCATTGCCGATGGTGTATGCATACTGTACTGTACTGTTGCACAGGAAAATAAAGCAGGGTGTTACATGGGAGACACTTCATGGGAGAAGTGCTTTGTGGCCCACCCCTTTTGCCCCTCCCCCTTTGAACCACAACATCATTTTTAGTTCTTCGCTTCCATGAGTAGGATGCCATTCTGGGCTGTTAATCCCTTACAAGCTGAATGAAATGCCATGCCTGTGCCTGTTCCATTTTATACATGGCCTTCCCTGTCTAGCAGACTCAATTCATCCCAAGGTCAGCTGCTTTTGAGTCAGATATGCTCACGTGGGAATGATGGAGCCTGTGCCATGCTGCCGGGGTGACTCATGGCTTCTGCCCCACGCATCCATGCAGAGACTACTTCTTTCTTTAGCATGGGAGCAGGCTGCAGTGCATCTCTGAGCCCCGAGATGCCCCCTCATTGCCATGCAGGGAGCATCTTGCCTCAGCCCTGCCCATGACATTTTGCTGTTCTTGCCTCAGACAAAAACCTGCTACTAGTTTGGTGGTACAAGTGACAGGGCTGGTCATTTTGAGTCTGCAGCTACAAGGAAAGCCTTGGCCAGAGACTTCACTTCTGCCAAGCCTAGTCAGGCTCTCCTTTTGCCTTGCTGTTCCCTCTGGAGCTGCTTGCAAGTAACAGGGAGGGATGGGGGCTCTGTGTGGCCAGACATGTGGGGTGCCCACGGGACCGTCAGTGAAGGCATGTGGCATCAAGTAATGGGTGCAACCTTCCAGATCTCTTTGGTCTTTCCTCTAGATGATCTCTGCCAGGTGGTTCCTTTACTGGGCACAAAGGAGCTGTTTGAGAGCTGTTTGAGATGGGAACCTGCTTCACTGTCAGTAGAACTGGTGGAGCAAGGATTGCTACCACCTGTGGGAGAGTGCAATGTGTGAAAGCATGCATCTCCTGCACCTGTGTGAAACCTATCAACGGGTGTCACCAAACATGTTAATTTAACACTGCGTATGTGTGTGTGAGAGAAAGAGAGGGAGGGAGGGAGAAAGAGAGTGTGTACGTGCATATGTGCACATGGAAGTGTCAGTGATGGTTAAAGAATCCCCTTGCCAAAGTGTCTGTGTGCATCTGGGAACTTCTGCCTCCTTAGTGTGAAAAGGTGTGTTAGTGGTAGTGTCTGGCAGGATTGTTGGAAATGGGGGATGGATACATGTGTCTCAGGATGTAGCTGTCTCAGGGAGCATGTCTCTTACCTGCAGTATACCTCAATCCAGGCCATGCACCCAGACCACTCACTGGTTAACTGTCATTGGCTTGTCAGCTGATAACCAAACTGCCCAAAGAGATACCTGCTTACGCTGTCTGCCTCTTTCTCAAAGGGAAGGGAAGAGCTGGAGGAAGGAACTGAGCTCTCTTTGTAATGGTAAGAGAATGGGATGGGGGAAAAAGCCTGGCCAAGCCTTGTCCTGGAACTGTATCTCAAGTCAGACATCCCCAGCCTGAACTTCTGAACTTTCATTTGAATCTTGAAACCTGACTCGCAGGGATTTCAGCAAGGGGTCAGGGCAGCCCTTGGGACCAACCCTGTAGCCCTTAGATGGTAATCCTTGCTCACAAGAATAGTCTCGCTGATGTCTCTGCCACTGGGTAGGTGACTGAAACTTGCACAGTACTAATTAAGGGGATGGAGAAACAGTTGTGGGCCTATATCCTATTCCCAAACCAGGCTTCCTTGTGGGAAACTGAAGAGTGGAGAAACTGAAGTCAGGGCTCTCCATGGCCACCTGTGATGATGGCCGCTCACTGAGTGGTCCCATGGTCTAAGTGTCCTTGCAGACTCCTCCGTGTTGACCTACTGGAGCATTCTAGAGAGACCCATTGCAGAGCTGTCCCAAACAGATGTCACAGCAGGTCACCTCCCTTTAAGAGAAAGAGCACCTTCACGTCCCCCATTTTCCAGAGGAGAACACGGGCCCTGTGAGCTGGAATGGCTTCCCCAAAGTCAGAGCTACCATTAATGGTAGCAGTTAGGACTAGAGCCCTGGCAGTATTCATATGCAGTCCTGTGCCTTCACCTCACCAACATCCATCCACTGAACCACTAATCACCCTGTTTAATGCAGCCTTCTGTTACAAAGACCATGGGAAAACTGCAGCCCAAACAATGGTGCAGTGGTGTTGTTGACCCATTGTAATGAACAAAGGGCAGGCTGGGTGTCAAGGAGCTTTGTCTCTGCTCCCTGTTCGAGTTGAACATGAAGAGTCCTGTCCACAAGATCTGTAGGGCGCCTGACAAAGTGTCATCCCTTACCTTTTCTCACAGATAGTGCAAACCTTGCCTGAGGAAGGACTCAGTAAAAACTGAAGGTATGACCCTTTCTTGTTCCCACTCGGTCTCTGTATAAAGTTCTCACAGCTGAATGTGCTAAAATGGCTTTAAAAAGCTCCCGCCTCCTTTTTGTCCTGCTTTGCTGCTGTCAGATGCTGGCAGTGCTGGATCAGCTGTTAACAGTCCTGCCTCCCCTTGCCATAGTCTGTAATTATCTCTTGCTCTCACCAAAAAACCCAACAAAAACACCTCCCCCCTCCCTTTGCTCCCAACTCTTCCTTGCTATTCTACACAAGTATTTTTACTCCCTGGGTTCATTTTCTAGGGAGCTGAAAGACCATGTTGATCTTGTTTCTGTCCTAGCTCCCTCTGCTGGCTCTGTGGCAGCACTTCACAAATTAGATGTAAAGAGATTGTACACCCAGGATTTGACTCCTGTGTACAGGGATTATATCTACTCCTGGAAGCAGACTCCATCCTGAATCCTGTCAGAGTTAGAGCAGGAAAGGTACAGAACAACTTGGAGGCCTCTTCTTCTACATTCTGTGTATCAAATGCTATCTTAGATTTCTACAGGACTTCTCACCCCAAGGCTCCCAGTGCTCTTTATATACTGCTTGCTGTAGAGCCAGAAGTCATTTCATCCAGCACTGAAATACAGCCACCTCTGGAGGGGCCAGGACAGTTGTTTAACAACTACATAAAACTGCCCAACAGTTCAAATCAGTCCAAGGCCCCAGCATCCTCAGTATACTCTGTATTGTTACTTCTGTTCAGCCAATCAAACTAGTGTAACCCCCTCTCATATCAGCATCTCATTCTTCCTAAACAGTTGTGCAATTCAGTTCCCATAATCAAATCAATTTGATACCCATTTCCCCCAGCAGCTGGTTCCCTAAATCAATGCATGTCTCCTTTCCCATCTCCTGATAGGCCTCTTTGGCTGCAGCACTGCCAGCATTTTTTCCAGGCGGGTGAAGGAGATCCTGGGATAGGAGATCTGTCTGGATTTTCCTCCTTCTCCATGCTCAGACTACAGATGGGAGAGGGAGAACATGGGGAGCCCAGACAAGAGTTCCCTCAGCTATTTAGAGGCTGTCCAAGAGTGTCAGCTGGCTACGGAAGAAACAGAAGGCACCCTCCTCCTCAGCTCTGAACTGCATCTCCTGCAGACCTCAAAAGGGGTCATCCCTGCTTATCCCAACAGCTGGTGACTGGTCAGGATGCTAGCTGCAGTCACAGTTGCCCTATCTTAGGATCAGCTCTGGCCAGGGTGGCTGTTCTATGGATCAGTGGGGAAGCCAAGCTAATATCTGTTCATCACAAAAGAGATGGGCACGAGGCAAACAAATGGTGCAGAAATGCATGTGAAGGGAACCTGGGTGCAGAGGCTAGGCTTAGTTCTATGCTGATGGGATTGTACTGCCCTGCTAGGACTGGTGGCCACCCTGCTGAGTCAACACCACCTCTGGGCAAGCCACAGAGAATTCAGAATCCGTTTCGGGAAGCCAGACAAACCTAATGGAAGCACCAAATCTGACATCCTACAGAGTCATTCTGTGCTCTGACTGTGGTTAACATACAGCTGTTTGTTGGTCCCATTCCCTGCACTGCATCAGAACCAGTGAGGACTGCCTGTGGTATCCTGTGGAGAGGTCCCACAGTTGCTGAACATGTGTTATTTAATACCCTTTGGAGACAGTCCTGTGAAAAGTACTAACTTTGCTATGACATGATGGCACTTAGCACATGACAGGATGCATGCACACTGGTGTGTTAAGTGTGCTTAACACATCCTACATATACCGTGCAAAAAGGCTGTCATAGAAGTCTGTAGCTGTTGTTTCCCAGATAAATATTAATGCTGCAGAACACTTCTGTTTGTCCTCTGAATGAACAAGGGTAAAGAAGTTGGCAGTGAAAGGTGCCACTATGATAGATCTAACCAGGAGCAGCCTGGGCAGACATGGAGCAAGGTCCTCCTGCAGTGCCCCGCCACACTATGCCTTAAGCCTCTCCAGTGAGACAGCCTACTGAAAGGCCAATCCATATCTGAATCTCTTCTGCTAGGAAAAGGACTGAGGACTCATCATTCATCTCTCACAGGAAGTGAACAGCCATGAGATGATAAAAATCTGTTGTTTGCGACCCTAGCTGGATTCACACCAATGACCCAGAAGGGAAAGGCTCCCTCCTCCTGGTCCTCCGAGCTGCTCTAGTGACTGCTGGGAAATGACTAAAAGGAGGATGAATTACCAGCTGCCTCGCCTTGCACGTTCCTTTGTATGCATGATGTCGTGGCTGCTACATGTGAATTGTCTCACATTGTGTTAGATGAAATAACCTGAACGGGCCGAATGCTTTTTGTGCCATCTAATCCCTAATCCTTTTGTGTTTGTCTCTCGAGGAGGTGATTACCATGCTGCCCCTGTCCACAACGAGGGGAATTATCCTCGCCTGATTTCCCGCAATGTTGCAATGTCCAAGGCAGTAATAACTCTGTTGACATTCCAAACATGAAGCGAAATCTATTTGAAAAGCAGCACGAAGACTCGTACGGTGCTATGCCTTAGCTGATATTAATTTTCCAATGGGGAGGAGGGTGGAGGGGGTGATGCTAGGAAAGAAGAGCCCTTTTGAGGAGTAAATACCAGGCAGCCAGCTTGCCACTAAATTGATTTGCACGTGTTAAAATGCTTCCGCCTCTGGCTTTATGTGACTGCTCTTCATCTGCCTGTGAAAAAGGCAAACCCAGACATTGTATCAGACAAGACGTGGACCTGGCACTGTGAAAGGATTCTCCTGCGTTGCTGATGGGCCCTGTGAATGCAGCTTTGGCTTTGAGTGTTATTTCTGGAGGCTCTTTTCCTCTCAGGAGTATCAAAGCTGCTTGTCTTTTTTTCTTCTGGAGTTTTCTTGTGGCTGTTCTCCACCCCCTCCTGTGTAGGTACTCATAGGCCTTTTAATTTTTGAACCAGTCAGCAGCGGCTGTCACTCTGCCCAGAGTGATGAGCTGTCAGAGAGAGAGCACCCTGGTTACACAGTCAAGAAGAGTAGAGAGGAACTGTGATGGCTGGTGTGGCTCTTCAGCTTCTCCGAAACTAAATAGCTTCTGCTGCTGAGATAATCCCAGCGCTGTGCTGCTTGTCTGACGGGCTACCATAGAATCAAGGTCACAGAGGCCGCCTTTCTCCAGCGAGTGTACACCCGCTTCGCTTTAGCGCTCCTCCATGGGGGAGGGAGGCTGAGGTGTGCTCTGGATAATGATAACCTGCCTGCACTGAGTGCAGCTGGTATTGGGGCTGGATATAACTCTCTTCAGCTGCTCTGGGTAATGGGAGGTGACTAAGTGGGTCATATGTAGATGTGAGGCACCCAGAGCGTGGTTGTTTGTCACCGCTTGCCGCGTGGAGCTCCTTTGAGCTGTGCTCCTATCTCATTGGATTCTGCTTCACCCAGACAAGCCACGCAGTTCTAAGGTGCCGTCCCCACAGGGCATCGCACTTAAATACACACACGGCATTAGCTGTCCCCCACACTGGCCCTGCTCAGCTCCTCTCCCCTGAATTCACACGCCCGTGAAGGTGGCTGACATTTCTCCGAGTCCGTATGGCACGTGGCACACCTGTGGCCATATACAAAAGGACAGTTATTAACACTGGGTACTTTTCAGTTCTCACAGCCAGGGGTCATTTGCACAATACAAGCTGTATTCTGGAAGGGGTGCTGCCCCCAATTAGACAAGGGCCCCCCCATTCATTATTCTCCCCTGAAATTCACCCTTTTAGAGAATTGTACAGATAGGAGTGATGTCAGCAGTTCCCAAACTTGAGGTGGCAGCTGTTGCAAGAGGGGCCACAGGCCACATGGTGCCTCTAATTGCACTGAATCAGTGATTGCCCCACGTGGCCTCAGTTAACAGGGGTGGGCCTTTCCTCTATCTCAGCTGCTTTGCAGTAACTACCCCAGTGCTCCAAATGTGCTGCGGAAAGTGAAAGCTAAAGTGGGTCAATTTAGACCTGCTTCACTGAAGGGTAAGCTGCTCTGGTTTAGCTCTCACCTGCAATATGGGGACAGTTCTTACACAGCAGCTTCTTCTCATGTCTCTACACTACATTTGACAATTTTGTTATGCATCCTTGTGCTTGTTTATTGTACTTTGTGAGATTTCATAGACATTAGGGCTGGAAGGGACCTTGGAAGATCATCGAGTCCAGCCCCCCGCCCAAAGGGCAGGAAGTCAGCTCTGGTGAACAAACGTTCCCCCAGATACTGGTGGTCACCCCTGATAAACTTATAGGTGGCCATCAGATCACCCCTGAGCCTGCGCTGTTCCGG
>NW_017728947.1:77937549-77946133 GCF_001723895.1 Crocodylus porosus
GCTTTCCTGAATTCAGGGACTTCAGTGTTGCTAACTGACTTGCCAGCTTTACGGCGGATAGTGAGGGTGATCAGATCTTTCCTTGAAGCAGTGGGCATTGTAGCAGGTGTTGCATAGTCTGAGGCTCTGTGCCGCAATCACAGGTGGCTGAACTAATGGTATAACCCCACTTCTTTGATAGTTCCTTGGAGCATCCAACTCTGGTGCATAGGTGGTTTAGAAATTGCCACCTTTGCTATGGATCATCAGCCCCTGCTAAGGACTCAGCAGCTGGACTTTCCATTTTTTTGTTGTCAGGTATTTTTTTAGCCTCTCATTCCATATCCGTAGTTGTGTTTTCTTGGGCATGGCATTGAGAGATTGGGTGCTGGTGGGGACGCTCCTGCATGACTTCAGACATTTGTGTGCTGTGGGATGGTCCTACAGCAAGTGTCACACATCTTCAGTTTGTCTTGATTATTCTATCCTGCTGGCCACTGCTCTTCTGATGTCAGGCAGAGCAATGTTTAGGCTGGTAGACATCAGACATCCTGTGATGCATCAGCAGCTCTTATTCAGAATGGGTTTGACGCGCTTAGCATGTACAGATCTCTCCCATACAGGGCATGCATACACAGCGGCTGAGCTGCGGTGAGTCCTCCCCACCCCCTCTGCCAGGCAAGGGCATACAAACAGCAGTAGCTCTCTGCATGTGGGGTCACATTAACTATTTGCCTGTTACTGCAGTGCTGATAAGACAAATGTTCAGGAACCACTGATTGATGTATGATGGCCCCTACACTCTGGGATGTGTCATCAGCTCCATTGTACAGATAGGGAACCTGAGGCAAAAGAGAGGAAGTGGCTTGCCCAAAAGCAACTCTCAAGTTAACACCCTGGCTTGAATTTGATTGTTCCTGGTGCGTAGTCTCACATTGCCTCCCTTCCCAAATGTGACCCACTTTTCACTCGGATCCAAGATGCTCTTATATTTCAAGGCTTGTCCCTGTTTAAAATGGGGTCCTGGGTCTGTGTGTGCAGATTGTCTTTCATTTGGGTCATCTGCAGGATTTAGGAGGTCTGCCTTGACTTCCTGGCTGAATGCCAGCCTAGAACGTTAATCTTTCAGTTCTAACACATACCGTATGCTTTCACTTCCTGTCTAAAACTTTCCTAAGCATTGTATTTGTCAGAAGAGGCATAGCATTCCTGCTCGGCACAGATCATGTGTTCCGCGGGTGAGAGCTTCTGCTAGCCACCGTGGACGCAACTCGGCACCAACTGCATTTTATTATTGTTTGTATTTAGTGTACTTTCTTATTACTTTATGTTGTTTTATTTACTTATTCTGGCAGTATAAATAGGGCCATAAAAGAAGAGAATGTTACAGTTGCATACAATTTAAGGTCTTTTTAGGTGCTAGAGAGATAGGAAGTGACCATAGCATAATATGTATCGGGTCCCCTCAGTGATTCTGTACCTGATGGTATCCTGTAAATGTCTTGTCAGGAACTGTGGGTGGCTGAGAGCTCTGCTCTTCCTCATACCTGGCCAGAAGGCTACAACCCATTATCTTAGATTTAGTAATCCAAGGATCCATCACCTTCAGGGAACACTGCAATGTGTTCTGCCCTAGGATACACTTGAAGACCCTTTGGAAGCTGCTAAGTGTGGTGCCTCATGTAGCTCTGCATCTCCCGTTGAACTTGTGAGCTTGGTTTTCCAGGGAGTAATGGCTTTCAGTAGGAACCCGGATGCAATTCAAGGTGACATTTTCAAAGGATGATGTTCTGTATGGACTGGCTTCTGCATTTCTTCAGAGGCTCCCTCTTTGGGGTTCTTCTCTGGTAGGTAGGACACTCAAACTGATGTCTGAGGCTGCTTACATCCCAAGCTGGCTTGTCTTAACCCAACTGTGGTGGCTTTCAGGGTCCCTAAAGCTCATTTATCCACATTGGAGATGGTTTGGGGTGAGTAGGGTCTTCAATTTTGTAATCTAGGGAGCACTTTGGCCCTGAATAAAATACTCACTTGCTTTCAGGCCCCTTTGCATAGCCAAACCAAACTGACAGCATGCATGAGAATCAGGCCTACTGCATCAGGACAGGTTTATTTGTTAAATGTAACTCGTTCCTGTGTCTGTAGTCAATGAAACTAAGTCAGTAAATATGCATATTTCCAGGGTCGCCAACCATCAGAGCTGTTGGCTGGGTGGCACTTGGCCACAGTAAGCCACCAGTCTGTCAGCTGGCTGCCTAATAGCGCCTCTAACTTTAATAAAATGAAGATGGAAGAGATTGCTAAATGGTGATTAATAAATAAGGCGATATGCATGAAGCCTGGTGATATCACATTGCTCTCAAAGGAAATATGAAAAATAGGAATCATGGCCATTGTTATTACTATCTTGTCCTTCAATGTGCCTAAACTATCCATCATGCTGATAAGACTGAAAGAAACTCCCAGCATTTAGCAATACAAGATGCATATTTTACATCATGGTTGGTTACAGCAGACATCATCTCCTTTCTGCCCTGATATCCCTTTCACTTCCCTGCCTCCTATGGGCATTAGATAAATCTTAACCAAGTTAAAGAAGAAAGATTCCACCAACTTAGCACCCTTAGTGGAAAATCTGTAGAGGAATAAGTCATTCCTCAGCAAAACTAACAGCAACCTGTGTAAGTGTAAGACAGCAATAACGCAATGTGGGCTGGGGATTTTATTTTGGTGCATCCAATCTAAAATATGCTGCAGTAAACCAGATGGACCTGGGTGTGTGTGTGGGGGGAGTCTGTTGTAGTTGAGCTTTGAGTAGGGAAAGTCAGTTAAAAGCATCAAATCCCTGCTAGCTTTCTGTGGGATGCTAACATGCAATATTACAATAGTAGAGTCTTTGCGTATGGCTTAACTTAGTGATTTTCAATCATGTTCTCAGAGAATGAGAGTTAAGAAATGGGCAGTAGTAGAAAGGGGAGAGTGAAAAGATCACCCAATCCAATGCTCTACCCCTGCAGGATGATTCTCTACAGAAAGGGTCTGTAACATGGCTTGCAGGCTGGATCCAGCCCACAGAGCCTCTCTCCACACTATGCTGGGGCTGGGGAGTTGGAGGCTGAGCCCACATTGTCCCCATTTCTCCCCACCCCCGACTTCTCAGCTGCAGTGCAGGCACAGCTTCCAGCCAGTGGGAAGCTGAGTCCCAGCTAGGCAGCTTCCAGCTGCACCCGTGCTGCAGCTGAAGGGGGTGGGGGAAAGAACAGAGAGAAGTGGCAGCCATGTAGATGCGGCTTCCACTTGCCCAGCCCTGGTGCACTTCCCCACTGGTTACAAGCTGCGTCCATGCTGCAGTCAGGGAGCAGGGGGCTGTGGAGAAGCTGCAGCAGCAGCCTCGTGGGTACAGTTTCCCAGCTAACTAATGCTGGTGCAGCACTCCTCCGGCTGGAAACTGCTCGTGCCCCGGCTGGGAAAAGCAGCAGTGGGGCCAGTGCCTGCCTCACCGCTGACACATTGCTGAAGCCATTGCGCCTGCACCAGACTAGAGCTGGGTGGTTCCAGCTTGCTGCTTGAAAAAGCTGCTGGCTCCTGCCATGCAGCATATCCTCCACACTAGATCTCATGCACAAGGGCTTCTACGTCTCTCTGTAGGCCATTACTCCACATGCTCTTGGTTAGAAATCTGTCCCTGGTGTTCAGCCTACAATTTTCTTTGTTCAATTGCCCCTTATTATTGGTAGTAAGGGCAATCATCCATCCCTGTTCTTCTCCCTCTGCTGAACAACAGCAAAGTCAAGCAAATGGGACACTGGACTGGGAACCATGACTTCCTAAACTGTAACAGTGGTTCTGTAACCTTCAGGGCTTTGGGCAAGTCACCTGAGCTCTCTTCCTCAGTCTTATTGTCTGTGAAGGTGGAACGAGTCTATTATTTACCACAGTGAGCTGCTGTGAGTGATTTGAGAATTCCTTCATACATGTGTGCAAAGCATGTGGAAGATCTTGGTTACTGGGTATCATCGCTGGCACTTACCATCTTCAAATACTTAGGAGACCACAGCTCTGAAACACCAACATCTACATGAAATATTGTTAAACCTGAGACATAAATCACACTCAGGCAGAGTAGATTGAGTGAATGCTGCCGCTCAGGCTTTAAGTCAGGCTCATTATGCAGGCATTGTAGAAAGGATGGTCTTCTGCTCAAGGACCTCACAGTGCTGGGTCATGTTATATGTCCCAGATGGTTCCTTACAAATAAATTTTACAGCAGCTGTGCAGCTGCTGAACAAAGAGACTGCCAAATGGTTCTATGCCTCTCTAACACACTCTGAAATATCACTACAAGTACAGCCACCTAGGTATCTGAACATGAGGTGTCAGTCTAAGGAATAGTAAGAGGGCTTCCAGGGAGGACAGGGCATGGAGGAAAAGGCCTCACTCACCTTGGCAAAATAATTACCTTCCTAATGACCTATAAGTTGCATCAAGGACAATCCAGGTCAAACTTTTGAATCATGATAGTTCATCACACGGGCATTGTGTGCAGTCAAGGAAATCTGTGATGTCCTCAAAGTTAGGACCTTCCTGGTCTTAGTCTAAGTCCCAGTAAGGCAGGCATCCATATCCAAATAGCATCAGCATCAGCGGCATGAATTGGCTCCCTCACTAGCTGTCTCAGCAAAAAGGCTGTGGGTTGAGTGGGCCATGGAGAGTTTAATCCTTAGTCCTTCCATCACAGTGCCAAGTTGTGTTGGTCATTCATAGGCAGGAATAACTGACTGGCCTCCTGACTTCCAAACGTGTAATGCAAGTAGCTGTGTGTGGATGTGAGAGAGAGCATGACGTTCACTCTGGCAATGCCCCCATTGTCCCTCCTCTGTGGATAAACAATGTCTGTCTCCAGGGCTGTCAGCATGACCTCTTTCACTAAGAGGAAACATACATATCCTCCAAAAAGAAAAGGACAAAGTCTGGGAGTATCCTAAAGAAATTGGGCCAGGTTATTCCCCTACTCTCTTCCCATCCCCTCATGTCCTGTTTTCTGTTGCTGTACAGTTAGAGGGAAGCAGAGGAAAATGTATCACCTTCATACCCAACTGGAGCTTTGGCAGAAAGTTCTCAGCACTACAGATGATTGTTAGGGGCTTTGGGGGCATTTTATCAGAAAGAATGATAGATTGAGTTGCCTGGCATTTGAGCTAAGACCTCCCATGTGGGAGAGCAGAAAATACAGGCTGCTCAGCCACTCATCTTTGGAATAAACATGGACCACTGTAAAATGAGCCCCATCCTGACAGCTGCTTTGCACCATGCACTCCCATTCATCTCAATAGAGAGGGCTCAGCAAGTCCCTGGATCCAGCCCCATTTGGGTATGGCTAATGATCATCCAGCAGCCAACAACTTCCAGCTCATGCCATACAATTCCCCTCACTGTCACCAGTCATTTGACTCCCCCATCCCGCCTGGTTCCCTGGGACCCCCTGTCTGTCCCTCTCAGATGGCAACAAAGACAATTACCCAGCCGCCAAGTTAAATTAGCACACCGAGCTCCCTCTCTCTCACACTGAAGCACTTACCTGAAATTAGCAGCGGTCGGCGCTTTGCAGAGGTGAACACGATTGTGATTATGAATGCACTTCTTGTTTGTCTTTTCAGTGCCGAAATCCTGTCAGCGAGGAGAAGCGATAATAACATGCTATTAAGTTCTTTCTGGATAATGTAATTCAGGAGTCAGGAGGCAGTTTGGTCATTTATGCCTTTGAAAAGCTTAGAATAATTTTCAGTGTCATTATCTTCCATTTTAAAGAGCCCGTTTCAAATATCAATATACAGAACCCCTCTCCCCACTGCCTTACGCTTGCTTTTATGATTTTCCCACCTTTTATTCTCATTTTCTGTGAGTTTTCAGGGATTTTATTTTTGTTTCCAAATGTTCACCCTCCAATACTCACCCACACAAACCCCACACGCAATCACACTCCTCCCTCCCTTCCCTGTTATAGTCAATTTAGGAACTTACCACTATTGATTTAGCATCTGTAAACTTGAGCCCAGCCCCTCACAGATCTCAAGTGGTTAGCATAGCAGCTGTCTGTGATACCAGAGGGTGTCATTTCAAGTGTCCTTAGTAGCAGAGTGCGTGCCTGTGGATCAGAGAACAACCAGGCCTGGGCCATCGAACAGTCTGCATATTTCCCAGTGCCATTTAGTACACACAGAAATACAGTGCAGAGTACCGAGTGCTAGTCCCGTTCGTTATTTGCGAGGAGCAGAAATGGTGCAGGGGCTACATGGCCTTAGAGGGGGTTTAACAGAGTCAAGTCCTAGTTCTGGAGACTTAGATTTAAATCCCATGCAGATCAAACACAGAATGAAGTTAGTTGCTTCAGCCCAGTGCCCAAGGAACATCTGTCCCTATTGCCAAGCTACCATGCACAGCAACATGCTATGAGGCACGAGTCTGAGCCCTTCTTCAGACCCAGGTGACAGGCTGCCCTCCACCAGCCCAGCTGCAAAGGGGACCTGGTCAGTCAGGCTGGGAGTTAACGGTAGCTGGATGTGATGCTAGCCACATTGTTCCCTGGTGTATTCTTGGCTACAGAAACAGTCAGGCCTTAACTATGTTAGTCAGATGGGAGGCTAGGTTCAGGCACCATGTATGGCTACTTCAAAAATGCAGCTTCTGTGAGGAATATGTTGTCCATTTCTAGTCTCAGGCATTCCTCCGGGCTTCTATGAGGAAACGTTCAGGGTGTGAACTCCATGCCAGGTCCTCAAGCTTTTCCCGTTCACAGGCCACTCGTCACAGCTCCGCTCTTATTGTTCCAGGCTTGTTTCAGGTTCAGAGAAGATTTCCTTCAATGGACTGTGAAGTTCAGGGGCTCTGTTGTTGCCTGCAGACCCCATGTTCCTACTCGTCCCTTTCCCGTTTGTCATCTAAGCACCATCTCATGGTTTGCATTCTTCAGGATTGTCACGAGCTCTCTAGGGGCCACTTCCTGAAGCTGTGTGCTGACATACTGGAAGCCTATAGCACTGCCCAGCTTCTTGTACTTGCCTTTGACTTTCTGACTTGTATGCCTGAACTTCCTACTGAAATCACAGAGTCATATAAATAGCAAATGTTTTGTCCCTGGAGATCACATTAGACAAGCGAGTGGGCACCTCTTGGGGTCTGACCCACAGCACATTAACATTTGTGTAATTTACATCAGTTCTGTGAATCTGTAAATAATTCTAGGGTCCAGAGTGGATCGAGGCCCTGTTATCTTGGAGTAGCTGCCACAGTATGTGCTATTACACTGTCTTGCCACTAGCAAGTAGGGGAACATGTCAGCCTGGCAGAAGGTAGGGCAGAGTAGCACCTTATAGAGTAATTCAGAGGGGAACAAGCTTTCCTAACAACAGCTTGCTTGGTCAGGTGCTATGAATCTAACAAAGCAATAGCATCTGACCAAGAAAGCTGTGGTTTATAAAAGTTTATGCCTCTATGAATTAGTCTATAACAGGGCTGTCCAAATGGCTACCCATGGGTCCCAGCAGCTGCCTCTCCTGCTGTCATGCTGGAGAAGGATCTGGAGGTTTGCATGCCTTATGTAGCCTGTGGGGTGGAAGGCGGGGAGCCATGTGCCATCATCAGAGGGGCAGGAGGGTTGTGTGTCACTGTCAGAGCCTGTGTGGGGGTGAGGGGGCCATGTGCTGCTGGCAGGGACAGAAGGGGGCCTGAGTACTGCTGGTGAATCCTGCAGCAGGGGTGGGGTCCATGTGCCACTGCACAGTCTGTGTGGTGGGGAAATCTGGGGGGAGGGGGCTGCCCCCATCCTGTGACACGTATGGCCATGTGCCAGAGCTACCTACCCCACTGCAGCAAATTGGACAGCCAGGATCTATCAGGGTAAAAAATGATGTGGGATTTCTCCTATGACAAAACCTTTTATCCTGGGGTCCTACAGACAGACAAGCCCATTGTCCCAGCATAAATACCCGTGAAATAGCTAAGATAACACTTTTTCCCCGGGACAACCAGAACTAATTCAAGTAATGATAATTGCCATTCAAGCTGGATGTGTAAATTACTGTCCTGCACCTATTTTGATGCAACTCAAAATCGGGGATAATCAGACTCAGGATAAACTCAAAATACTGACATCAGACTTACACAGCTAACCACGTTTCTCTGCTGATGTAACAGACTGTTTGCATAGAGTAGTTATCTCTGGCCATATGGTACCAACCACAAGGTAGCTTACACCATTGTATTTTTATTGCTGTTTTTCCCAGGGTTACTCTACTTCAGATTCTAGGAAAGTAGGGTGTTGTTACAGGTTACCTTTAAATCATTCAAAAGGGGCTTGAAACAGGAGCATCTGTGTGATGAAGGGTGTTAAACTGTGCTAAGCATCCTCTAAGTGTCTGAAAGCAACTCTATTTTGGGTGAGGGTTATCTTTGGGTTGTTCCACCTAGCTTGAGCTAGGGTATTGGTCTGTCCCACAGAATTAAAGTGACCAATCCACAGTCATCCAGCACCCTAAGATGCATCACTCCCAGCCCCTCTATCCAATAAACTTCCCACCCTCGAAGCTCTAGTGCCCAGGGGGTGGTA
>NW_017728947.1:77947688-77970546 GCF_001723895.1 Crocodylus porosus
AACGGTAGCTGGATGTGATGCTAGCCACATTGTTCCCTGGTGTATTCTTGGCTACAGAAACAGTCAGGCCTTAACTATGTTAGTCAGATGGGAGGCTAGGTTCAGGCACCATGTATGGCTACTTCAAAAATGCAGCTTCTGTGAGGAATATGTTGTCCATTTCTAGTCTCAGGCATTCCTCCGGGCTTCTATGAGGAAACGTTCAGGGTGTGAACTCCATGCCAGGTCCTCAAGCTTTTCCCGTTCACAGGCCACTCGTCACAGCTCCGCTCTTATTGTTCCAGGCTTGTTTCAGGTTCAGAGAAGATTTCCTTCAATGGACTGTGAAGTTCAGGGGCTCTGTTGTTGCCTGCAGACCCCATGTTCCTACTCGTCCCTTTCCCGTTTGTCATCTAAGCACCATCTCATGGTTTGCATTCTTCAGGATTGTCACGAGCTCTCTAGGGGCCACTTCCTGAAGCTGTGTGCTGACATACTGGAAGCCTATAGCACTGCCCAGCTTCTTGTACTTGCCTTTGACTTTCTGACTTGTATGCCTGAACTTCCTACTGAAATCACAGAGTCATATAAATAGCAAATGTTTTGTCCCTGGAGATCACATTAGACAAGCGAGTGGGCACCTCTTGGGGTCTGACCCACAGCACATTAACATTTGTGTAATTTACATCAGTTCTGTGAATCTGTAAATAATTCTAGGGTCCAGAGTGGATCGAGGCCCTGTTATCTTGGAGTAGCTGCCACAGTATGTGCTATTACACTGTCTTGCCACTAGCAAGTAGGGGAACATGTCAGCCTGGCAGAAGGTAGGGCAGAGTAGCACCTTATAGAGTAATTCAGAGGGGAACAAGCTTTCCTAACAACAGCTTGCTTGGTCAGGTGCTATGAATCTAACAAAGCAATAGCATCTGACCAAGAAAGCTGTGGTTTATAAAAGTTTATGCCTCTATGAATTAGTCTATAACAGGGCTGTCCAAATGGCTACCCATGGGTCCCAGCAGCTGCCTCTCCTGCTGTCATGCTGGAGAAGGATCTGGAGGTTTGCATGCCTTATGTAGCCTGTGGGGTGGAAGGCGGGGAGCCATGTGCCATCATCAGAGGGGCAGGAGGGTTGTGTGTCACTGTCAGAGCCTGTGTGGGGGTGAGGGGGCCATGTGCTGCTGGCAGGGACAGAAGGGGGCCTGAGTACTGCTGGTGAATCCTGCAGCAGGGGTGGGGTCCATGTGCCACTGCACAGTCTGTGTGGTGGGGAAATCTGGGGGGAGGGGGCTGCCCCCATCCTGTGACACGTATGGCCATGTGCCAGAGCTACCTACCCCACTGCAGCAAATTGGACAGCCAGGATCTATCAGGGTAAAAAATGATGTGGGATTTCTCCTATGACAAAACCTTTTATCCTGGGGTCCTACAGACAGACAAGCCCATTGTCCCAGCATAAATACCCGTGAAATAGCTAAGATAACACTTTTTCCCCGGGACAACCAGAACTAATTCAAGTAATGATAATTGCCATTCAAGCTGGATGTGTAAATTACTGTCCTGCACCTATTTTGATGCAACTCAAAATCGGGGATAATCAGACTCAGGATAAACTCAAAATACTGACATCAGACTTACACAGCTAACCACGTTTCTCTGCTGATGTAACAGACTGTTTGCATAGAGTAGTTATCTCTGGCCATATGGTACCAACCACAAGGTAGCTTACACCATTGTATTTTTATTGCTGTTTTTCCCAGGGTTACTCTACTTCAGATTCTAGGAAAGTAGGGTGTTGTTACAGGTTACCTTTAAATCATTCAAAAGGGGCTTGAAACAGGAGCATCTGTGTGATGAAGGGTGTTAAACTGTGCTAAGCATCCTCTAAGTGTCTGAAAGCAACTCTATTTTGGGTGAGGGTTATCTTTGGGTTGTTCCACCTAGCTTGAGCTAGGGTATTGGTCTGTCCCACAGAATTAAAGTGACCAATCCACAGTCATCCAGCACCCTAAGATGCATCACTCCCAGCCCCTCTATCCAATAAACTTCCCACCCTCGAAGCTCTAGTGCCCAGGGGGTGGTATTGGCCCCAAGCCAACACCTGTACCCATACCCAGTATGACCTCATCCCATGTCACATCGCATTGCCATCTCCAAGAACACCAGAAAATGTGATGCAAACTCTTGGGCTGGGGGCCAAGCATACAGCCCTCCCTGCAGCAGGTTAAGCCTTTGTCTCCAATCCAGGTGACTCTCCCCTAGCCAGGAAAATTGGGGGGCGTGCAGCTTCCCTCCCCAGACTCCCAGATTCCTGGAATTAAAGGGGGGAAGGGCTGCCTAGCATCAAGTGCTCCAAGAGCATGAAGCCCAGGGAGGCATGCTTCCCCAGGGTCTGTGCTGTTGCTGTGGTTATCCCCACATGGCTTTGCTCTGGGAGTGGAACCACCAGGTGGAGAGATCATGGAGCCCATTGTAGAAGTACTTAGCTTACTTGACTAGAAAAAAAACAGACAAAGACCAGAAGTGCTGATACTGCTTAATTCAAATGTTCTGAGATAAGGAATCCTCATTCCTGCATTCCTTGGGTTATCTTGATATCCTGCCCTATGCATAGATAGTTTGTTTAAGTAAAATTCCTAAATTTCTGTGTAATTTACTATTGTTTTGTTTCTTCAAGGTGTATTTTTTATCTCTTTCTCTGTCTTTAGTATAAATACGCTTGTAAACTTAGAGAGTCTGAGAAATCCTTTGAAACAGACAAGTGGGTGATTCCCCTTGCTGTATGGAATTCTCCCTGTGATCACAGTATAGCCCTAAATAAAGAAAAGCTGGCTCTGTCAGTTCTGATTCAACCACAACACCAAGTTTGATTTCTTCCACACCATGGAGGCATGCTCCCCCGGTTTCCATGTTCTCGCTATGCTTAACCCCTGGGTCTCTGCTCCCAGAGAAGGGCTAGAGTCCTGGTTCCTGGCTATGCCCCTGCTCACGAGGCCTTCTACTGGCAAGCCACAGTTGTGCAGGTCAGAGACAGCATTAAACCTTAACTTGCGACTGCTCTGAAACTGTTCTAACTTCAGCACTGCCTTACATCCCACCGATTTAGAATGGTTTAAAGGAAACCTGTAACCACACCCTAAATTATGATGATTTAAGGCAACATGTGGTGTGTTCGCTCCTTTTTTATTGCAGTGTAAAGGTGGGTTATACTTAGGGAGCTACTTAATTCATGGTTTTGTGGATTTTGCAGAAACTGCGATATCTGCGATTGTCCATGAGATCTGCGAAATCAACAAAAAAACCTTAATAAAAATAAAATGCTGGCAGTCAGCAGTCTTCACTGCTAGGATAGGAAGGCACTGCTGGTGAGTCGGCATGAAGGGCAGCAGACAAGATGGCAACTGTCCCCTCATTCCCCACCGCACCAATGGCCTCTCATCTAACCAGTGCTGAGGAGCAGAGGTACCATGAAATGGGCATGAAATTGGCTCTGTATGCCATGAGTGGGCTATAAAAAACCCTTTGTCTTGCTGTAATTTAAATAGGTCCCTAGGTATACTGGTGCAAATGTTTCATGTATATAAGCCTTTCTTTCTTCTCTAATATGTGTGTATGCACCACTACCGTGTACTGGCCCTCCAAAAAAAAAAAAAAGGAAAAGTGGGATTAAATATCCACTCTCCCCAGCTGCTCAGATCTTGGGCCACTGTTAATTTCTCAAATGTATCACAGGAGAAGTGAGCCTCAAGGAAGGCCTGAAAGGAGGGCAGGGTGGTAGCTTTGTAGACTAGGTCAGGGCACATGCTTCATACATGTGGGTGGCTGTAGACATCTGCAGTGTTTCAAGAGAGGATGTCAGGTGGGCAGGTGGCTTCCCTTGAAACTAGTTCTGTAACGCAGCTGAGTGGGTCCTTTGCTCTTGTTGCCAAGGGTCAGGACATGTCCAGTCCGGGAGAACATGTGCCTGTGTTGTAGGCAGTCAGAGATCACTGGAATAGAAGCAGGGCCAGAGGAGATGGGCAGCTTGGATACCATCGCATTAGCAGCAGCTCCCTTGTTCTGGGTGGGCTCCCTCTCTGTCTCTGGGCACAGACTCTCCAGATGAGTTATATGCCAAACTTGATGCATCATTATGTTCTTTGCTCATGCTTTTGTTGAGTGGGTGCTTCAGTGTGTGCAGTTAATGGATATTTTAGCCCTGAAATAGCCCCCAGGAAAGAAAGCGCAGAGGCTCCTTAACAGATGCAACTTCAACACCAGCCTACACTGCAGGCATGAAAACAGACAGATGTCTCCTAGTGAATGCAGCAAAATTACCATCCAGAACTGGGGCAGGAAAACAATCAGGCTCCTCTCCTGCATGCACAGGACACAAATGATGAGGAGACTTTTATTTCATTAAGTTAATTGGCAACAGTCCCTGAACTATCAGGCTTAGACTTAACTTCGCCTCTGGGTCCTGGCAAAAGCTTGCTGCTCCTGTGTTTAACAATATAAATACAAAGCATAAACTTCCTTCTATGTCTTAGGTACTGGCTCTGTCATCACTTTAGTAGCAATGGGAAGGAAAGGTTCTTCCTCTGGCTCTTGGTTTTCTCCAGGGAGGGAACTAGGGCTTCTCTCATTGCGCAGGTGCAGGTAAGATTCACATCTATGATCAAGTCCCCATTGTATTTTGCCAGAGCTTCTGCAAGAGGTGGCTGAGACATAAGAGCTTGCAAAGCCAGTGAGCAGCTCCAGGCTGTTAGAAAGTGTGGTCTTCATGTGTATAGAAGGGTCCATATCATTTGCACAGAGCAGCAGTGCCCAACTCATCTAGCCCCTCCCACCCCCCCCACAGGCTGGAGGAAGGGTGCGGGGCTGCTCTCTGGACGGGATATGGAGCATGGAGCTGTGTCATTGGGCCCGCAGGGATGGAACTGGGTGGTGGGAGTGCTAATTGCTGAAGTTCCGGGAGTTGTGGCCATTCCCCCCGCCCCGGCAGCCCTGTGGGCCAGAAGATGTGGTTCTGTGCTCTGGTTCTGGCCTGAGTAGCTCCCCACAGGTCTGGAAACTTGGTGGCAGGATGAGTGGTGGCAGTATTAATCGCTGCAGCTCCAGAGATGTGGCAATTAGGACAGTCACTGCTTGTCACACCACCCAGTTCCAGATTTGTGAGGAGCCTTGTGGGCCAGGTGACATGGCTCTGTGGGCAGTATCCAGCCCATAGGCTGTATCTTGGTCTCTCCTGGCATAGAGCATGCAGAGCCATCCATTTAGTAGTACCTGGACTACAGCGGGGTGTAGGATCATTGGCTTAAAGCAGGGTCAGCAACCTATGGCCCACAAGCTGGATCTGGCCTGGGAAAGTCCAATCTAGCTCAGGGCAGCATGATGCAGCTATGCCAAGCCACCCGTTCTCTCTGCAGCATGTTCCTCCACAGCCCCCTCTCTGCTGCTGTCTCATGCCTGTGCTTAGTCACACTGCAGAGGGGCCAGGTATCTGCAGCAAGGGTAAGCAGAAGGTTTGAGCTCTTCAGAGGGCAGAGATTTGTGGCCTGTGGCAGGGGCTGAGTCACAAGTTCTGACCCAAAGGTGCAAAAGGTTGCCAAATCCAGGCAGAGGCAAGGCCTCACTGTCATGGGTGGCAGGGTATGTGTATCATAGATGCAGGTCATTTATATTTGGCTTTGTAGGCATTGGGGGATGTTGCCCTGCCTGTGAGAGGGTACCGTGTGATTTGCATGTGTGCTTGGTTTGAATGCATTAAGGCAGAAGGGGCAGAGACTAGCAGCCAATTCTGGCTGGGACAGGGTCATGCCCAGGCAGCCCTCTACTTCCCTGGCTAAGCCCTAACTCTCAGGGCACACACTGAGGTAGCCAACTGACCCAGCTCTCTGAGGTGCCTTGAGCTATTTTCTATCCTGCTTCCTTCCTTCACAAATGCTCTACTCCAGGAGGATGGGACAGGGACTCTGTCCCTTCCACCAGGACTCCTGGACTCAGCAGCTTTTGCATTTAGCTGCAGGATGCTGGACAGGATCAGGGGGCCTGTGTGTGGTCTGTGTAGTGCCTACTTCTTGGCTTATGTGTGGAATCAAGGAGTTATGGTTTGTTTTAGGTCAGTTCTGAAAAGGAGTTTGTTGGAGCTCAGAACTCCCTCAGGGTCTGGGACAGATGGCTGCAACTGGAAAAGCAGGTGTGGATTAAGGACCATCAGCAGAGCTGTATAGAGAGACCCATACTGGAATGAGGAGGGTGCCTCAGGCTAGGATTCCAGAATACTTCTCCCCGCCTTGGGCTGTTCGGGCTAGTGCAGACGCTCTGCTCTCCAAGCATAAGGAAAGTCCCTGGTAAATAACAGACTAATGGCAATAGGACTTCTGATGTCTTCCCAACTGGTAGAGGAATGACTGCTTCCATCATACTCAGGGTATGTCAACACTGCACTCACAACTCACGTGGACCTATCCAAGCTCGCTTTTAACTAGCTACCTTCAGTACTGCTAGCTGTGGGGCCATGATGGCCCAGGTCAACGTTAAGCTGGCACAAGTCAGCTTCGAGCGTGACTACTCTGGCCATCTAGCCATGGCAGCACAAGCTTGTGTTGTATGAGTTAGCACAGACCCCAGCACAAGTGGTACAACCCATCTACAAAGCAGGGTAAGCACTTGGTGGTTAGCCCACACTGAACTTTGTGCTACTGTGGGTGAGCTGGCTAGTTTAGAGGGGATGTCTGTAAAGCCTGCAAGCAGGTAAGATGCAAGTAGTAGAGTCCGGTTCCAGTGCAGAGCCTTTCTTCCATCCTTCTGCTGGGGTGTCAGGTGGTGTGGGGTGGAGATTTTTTTTTAAAATCTGTGTTTAGCAGCCAAAGATGAATAGCATTACCCTTGCCTCGTACTCCCTGTGTTTACAATCAGTCCAACATAAGGAGCCAGAGAGACCTTCCAGCAGGTGAGCATGAGACAGCCACATTGGGTCCCACATGGTGAGTGGCCGTTTGGTTGATGGGATTATCTGTTCTGAGTCTGAGACGATAATCTTCAGAGGGACAGACAGGAGGAGGTGGCAGAATTAATCTCTCTGTGTGAGGATGGCCGTTGCAGAGGGAGGCAGTGGGCAAGAGTATAAGAAACAATACTGGACAGGCAGGAAGCAAAGGAGGAAACAAAAGTGAACAGACCAAGAAACAAGTCCAGGACTGTTGCCTGCCTGTGAGTACCAAGAGAGTACCATTATGTCCCTGCAATGAGGGGCTCATGCTTCATCATCACCTGGATTTCCTTTATTGGTTCGATACCTGTTCCACAAAAAATTGCTGATTGGGATCCAGTCCCAGATTGGCCACTTGAAGCTCTCTGTCTGGAAATACAAGCCACTGTGTTCACAACTGGTTAGTGTCTCAGGGTAAAGTTACATGTTACATTTAGACCGTACTAAATCTGTTGAATGTTAAGCAGTGTTAAAGTTAGAACATGCTGTGAGCAGCCATGCATTAAGGCTAGGGACAGACATTCAAGAGGCTGAGCCTGAATTGATTCAACCTTTGCAAGTTAGTTTAATCTGGCTAGGCTGAACCAGTTTGAAAACAGACAGACATTCTCTCTGGACTGAAGAAATTCAAGCACATGCCTGCAGTGGCTCAGGCTAGAAGCCGGGGGGGTGCTAGAGCGGCCCTCCCTTCCCTTCTGCAGGGAGCTGAGCTGTCCAGGCTGGGCAGGACTCTCTCATTAGGGATGTCTGCCTGCACACTCCCAGATTTTTCCCCGCTGGCTGCTCAAGGGGTGGGAGTTTTGCCAACCCCCAGCTCCCTGCCCCCTGCTAGCACTCTGAGGCAAGGGCAGGGGGTAGTGCATGCATCTGTTGATGATATGGAGATTTTCAATCTCCCTCCCTGCTTTGTCATGCCATCTGTAGTAAACTGACAGGCAAGCAAGTCAGTAGAAGGCTGATCATGATAACAGTCTTTATCACCCAATTAGCAAAACAATGGCCTCTCTCCATTACGTCAAACTTCTTAAACAGCTTACCAGCTGACCTGTTGATTAGCTCCAAAAGCCCTAAGTGGTCCCTGTTCTGTCAGCCTGTCCCAGTGAAATTGGAGAGAGACATGCACAGACACCTCTTGGCATTAGCTAGCATACCACATGCCTAGGGTCCCTGGGTCTGGGGTCCATACTGGGGGGGGATTTCCTGCTTAAGCAGTGAGGGGGAGTCCCCTCTGGTTCAGTGGTAGAATCCTTGTCTACTGCACAGAAGAGCTGGGTTCAATTCCCAGACACTTATACAACTACAGCTAGGGAGATGTCAAACACCTGGACTCAGTCTGGTCTTTGGATTGTGGCTCAGTGCTCTAAAGGGAAGACTGAAGGTCTGGGCAGCCTCTACTCCCTACTCCTCCAAAAAAAATTTCTGCTCAGGCATATGCATCAAAGGTCTGGGTGGCTCTTATGTGTACATTGTGATCCAGGAGGATTGATGGTTGTCACCACATTCAACCAGGTTGATCTTAAACCCATTTCAGCCATTTTCAAACTGGTTTATATGCACTGAACATCTGTTCTGTTACAGGTTTAAACCAGTTTCTGATCATTTAAACCAGTTTGTGTAATGTCTGTCCCTAGCCTAAGGGTTAATACCATTTCTTGCCTACACAGCTCTGACTTGCCACTAGAAAGCTGGTGAGGACATGAGGAGCCAGTTCTATTTCTGCTCTTGCTGGGGCTGGGTCAGGGTAGGGGGCTAGGGCTGGTGCTTCCTGGGATGCTGTAGGACTGCAAATTGCTCATTTTATCTCTGTGGAGTGGACTGAAGTTACTTTTTCCATCATGCTTTAATCTGCTAATAGGTAATGGAGATTCTCTTTAGCTTCAGTAGTAGAAGGGACCATACTTCTGAAGCAAAAATTTAAGCTGTCCCCTGGCTTATAAGTGTAGTGCTGTATGGCCACTGTATGACATACAAAGTTGACTTAATTCATGGGAAGACATTCTTCAACTCTATTCAGCATCAATGAGGCACCCCCTTGAGTACTGTGCCCAGCTTTGGACACCATGCTTCAGGAACGTTGTGGACAAATTGAAGAAAGGAGGAAAACAGCAAAAATAATTAGAGCAACATGATACCTGGGGAAAGATTGGAAGAAGTAGGATTATTTAGCCAGGAGAAGAGAAGGCTGAGGGGGGATTCGATAACAGTCTTCAAATACAAAAAGGGCTGTGATAAACAGGATGGAAATTGATTATTTCCTGTGTCTATGGAGGACAGGAAAAAAGTAATGGGCTTAAATGGCAACAAGGGATATTAAGTTGGATATTAAAGAGCTAATTCCAACTTTGAGAATTGTTAAGCACTGGAACAGAAAACCTAGAGAGGGTGTGGAATATGTGTCACGGGGAGTTTTTAAGTGCAGGTTAGACAAACATTTAGCTATGATGGTTTAGACACAAATGATACTGCCTTGCACTGAGGGTGGGGCTAGATGCTCTCTTGACATCCTTTCCAGCCTGTTTTTCTGATTTCTACATTCAAATGGTCCCCTTCTATATTTTCAACCAGGAAGCTGTAGAGTCCTCCGTCATCTGCTGCCACAGAGAAACAGGGACAATTATGGAGTTAAAATGGCAAGAACAGCTGATAATATGAACTCTGACTATAGTGTCTAATTAGTCTCTAATTCTCATATGAACCTGGCAGCTTACAGACCAGTGGCCTATCTAATCAGGTGGTGAATCTCCAGCATCAGCTGCTAGCACTGTCTCAGGGAAAAATATAAGAAATTCAGAAGTGGACAACCATGAAAAACTTGTCTCTAAGAAACATTTCATCCTGAGCTCACACCTCCAGCCATGGTTGCCATGATCCCTAAGACAGACAAGTTTGTGTCTTTTCTGATTTTGTGTTTAGATCCTATTTGATGCAGCTGTGGCTATTCTCAGTCATTACAGAATACTTTATCAATGCAGAACTATTGTTTCAAGATAAACTGAGTGTTTAAGAGGTTCTCAAGCACCATTTCCCATATGTGTCTGTTTTAGATCTTGTCTCTCTCAAAGCTTGCTAAGAAGCTTGATAAAAAGCACTTCCTGCCATTAGTAAAGCAGAAACAGCCTGGTGGGAGTAGCAGTTGAATAAGGTAATTCTCCCCAAGGCTGGTGTCTCACAGGGAAGAGGGAGTCAGGAATGGAGGCTGTGAGGACCTTGGCTACAGAAGCCTGGAGAGGCAGAATGGAAGGGCTGAGTGGAGACAGGTGGAAGCATGTTAGAGCACTGTGAAGTAGTCTGAAGCTGATAGAGGGCAGGTGCTGCCAATAAAGGGTCTCAGGATTGGAACTTGGGCTTTCTCTCCACTAATATTTGGGAGCTGTTGTGATTAAAGGGCAAGAAGTCTAGTAGGCTCTTGTGACATGGGACAAAGGGCTGAGGTTGAGTGATGTGTAACTAAGGGATAAATGAATTTGGAAAATCATTCCCATCCTGTGTGAAGACTCTGGGAGCATCTGCAAATGAATGAGGAGAACATGGCTACCCAAAGGCAGAAGGGCTTGCTTTGGCCTGTGGAGTGAGTTGCTTTAACTGGGGCTGGGCCATGTGCATCTGATAAGGTAAGCAACCCCTACAAGCACTATCTTCAGACTTCCTCCAGTGATGTGAGGCAGCATGGTTTCTGCTAGTCTGCAGGTGGGAAAACTGAGGCATAGAGTGGTTACTTCACCTGCAACAAGTTTGTACAGCAAGCTATTGGCAAACCAGAATTGTAACCACGTGTATCAATCTTCAGTTTCTCTCTGAGTCCACTAATTTAATGCCTTTTCTTTGAACAACTGCTTCTCGTCTGCCCATGCCCTTAATGGAATTCACTCAGTTACTGTTCTCCTTTAACAAACAGGAGAAGCCTCATGAAATAAGAAACCCTCAAACAGCTGAGTCAGATCCTGATGTCAGGCAAGCCATGCCTGTTGTACTGGCCACCTCTGGCTTGATCTGACTATCTAAGAAAAGGTAGAACAGCTTTGGCTGTTCTCAGCTAGCACGTGTTGCTGTTAGACTAACGATCAATGGCTGAACAGGTTCTGTTCTGACAAGTCCTTCCCAGTTCAGACCTTCCTTCCATGGCTATCGTTTGGTGGTGGTAGTGGTGCAGTGAACATCATGTGGGGTGCAAGATGCCATTTGGCTGAGGCAGGGAGGGCTTGTGCCAGATGTTTGCAGTGGTGGCTATGATGTCTCACTTGGGGTAGGCAGTGGATCCTTCCCGAGGTGAGGCAAGGCAAGGCAGGGATGGAGGCTGGGGCGGGCAGCTGGCGTGGGCCCTGATGCTGGGGAATGGAGAACTTCCCCAGAGCCGGCTAAGCCTGCTCCCACCTCCAGCCCCTGGCCCCAGACCCCGGCCCTCACCCTCCTTCGATAAGTGTCCCACACTGGACCGAGGTGGCGCGCTCACGGACTGCTGCTCCTTAGAGGGAACGTTGGACACCTGCTCACTGGAAACTAGCTTCAAATCCATTAGCTTCCTTCTCAGGCTGATTCTAACTACAAACTTCATCTGGAAGATGCTGTCTTGCAGTTTCCCCCTTGACAGTGAGATTCTCCTCAGGCTGACATCTTGAGATGATCAAAAAACCTTGAGTTTTGCCCAGTGGGAAGCAGCTGCCAGCCTTCACGTACCCAGCTCGCACAACTTAGACAAAAAGCCATCAAAGGGAAAATGCATAATGAAGGCCATTGCCGAGCCAGGATCCACGCAGAAACATGACCCATCTCGAGTCAGAAACACGTAGGCTTTACTGGGAAGTTTGCAGTGTGTTGTTTTTTTTTTTTTTGTTTGTTTGTTGTTTTTTTGGTTTTTTTGTGGTGATTCAAGATCCTCTATCAAATGGTGAAGAGGTTAAAAAGAAGTGACTTAAAGTCAAAGTCAATCAGTCCATGCTATAGCCCCCCTCTTGCTGTGTAGGTTGAGGTAAGCAAGGGAGAGGAAGTGTGGGCACCCGGTGGTGGACAGACAGGGATGTGCAAGGGATGCTAAAAGCTCCCCTGCCATTGCAGATGGGACAGAATGGGAGGGCAGCCAGTGTGCCTGGTGATAATCAGGTGCTCGTTAAGGATTCTAATCAGGCAGAAATATTTTCCCCTCAGCTCATTACAAACTGTAAGGAGGTCACAGCTCTGGGTCCCGGCTGCTTTTTCTTCTGCTGGAAATAACTAGTGCATCTGCTGGAGCCTTTGGTAGCTTGTTTGTTACAACATGTGAGTGATATGCCAAGGGGAGGGGTGGAGAGCAGCCGGCCTGCCACCCTAAGGGAGGGGGAGCCTTGCTTCTCTAGGCAATGCTAAGGAGGGCCAAGGCTTTCCTGTGGTTGCCTACAGCATCTCTGGGGTTGCTCAGCTTCCCCAGATGAGGCCCTTCTGTTATTTGCATGCTGGGATTATTGATTAAGCCTATCTGAAAGAAGGCTAAGGGGTGACTGGGAGAACCTGTTGGTCCCCAGAGCTGGTAGCGGGGGTGATAATGGTATATTTGGTGGCACCCTCTCTCCAAAGCTGTGGTGGCTTTTGAACTGCAGTGAGACCCTTCAGGATAGGAAGTGAAAAAGAGAACATATTAATCCAGGTTGGGATTGGTCCTCTGGAGTGCTCTGCATTTTTGCAGAAACCTCTGCTTTCAGGTTCTTTTCTGTAATCTAGCAAAAGAGGGTGAGAAGGGGCCTCAGAAGGGCATCTGGTCCAACCTACTGCTCAAGGTAGAAATGTCCTTGTCTAAACAATCCCAGCCAAATGTTTGTCTAACTTGCTCTTAAAAGACCTCAAATGACAGAGATTCCCAACCTCTCTAGGAAATCTGTTCTAGTGCTTACCCACCTTCATAGTTATAAAGCTCTTATTAACTGCTGAAAGTATCCTAGGTTGCGATATGACGAGCCCTTTACTTCTTGTCCTGCCTCCTGTGGCCATAGGGAAAAAAATGATTTCCACCCTCCTCTTAGAACAACTTTTTTTTTGGTATATGAAGACTGTTCTCAAATCCCTCAGTTACTTTTCTCCAGACTAAATATCCCAATTCTTTCAACTTTTCTCAAAGGTCATATTTTCTACACCTCTCCTTGTTGTTGCTCTGCTTTTGACTCTCTTGAATTTATGCACATCCTTCTGGAAGTCCAGTGCCCTAAGCTGGACACAGTAGTACCCAATGTGAAGTCTCACCAGTGCTGAAAAGAGCAGAGGAATCGCTTCTTGTCACTTCCATGTGATGCTACTGTTTAATACATCCTATTATGCTATTAGCTTTTTTGCATCATTGTTATCCTGTTGGCTTATATTCAACTCCAGCTGAGTTGGAAAAACTCCAGAGTAGAGAGAAGCAAGGGACAGTTCAGCACCCAAGGAAAGAGGTAGTGAACAGCAGGAAAGACCTACAGCATCTAGGCCAGGGGAAGCGCCAGCACTGATGTTTGTGTTCAGTGGGAAGAAGGCAGAAAGCAAACCTACTGTGTGTTTGCTGGTAGAAGGCAAAAATGGGGATACTGTCCCTCTTGGAGAAGGGAGAGGTGAGGCAGGGGGCAGTAGTAGGAGCTGGCATTGTTTTCATGGGGCTAGGAGGTAGGCTGGTGAACAGCTGAGTGGCTCAACCACATGCAGGAGGATCTGAGAAACAAAGGACTTCTGATGTCCAGGTGAGGCCCTGCAGCAGCAGAAAGGGGTATAAGACGGGGAGGAGCTTTGCAGCGAGAATTGATTCTCTTGTGCAGTGGGAAGTCTATTGGGGAGGTCCATGACACTGGTTACAGGTTCTGCCATCTTTGTGCTTTGCCCAGCTGCCCCCTCCTGGGTATGTGATCAGCACTGCCTGGAAGCTGGGCCTCATTACAATGCCTCTTGTCAGGCACCTGAGCTTTTGAGGTATCAAGTGTCACTATTGAAAGATGTCTTTCAACACTTTCTGGAGCTGCTGTACCCAACATGACAGAGGTGGCCAAGCTGTGGCATGCATGCCACAAATGGCATGAATGAGCAGCTTCTATGTGGCAGGAAGGATTGCAAAATGAAGGCCATTGCAGGGGCAGGATCTGTGCAGAAACATGACCCATCTCTGGAGCCAGAAGCACACAGGCTTTACTAGGAAGTTTGCAGTGATTTTGCTGGTGATTCAAGGTCCTCCATCAAATGGTGGAGAGGTTGAAAAGAAGTGACTTAAAGGAGGAGTCAGTCAGTCCATGGTGTAGTTCCTCTTTTGCTGTGTAGGTTGAGGTAGGCAAGGGAGAGGAAGCGTGGGTACCCAGTGCCAGACAGAGATGGGGATATACAGGGGATGCTCAGAGCTCTCCTGCCATTGGAGATGGGACAGAATGGGAGGGCAGGGAGCAAAAAGCAGAGCAGCACCTGTGGCAGGGGGAAGGGAACGGCATTCAGGGAGGGTGTGGGTCTAATTTGTGGCAAGCCTGCCAAAAAGGTTGGCCCCCCATTGCAATACAGGTTATGCTGGGTCACCCCCAGTGCTGCTTGCACCACACTGGAACATGGCACCACTCCTGGCAGCACAGCTCCCGTCAGTGCTGCACTGACACATTGGTTCATCAATCTGACTTGGAAAAAGTGCCACCCGCTGGCTCTCTGGCCTCACTGCCTTTCCCTCAGAAGACTTTTCTGTTCCTGGGCTCCTGACTGAATGGATTGGCAGAATGATGCACAGTCCTCAATAGAAAAGGCTCAGGCAGATTTAAAGCATCACCTAAATTCATGAGTCAGCATAAACTACGTTGCAGTAAGCAGGAATTGACACTTGTGCTGAGGTTTATACCAAGCCATATTGACCAAGAGAGGCTGCTCTCCATACAGGAATCCAGGGCAAGTCTATATTTATCACTAAAGCAACCCGTGGCCTCACTAATCCCTCAGTGTCAGACACTCAATAACCCTACAGAGATTCCTGTGGATTGGAAAAAAGCATTTCTTTGCAGAGGCAACTGTCTCTTACATGTCAGCTGTAAAGTCATGATCAAGGTGGAAGGACAGGCCCTGCAGTGACTGACATTTTGTGGCAAAATAACCCCTAAACAGGCCCTTGTGTTTGTCAGCTTGCCACCTATTTTGTCATGAGGAAATTAAATAATGCCTCTAAGTCATACAGAGCCTATTAAATACCCATGATTTATATAGGGTCGAAACAAAAACAGTGTTTCCTCTCTGAGCATTTCTGAATCTGTTAACTAACCTGCATCTGTTGCCAAAGTGGCTGCTGCTGCTGTGGCTGGAGAGGCTGCTTTACCGAGAACGAAATAGATACGGCTTTTTTTTCTGTTGCTGTTGTTAATTTCAAGGCCCACTAGAAACACAGGGAACAGACACAACTAGTGTGACAAGCGCCAGATTGGGGAGAGAGGAAGCAGGGTGTGGAGAAGATATTTGCTATGCAAGGAGAGTTTGTAAACAGCCAGAAAGTGGGTATTAAAACTGAAAATCACCCTCAGGCTTCATTGCTGCTTCTCCCTGTCTCACAGGGAGGCAGGACTTGCATACACCCTGGGGATTTCTGCTGGTCATCCCAGAAGCAGAAATCTCTGGCCACCACAGTTTTCCCAGAAACCCTTCCTGCAGGCTTTGGCCACTCTGGCTGTAGAAAAGTGAGACTGGAGACTCAGCTGGCAGAACTGCTATCTTCAATGCCATTGTCTTTCCTGTTTCTCTCCCAGTATGCAGCAGGGAGGGTACTGGGTCCTATCATGCCCATTCCTACATGGCCCTTAGAGAAGGCACTCAGCACTAACCTATGTTAAATCAAATGAACCTTTGTTTACCTGCCAGTATGTCTTGTCTATGTACAACCTTTGATTAGGAACCTCATTTGGCTGTCTAGGGTATGTCTACCCAGAGGTGGCAGCATGTCCTGAGCACTGCCCGCCTGCTTCTGCCCACACATGCCAAACCTGGAAATATGCTGGTAAGACTGGGGAAGAGCTCAGACCAGCAGCTCCTCCCAAAGACTTAGGAGGCTGCCGTCTAGAGAGTGGCTGTAGGGATGCCCCTGGAATGGCTATGCTGGCACATCTCTTGTCTGGAGTGCAAGTAGGTGGGCAGAAATACTGTGGAGCTTCCCTCCTGGAACATATTGCTGCTGCAGTGCAATGATAATCTTGGGTTGCAGCCAGTGATCCACCTTGCAATGAGGTTTGTTTGCTTTATGGTTCTTGAGGACTTGTTCTGCCAGTTGTTACTCCTTGTTTTCATACCTGTATCCTCTGTCACTCCAGAGTCATCTTAACCAAAAGTCACCTCTGTTCACAGACAAGCCAGGAATGCCTGTTTTGAACTTAGGTGTTAGTGAGGTCACATATCCATGATAGGTTCCCTTCTCCCCACCCCTCCCATTTTGCGCAGAGCCCCTCCTGGACTTGACTGTTCTCCCAAGAGGTGCATGTTCCTCAGCTGTAGAAGAGTCACAACAATGCAGATGTCTACAGGATACTGTCAGAGCTAACGAAGAGTGGGCATACCCCTGGAGCTCTTCACAGCTCTGACTCAAAACTAAGGAGCTCCAGGGAAAGTACCTGAGGACCAGGGACCAGAGCAGGACCTCAGATGATTTTGTAATACAAAGAACTGGGCCACATTTTTGCAAGAATTGTCGGAGCTGTACCCAAGAGTGCAGTGTCCGATAGCTTTCTATGGGACACCAAGATGGCATGGCTGCTACCCAAGAACCCTTGATCAAGAGTACTGTGGCTCTCTTGTGCTCAGGTGTGCCATGGGATCTGACCATGAAGGGGTTTAGCAGGGCACCCATGAGCTGTAGAACCTGATAAATATGGAGGTGATCAAAGGAACCCATGCAGGCAGTCAAACTGAAACTGCCATGGAGCATAGCTTTACCACCTGCAGAAGGCAGGGCAGTGTGCGGGTAATGTGCTGCATTACCATATTGCTACATTTTCTAGGTAGTGGCTGGCTGCTGCCATGTTGGACAGAGCCAGAAGCTTCTTAAGCTTGGTATTTAACTCCTGCCCCACACCTGGTGTATTTACAGCAAATGGCACATGCACTAGAGTCTTAATTTTAATGTCTTTTAATATAACAAATCCCTCAACTGTTGGCTATACTTGCTGCTTCCATACCCCCCTTTGAGAGGCTTCTTTCTCATTCTCCTGACACCCACCAGAGTGCTCTCACCTCCTGTTCAAGATGTTGGCACCTTAGGGATTAAAAAATTCAAATGCATTGCCTGGCAAGCATGTATATTGTAGCTACTGAGAAGGAAAGAGACAGCAATAGAAAAGGCATGTCGGCTCAGTTTCATTAATGCACTCTGCTTTAGTAAAGCTAAGATTTCTTGTGGTAAATGGTCCAGATCAGGCTACAGAGATGCTTCAAAATGCACAGAATTTTAAGGCAATTGTTCCAAAGCCAAATGCTGCAGAATTTGATTAATTTTGCAGTGCACTTCGTGATGATCAGTAGATGTCAGAAAGGGAGGAGAAGGCAATGAGTGCCTTCCGTTTTGGAATGCGTAATGCAGTGCAGCTGTCCAAGACCTGCTCCTATAGATAAATGTTTCCCTTCTATGTCTGTACCCGCTTAAACAGGGAGAAGCCCTGTGTTAGTAAATAAGTGTGAGGTACTTCTAGGCTTGCCCAGCAAGTATCTGAGAGAGTGTTTTTTCTTATGGCTCCTGAGGCCTTATGTGAGGTTAACATCTTTCAATGTAAAGGCAGCTTCTAGGTCTGCATATGAAACTACTAACTGTCCAGTAGCTGTCCCCTTGACAATCCCCCAGACACTAAGAACCTGAAAAGATACCTAAAAACCAATTCAGTCCCTTGCTTGCCAGAAGCAAGCACAGCCACCCGTGTGTCTGGCCTTTGCTACAGGGGCCATGTAAGAGGGAAGCAACTTGTTTCCTGGAACATTCTTAAGTGTTCAAAAGGGAGCACACAGCCTTGGAAAGGGGCCTGATTTGGGCAACAGACAGGCAAACTACTATTTGCAACAAAAGTTCAAGCATTGTCCCCCAACGTTCTTGTTTCCTGCAAACTGTAGAGAACACACAATATAGGAACCACTGTTTCAATCAACCAGTCTAATTAAAGGTCTTCCTACAACAACCATCCCCTTCCCCCCCACCCAGGAGTTGGAGGAGGAGAACCCTTTCAAGTACATTATTTACAAGACTCGTAAGAGCTCCTGAGTTTGGCCATGCCATACTTCTATTGACCTTATATTTGCACAATATTGTGTGCAATTGTTTTTATTCAAAAAGCAATGGACTACCCATAGCTCTGCTTGTTGGACTAAAATGAGTTTATTGAATTAATTTGGCAGAATGATTTCAACTGAATTATGTTTCAAATGATAAACTCCCCCCTCCTCCCATAAGATCAAACTACAAACATATACAGTATCCACAACCACTTCCCTGTCCTCGCCATTAGCAACATGTTGCAGCCCTGACTAGGGCACTATGCTAAAGTGCCCTCTTTGGCTGTCTCTTATTCTTGGAAAATCTCCCTGTCTTCTGCTCCTGACCATGCTCCAGGATCACTCACTTGCTCTTACAGATGTGAAAAATAGAGCATGCATTTTTGATGTGCGGCACATGACAAGAGTCGGTGTCCAGCTTGACACTGTCTTCCACAGCTTCTAGTTATCAGTCTTCCAGAAACACACTCCCCTCACTCAGGGTAAACTTACAGCAGTCCTTTCTCTGGTCTAAGCACCTAGTGATATGAATCATAAACCAGAGAAAGAGAG
Source organism: Crocodylus porosus (assembly GCF_001723895.1). Taxonomy (NCBI): domain Eukaryota; kingdom Metazoa; phylum Chordata; order Crocodylia; family Crocodylidae; genus Crocodylus; species Crocodylus porosus. The sequence continues at coordinate 77,966,383 of NW_017728947.1, forward strand.
GGTAGGCTGTCTCCTAGAAGGACAGGAGGAATCACAATTCTATTAATATCCACACTGGTGCACTCCTCCTCCATTAGCTATATTGCCATGACTTCCAATGCTTTATGAAACAGCAGAACCACTTGCCTGCTGAACCAAATGAATGTGCACCATCCAATTTACACTCATGACTCAAAACTGCAGCACTCAACAGCTTGTTCCGTATGCCACCTGACAGAAGTTTGAAAATGGCACTGGCAAAATGCATGGATACTAGAAAAGAGGAATCATGGGGATTTTGGTTTGGCCCCCAGAGCCAGGATTCCTGTACTTTCCAGTATACATCCCATAAGGTGCTGTGAGAAAAAATGGAGCTTGGAACTGAGTGGCTGATTATGGCATCACAAGCTATCTGCCCTGAATACTGAGTGGTGATTCTCGAAAGCACAGAGCTGTGTGGATGCTCTTCATTAACAAAGGAAGTCCCATAAGCTGGCATAGCAAAGTAGCAGGGATGTGCTTCAGTTCATGATAGGTAAATTGCTTCACTTAGAGAACCGGGTCTAGAAGTGCTTCTGTCTCCCATGTACAGACTCTTTCTTTCTCTCTCTCTCTCTCTTTCTCCCCTCTCCTCTGTTTAGCCATGGACCCACTCACCCAGGTTAACCTCTGGTGAGTCAAGCTCTCCTGATTTAAAAGTGCTGCAGACTAGTGGCTTTTAGTCCCTGCTCAAAAGTGGCAAGTGATACCCTGGATGGATTGGGAATGATTTTTCCACTTTCAAACTCCTGCCTTTCACTGCATGGCGTACTCCTTTCTCCTGCTTTCAAATGAATGCCCTCCTCCTCTGTGCAGAGCTGTCACTGTGATTTGCTTGAGTCTCAAGCTCCACCTCTCCAGCAATGTGTCCATAGCCTGTTGCTGTCATTTTCTGCACCTCTTTGGCTTTGAGACTACTATTCTTTACATCAACCCTACTGGGGAAAACCAGTGCTGATTTGCCACTTGTACTTATCTCTTCGGCTGTTATCATACCTTGGCACATGCCCTCAGGCATCAACAAACCCCACTGCTTCAGCTTCCTGCCTTGGAATGGCACCTTGTTGATGTAAACTGTGGGCCCTTCCTCTGTCCTGCAGCCTGGCCCTGTGGGATGCAGGCTTGCATAGATTTTATGGTAGGATACAGCCCACTAACCCTAATGGTAAAGGCTTCTCTCAGGATGTGGCATAGTACAATGCTTTATCCATTTAGGGCATTAGTAGAACTAAGCCTGATGAGAGCTGAGGAAGTTTCACTAGCTCTTGAGTGAGATTTCCACTTTCTAAAGGACTGACCTTAAACCCATCCTTGTTAAATAGTGTGTTCATATTAGACATGGCCCCTCCAAGCCAGAGCTGAGGGCAGTAGTGTAATTAGGGGTGGCTGAGGGTGGTACTACTCCTGGGTACCAATTTAGGGGAGGTGCCATAGTGGCAGCCCTGGGGAGTCTGCACTGTAGCAGCAGGCAGTGCAGGGGAACTTGTGCTGCAGGAGCAGCACCAACAAGTCACAGCGGGGCAAGGCACCGACAGCTGTGGTCTTTGAGTCTCTGGTTAAGACTCTTCAGTGCTCAGCACCATTGTCCCCTTTCCCAATGCTCTCTGGCATCTCTGCCCAGGGCACCACAGTTGCTAGTTAGGTCTCTGGTTGAGGCACATTGTTAGGGGAAAATTGCCCTGGCACTGCACATGCTTTATGGCTGAAGAGAGGTTTTTAGGTTTCACACTTCTCAGTGCAGTACCTCTCAGCATCAGGATAGTGCCTATCAGTGAGCAAGACCTGTTCTGACTGCACACCGTGGACACTGAGAGTACAAAAGCTCATGTGCTTTTTTGCAGGCATGTTTTCAGAAACTGGGCATTATTGACCCCTCTTGTGGACCCAGAATCAAAGTCATTTTGCCAAAAATCTACCCAGATATAATACCTACTTCTCTTCTTTCCTGGCCTACCCCTTTGGGAGGGCAGCAGGAAGTGAGTTTCTGGGGAGCCATGGGAACAAACCTATTGCCACTCAAAGTCTCCATAATTTCTGCTGAGTTGCTGTGGCATGACTTGTATGTTCTTGCCCTGTATGCTCCCCACATGATCTCCCGCTCCCCTCTCCCAATCTCCCTTCTCTTTCTTTAAAAGCTATACTGAGTGATTGGATTTGCAAATGAACAGGCAGGAAAGCTATAACAAAGGGGAGCTGGAGCCTGGGCACTCAGGTATAATTACTGTAATTAACTTGAGCAGCAAGGGCACAGCCAGTGTCGGAGCATCGCTGAGAGACGCCGTGGGCAAAGAATGGGAGAGGAGTCCTTGACAGACGTGTGCAGCCCTCATTCATGGCACAACAGGCCTCTTTGCCTTTAGGAAAGAACAAGCTCTGCCATACAGCTCCCAGGGCTGCAGCTTTTGGGCTTTGCAGCTTGAGGGCTCTGAAGCTGGGGTAAATCAGCCCTCCAGGGATGACCTCTCTCCAGACAAAATGCAACAAAATACTGGAGGAGCCAGACAGCAGCATGGCTGTGAGGTTTCAAAGGCTCAGACAGAAGTGACAATTTTCACCTGATCTGGCCCCTGAAAGCACTCTACATCCATGACCAGACAAGTGCATCGCTGCAGAGCACTTTAAAGGGGCCTGATCCTGCATGAGGGTTCAGATAAAGATGCTCCAAAATGGAGCAAGTTCATTAGCTTGTGTTTGCGCTGCCTCCTAACCCTGTCTCTGCTTTCAGAATGGGGGAGGGGGTGTGTGGAAAGGAAGCAGAGGGAGTTCAGTCTGGGTTTTTTCAGTCAGTGTTGGAGGCTGGGGTGGGTGGATTGGGGCCCCCCCAATGTGTGTGGAGAGGCTCCAATCCACCCACCCCACCCTCTAGTACCAGCTGGGGAACCCCCAGAATGAGCTCCTCTACTCCCTTTCTCCCCTCCCATTCTGAAAACAGGGCTAGAGCTGGGATGGAGGAGGGGCATTGCTAGGAGAGACTAGCTGCAGGCTCACAGCCAGCAGCTGGATTTCCCAACCCCCAGGGCCCAACAGTGAACTTCTGCTGGGAGATGTAACTCATGGCGTTTCCTGCAAAACACCATGAGTTACAACAGGGAGCTGCTCTTCTTTTTGCCCCTTTTATCTCTGCCTCAAGTTAGAAATAACTCTCCATGCTTTTGCAAGGTGGGTTCTGAAACTGTGAGACACTGAGTGCCTTCATCTCCCATTCAGTTGAATAGGATCTGTGGATACTTAGCATCTGGATGGAGTAGATGCTTGTTAGAGAGATTAAGTCTAAGCTAAATCAGAAACAAACCCTTCCCCAAGTTGTGTGCTGTGCTGACTGCTCCATAAGGGGAGAATTTCTAGGCTGCCTTACTTCTCATCATGGGGATTCCATAGGAGGTCATCATGGCCATGACATCATAGCACGGTGTAACCACTTACTTATGGTATGCATTTCATTCATAGATTTCATAGACATGGGGGACTGGAAGGGACCTCGCAAGATCATTGAGTCCAGCTCCCCTGCCATAGGCAGGAAGTCTGCTGGGATCAAATGATTCCAGCAAAATATGCATCCAAATACCTTTTGAATGAGTCTAGAGTAGTTGCTTGCAAGTTCAGTAATATGAAGAAAATTTTGGATCACTCGAACCTTGGTGAGCCTGGGAAATGTTGGGTAACTCCTTGCCAGGGCTGTCCAAATAGTCTATGGCTTGTTGACTCGACGCTGGACTAAGGCCACACAACATGCACGCCACACAACATGCATTTTTTTCCCTTCTGGGTACCTGAATGGACTCTCAAGAATGACCTCTTCTCTTATCTCAGAAGACACTGTCTTGGGTGGGGCTTGAAAGTTGTTTGTGGAGGGTGCCAGAAGCGCTGTTTGTGTTGATGCTGACATCAGGGAAGGTACTGTGCAGTTCAGCATTTCTCTTCTATTCATAGATTTCATAGACATTAGGGCTGGAAGGGACCTCAGAAGATCATTGAGTCCAGCCCCCCGCCCAAAGAGCAGGAAGTCAGCTGGGGTCATAGGATCACAGCAAGATAAGCATCCAATTTGCTCTTGAAGGTGTTCAGTGTAGGTGCTTGAGTCACCTCCGCTGGCAGACTGTTCCAGACCTTGGGGGCTCGGACAGTAAAGAAATTCTTCCTTATGTC
>NW_017728947.1:77970981-77994212 GCF_001723895.1 Crocodylus porosus
CTGAGCCTGTCCAGGTCAGCCTGGATCACCTGCCTGTCTTCTGGTGTGGATGCTTTGCTTTTCACTCCATCACTTTCTTCCAGTATATTACCTCTCCATCTTCCTGTTTGGCGTTTGGCCCTTTCAAGTTCATTCCATCATCTGCTCTGCCCTGCATCTTGGAAGTGTCATACCACCTCAGATCTGAACAGTGGGATACAGTTTTCCCAGCATACTCTCTACCTGAACATACTTGCTCAGTGCATGGGTGCAGCAGCACAGCTCTTTCCTGTTCAACATGATGTGCAGCAACTTCATTTATTTGTGAAGGGACTTCCTTTGTTCTCCACCTGCTACAAAGAGTCATGGGGGAGGGGGATTGATTTAAAGTACAAATGTTACAAACATTAATTGCCATTGATCCTCTGCTTTGACTCATTAAGAATGTTATTGGTTTCAGTTTTTTATTATCTTTAAGACCTGACCTTATAGTGTAGAGGGCAGACTTGATATGTTTAAAGTACAAGAGGTTTCAGGAGACTCCTGTAGAGAGGGGCTTTTTTCTTTTTAATTATAATCCCTTCCAGTTTCAGGCCTACATAAACCAAAAAGATGTGGAATTCATGTTTTTTCCCCCAGTACATGTTGGGCTAAAGGTGGAGGCTGGTCACACTGTCTCTGCTGACTTCACCTACCTGAATCAGACTAACTTCTATAAGTAGTGGTTGGCTCAGGTGCTAAGGGCCTTTGTTTTGGGAAGTGGAAAGTCCGTGTTCTAGTCCCAAGAGACTGAGTGTATGTGAAATATATCTAGGAATGGTGGAGTATACAATGCAGACTTTTGTTATAACAGGTCAGAGACTGCTATGTATTTTTGCTGCTTGTGAAAATTACAGAATTCTCAGTTTTCATTATGAAAAGTACAGGAAGAAAACATCAGGAAATAGAGGCTATGTGTACAGCTTTCTTTTAGACTTGTTATCCTTGATCAAGAGAGACTGTCTTCAACTTCAGGGCTAGGCTGTATGATAGAGCAACTGAAAGGATATGGCTCCACATTTTAAAACTGGAGTTGTCTCAGCACTTGGTGCACACAAATGGATTAAACTGCATTGTATGAGGTAAGTAGGTGCTAGTCTTGCTGTTACTGGTGGAGAAACTGAGTCACAGAAAAGTATACTGTCTTGCCTACAATTACCAGGTCAATGTATCATCTGGAACCGATCTCGGGTGTGATTCTAAAGGTCAGATCCAAAAAAGCAGGTAGATGTCTGAAGAGAAACTTAGGTGGAATGTAGGTGCTTACACTACATGGACATCAACCAGTGTATCAGTCTCTCACTAAGAAATAGCTTTTTGTCCTCTACCACACCATTAACCATATCACCAGAAACAGCCAGAACTACCCTGTGGCAAGAGGAATGGGAGAAACTAGGTGACAAAGTTGTTAAACACAGCCAGCAAGGAATTACCCGCAGAAGAAGTTATCATCTGGCTCCAACTACAAATGGCAGACATGATGGAGGCTGAACAGATTGAGAGTGGGTCTCGGAAGATGCAACTTTCTCATGAAATCATGGGGTCTCTATGCAGCGGACCAATGTGTTTGTCAGGAGAAGCAAACCATAGATCATCTCCTGAGATGTCCTGTAGCACCATAATGCACCCCACAAGATCAGGCAACACCAACACCAGAAGCAGTGGCCTGTGCAGAATATTGGGAACAGACTATAGAGAAAAGTTGGATTGGAGACACAACAAAGACAATGACTTGAGTAAGTGATCGCAGAAACGTGCCTAAGCATTTATGTACATGAAAGGCCTTGGGCATCTAAGTCTTCGCTGCTGGAGTCACTTTGGAGCATAATGTTCTGCTACTGGGTATACTTGGAGGTTGTGTCATCTTGGCTTGATTTGGTGCCTGTTTCCTGGTGCCTGAGTATGTTTAAGATTTATTAACTAGGCAACTCCATGCCCGAGTCCCCTGATGAGCCCAGTCTAGTAGGCATGCTCAGATTGCTCCTTGCATACACTGACAGCACTGGGTTCAACACAAAACCCAGCAAGTGCAAACTCTCCTATTAAAAATGCTGCTCCTGGTGGAGCTTCTATCCTTTATATAATAGCTTGTGCCTACAGCACTTGCCCAGGAGTGGGAGGCTTGGGTTCTAGGCTCTCTTTAGCCTTAGGGGACTCAAACCCCTCTAACACACCCAGATGTGTAAGAACATAGCTGTGCACCCAGGGTAGCTGTGACATATGGGAATCAAGCAGTTGTGAAGTTGCAGTAGGAGCAGTCTTTTTCTGCATCCTGCCCTCCCCCAGGTTGGTGCCTGGGGCAACTGCCCCAGTTGCCCTACCCTAGTTTTATGACTACTCAGACCTCCAGAACAGTGCCCTAACTGCTAGGTTGGGGCAGGAGCATGTTCCACTCTTTTTTAAAGGTGAATTATCATAGGGCATATAATCATAGAAAATTAGGGTTGGTAGGGACCTCTAGAGGTCATCTAGTCCACTCCCCTGCTCAAAGTAGGACCATCCCCAAATAGATCATTCCAGCCAGGGCTTTGTCAAGCTGGGCCTTAAAAACCTCCAGGGATGGAGATTCCATCACCTCTCTGGGTAACTTGTTCCAGTGCTTCACCCACCTCCTAGTGAGAGTTTTTTTCTTAATATCCAACATAAACCTCCTTTGCTGCAACTTGAGATCATTGCTCCTTGTTCTATCATCTGCCACCACTTTTTTTTTCCAAATATATATAGAATAAATAAATAAATAAAAAAACTCCACCTCCAACATTCTGCCAAGTGGCCCTTGTGGTTCACATGGCAGCTCAAAGCACACTAAAAAACCATTACACAGTTTGTACCATGCAACCATGCAAGTGTGCACCTATCCCTATACCTGTACCCCCACCCACTGCCCTCCTCAGAGGGGCCAATCCTGAAAAAGTTTATGCCAGACCCCTCTCCACAAGATGAGGTCTGCCATTTCTTTCCCCTCATCCTTTCTGTCTTTCTGTAGTACCAGTACATTTCACTTGGTCTCATTTTAATACAGTACTGTACTTTCTCCAACTTGTCCACATCCTTTCTATAGTGGGGGGCCCAAAACTGGACATAGTACTCCAAATGTGGCCTCACCAGTAAAGAATAGAGCGGAATAATTACTTCTCTCAATTTGCTGACAACACTTCTGCTAATGCAGCCAGTATGTTGTTAGCTTTTCATGGCAACAAGGGCACTGATGACTTATATTCAGCTTGTTGGCCTCTGTAACCCCAGGTCCCTTTCTGCAGAGCTGCTGCTTAGCCAGTTGGTCCCAAACTGGTAGTGGTGCATGGGATTCTTCTGTCCTAAGTACAGGACTTTGCACTTGTTTTTGTTGAACTTCCTGAGATTTCTTTTGGCCCAACCCCCTAATTTGTCTAGGTCACTCTGAATCCTAGCCTTACCCTTCAGTGTATCTACTATACCCCACAGCTTGGTGTCATCCACAAATTTGCTGAGGGCGCACTCCATTCCATCTTCCAGATCATTAACGAAGATACTGAACAGAACTGGCCCCAGGACCCACCCCTGGGGCACTCCACTTAATACCAGCTGCCAGCTAGACATTGAGCCATTGACTACTACCTGTTGAGCCCAGCAATCCAGCCAAATTTCTGTCTACTTTACAGTCCGTTCATCCAACCCATACTTCCTCAGCTTGCTTGCAAGAATGCCATGAGAGGTGGTATCAAAAGCCTTGATAAAGTCGTATTATATTATGTCCATGGCTTTCCCTGCATCCACACAGCCAGTTATCTCATCATAGAAGACAATCAGGTTGGTCAGGCATGACTTGCCCTTGGTAAATCCATGCTGATTGTTCCTAATCACCTTCATCTGCTCCAAGTGCTTACAAATGGATTCTTTGAAGACCTGCTCCGTGATTTTTCTGGGGACTGAGGTGAGGCTGACTGGTCTATGTTGTCTTTCCTTTCTTAAAGATGGACACTATAGTTGCCCTTTTCCAATTGTTTGGGACCTCTCCCAATTGCCACATATTTTTGCCTCCCCCAGAGGCCAACAAGGGGGTGCCTCCTGCAATGGCCAACAACTCTGCAGTCACATCAGCCAACCCCCTCAGCACCCTCAAATGCATTGCATCTGGCCCCATGGTCTTGCACACATTTAGGTTTTTTAAATAGTACCTGACCTGTTCTTTCACCACTCCTGGCTGCTCACCTCCTCCCCAAATTGTGCTGCTAGGTACAGTAATTTGGAAGCTGGCCTTGCCTGTGAAGATTGTAGTGAAAAAGGCATTGAATACTTCAGCCTTTTGTGCATCACCTGTCACTAGGCTGCCTCCCCCATTCAGTAAGGGACCCACACTTCCCCTGATTTTCCTCTTGTTGCTAACATACTTGTAGAAAGCTTTCTTGTTACCCTTCATGTCCCTTGCTAGCTGCAATTCCAGCTGCACTTTGGCCTTCTTAATGTCATCCCTGCATGTCTGAGCAATACTTTTATACTCCTCCCTAGCTGTTTGTCCAAGTTTCCACTTCTAAGCTTTCTTTTCGTGTTGTAGCTCACTGAAGAGTTCCCTGCTAATCCAAGTTGGCCTTCTGCTGTACTTGTCCGTCATCCTGTGCATCAGGATGTTTAATTCTTGCACTCTTAGTAACGTTTCTAAGGAGCTGGCGAGACTCCAAAGCATCTTCTGGCACGAGGACTTTATCATATCTATACTGGAGAAGACCTTTAGGACTGCAGAGGAAGGACTGCCAGAGGCAGTGCTAGAGAAGGAAGAGGACATAGACTCCCATGAAGCTGGAAGTATGTGATCTCTGGCAGCAAGCAGAAATCTTTATCTCTACCTGCAGCTGTTTCCCTGGAGAACAGATATGAAGGCCTAGCAACAGAGGAGGAGGAACACGTTCCATTGGTGGAATAGGCCAGGCCAGAGCTCCCCAAGGTAGGGAGGACTGAGACCACTGCAACCAAGAAGAAGCAATGGGAAGTGGTGATTGGAGACTCCCTTTTGAGTGGGATATAGGCATTCATCTGCCGGCCTGACCTGTTGTCTTGGGAGGTCTGCTGCTTGCGTGGAGCCCAGATCTGAGATGTCACGGAAAGATTACTAAGACTCATCTGGCCATCTGACTATTACCCCATGCTGCTTGTCCACGTGGGCACCCAGGATGCTGTCAGGGGCAACCCTGTGCAGATCAAAAGTGACTACAGGGCTCTGGGTGCAGAGGTGAAGGGGACAGGGGTTCAGGTATTCTCCTTAATCCTTTCAGTTAACAGGAAAGACCCGAGCGACCAAAACACTGGCTTGCATCCATAGATGCTTCTCAAGCAAATCCTGGGACATCATTCTTCCCTTGTCCTCAGCCTTGGTGAGGCCATAGCCGGAGTACTGCGTCCAGTTTTGGGCTCCACAATTCAAAAAGGATGTGGAGAAGCTTGAGAGAGTCCAGAGGAGAGCCACGCGCATGATCAGAGGTCAGGAAAACAGACCTTACGACGACAGGCTGAGAGCCATGGGGCTCTTTATCCTGGAAAAGTGCAGGCTCAGGGGTGATCTGATGGCCACCTATAAGTTTATCAGGGGTGACCACCAGGATCTGGGGGAACGTTTGTTCACCAGAGCGCCCCAAGAGATGACGAGGTTGAACAGTTATAAACTACTACAAGACTATTTCAGGCGGGACATAGGGAAGAATTTCTTTACTGTCCAAGCCCAAGGTCCAAGGTCTGGAACAGCCTGCCATCAGAGGTGGCTCAGGCACCTACACTGAACACCTTCAAGAGTAAATTGGATACTTATTTTGCTGGGATCCTATGACCGCAGCTGACTTCCTGCCCCTCGGGTGGGGGGCTGAACTCGATGACCTTCCAAGGTCCCTTCCAGCCCTAATGTCTACGAAATCTATGAGATGCATCCTGCAGGTCACTGCATGGCTGCTCAGATGGTGTTGCCACCAGGGCTTTGGCATGAGATGTTGTCTCAAGGAGACGACTTTCTAGGAAGAGATGGGATCCATTCAATGAAGAGCGGGAACAGCATCTTTGCAGGCAGGCTCACTAACTTGGTGAGGAGGGCCATTAGGCAGTCCAGTGGCATAATAATGGGTGGGTCAGTGGGGCATGAGTCCTGGGTGCTGCTTAAGAGGGAAGGAGGGCTCTAGATTAGAGCTAGGGGATTGCTTCACCCTTCTGCCTCCCATCTCCCCACAACCACCCAACAGTGATTCCAGTTCTGACAGCAAGAAGGGCAGAACAGCAGTGGCAGCAGCAGCACGGGAGCAGTAGCCAGTGGTTTGTTCTTTTTGTGAGAGATATTGCTTCCTTTCTTGATGTCAAAAATTGGAGTTTTTTTGGCTACTCAACATGCATGTCAGCAGCAACAACAAGGGAAGTCACATCTCCCCTGGTAGCAATGAACCACTGGCTGCTGCTCCTGCACTACTGCTACCCTAGCCTCTCTGAGTCAGAGCCAGAGTTGGAGCCACTTTAGGGAAGGTGCAGGGTGTCTGGTGCAGGACTGGCCAGATCTGCCTCTAATGCAGCCATGAATGAAAAAGAAACTGAGTAAGAGGGAACTGGTGCTGAGGGCTTTTGTCCAGGGGTTTTGGTTCTAACCCCTGCTCCCAGTATGGCTGATATATTTTATCCAATGTCTACTTAATGCAAAATGTATAAGCCACCTTGGGAGCAGGAGCCAGAACCCAGGACTGCCTTCCTCCAGACCAAAGCCCTGATCACTTACCTGTAGAATCATATGCTCTCTTCTCTTTCCCTGGTGTCATGTATCTTGCATCCTTGGTTAAAGAGGATGGAGAAGTTAGGGCGCTCTTACATGGGTCTGAACACCCTCAGGCTCAGAGCAGCCCAGAACTCATGCCACTTTGCTTCCTGTGGACATTTTCTAATCAGCAGCTGTTTGCATGAAAGGGGAACACCACCTCTTCCACCTGTGCTTTGAAAGAAGTGTGAGCTGGTTCTGTACCTAAAGGGGTGTCTGAGGCACCTAAATGCAGGAGAAGGTTTCAGGCTGTGAATTCCAGTGAGGGGTAGGTACCTCACTCAGGGCTACTGAGAGGATCCTGACCCTGGGAGAGAAGCAGGCTTCAGATACTGTTGTTTTTTGATATGCACTTAATCAGCTGCTAACTTCTGGGAATCCCATTTTTAACTGAGATTAGGGGAGTCCTATTTTAGGGACTCATTGCATTGCATATGGAGTGTAGGTGCCTGACTCAGGATTTGAGAGTTCCTTCCTGGGAGCCCGGGCACCTAAAAGTTAGGCATTGGCATAACCAGCATCACCCACCCTCTGTGAACCTCAGCCTGTGCACTCTGTGCTGAAGCGCACTCCCTTCTGTGTATTTAATTTTACCTGGTTGACTGGGTTCCACACTTTCCTCAGCAGACACAGAAACTTAAGAGCTTCGCACTTGGTAGATGACTGTTAGGGAACAAATTGCAATTTTCGACTTCTCTCAGCAGCAGATTAATTGGATGATAAGAAGTAGAAATGCTGATTTTCCCCCTACATTAAAAGAAGTGCATTTAGGTATTTTTAGCAAGTAAATGTGCCAAAATGCAGAAGCTACTAAATATAGCATGTTTGAGATATATTTTTCTGTAAATCCTATCAGTGAGAACTCTGCCCCACCCGTTTAGGAAGGAAATGAAGCAACTCAACAGTAATATATATATTTTTAGTATGAAAAACATCGTTCTATTCCATTAATTCAAAGCTATATTCCAGCATCACACTGGGCGGTGCTAAAGTGATGCCTGAAAAGACATTTTCATTTGGTGTTGTGGCTTTTACCTTTCTTTCTTCTTTCAGTGGGACACACTCACCTGTCTCTATGCCATGACACACAGCCTATGAATGAATGAGGGTTGAGCGGAAATGAAAGGGAAAACATAGACTAATTGGGGCTTCAGTGAACCGCATGATGAATGTCACCTCTGCCACTCACTCCCAGGTTTGCAGCTCTCCTCTTGTCCCTTTTTTGCACTTTTATGAAGTTTCTAATCCTGCACTCAGCTCTCTGGAAATGGATGCAGGATAGGGTCCTGTAGCAAGGTAGACCTGTTCCCTTCAGAGGAGGCAGCCAGCTCAGCTGAGGGGCTGCAGCTGTGTGAAGGCTAATGCGGGAGTGGGGATCAAAAACCCCAGCAGGCAGATCCAGAGGGAAGTATGGAGGAGAAGCACCTGAGATGGGATATTTCTGGGCTAGGAAGAGGGCAAGCCTACTGTGGGAAGTCTGGAGCCACAGCATCCAGGACAATAAGGGATTTTTTGCTTACTTGCTTTATTTGTTAAAGAAAGCTGCATATTACCAGGGCAAGCTTAGGGATGCCCCAGGGAGCTAAGGCCAACTGGTTTAAAAGACTGTATGTTGTTGAAGTTTGCTGCGAGATGTTCAGGAAGTGAGTCTGGCTGAAAAGGCCCTGAGGCAGCAGCCTGCTGTAGGGCCTTAGGTAACAAATTTTAGGGCCTGGACCTGATTCATTTGATGCTTGTAAAGGGCCCAGCAGTTTTGTGGCATTATAGGAAAGGAAGGAATGATGTGAATTTGTGATCCAAGGAGATGACACTAAAATCAGCAAACTGCATCCCCAAGTGTCATCCCCTTGCAGTGTTTCCCCTTGGAAAGTGATTTCAGGCCCAGCCCTACAGTCGTGCTACTTACTGGGTATAGAACTGTCCTGACAAAACTCAGATGAGCATTCCCAGACACACTGGGCCAAGTGGGAACCGGGGGGGAGGGTAGTTCTCCTGTACCTGAGGTGATTAGAAATTGAAAGCAGCCCCCCTGAAATCACTAGTGTTACCTTAGCATGCGCTAGAAAGGAATCTGATCCTGTGTAACCATGACAGTCATCTCTGTGGTTGACAACTTTGCCTTTCAGCCACCTTCCAGGCTGAAATGTGCCCTGATTAGGCCAAGGCCCTTTCAGTCAAGTAGGGAGATGTGGAATAGCACAATTCATCGCTCCGTTTATGAGGTGTCTCAACACAATAAAAACTGTGTTTGAACTACAAATGTTAGCACTGGAGCTTACTGTGGGGCCTGTGGCCTGGCCACAGGGTTAGCCCTAGCTCTATTTTATATTTGAAAATATTACTCCTGGCTGGGCATTGCCCCAGTAGCAGAGAGCAATAAAACCATTAGGAAGAGTGGGGAACAGTAGTGAGTCTGTACTAGAGTGAGTTAGGCTGACACAGGGTATCCCTAGCATGGCCCCCGTGTGCCACTCCCTCATGGCAGATATGGCAAATCCCTGTTCCTGTGCAAAGACGGCCCAAGAAGAAGTCGGCAGCACTTGAGCCTTGCACTGTCTTTGCGTGCTTTGGAGGGAGCAGTGCAGGCTGGGATGCATGAGTGAGCACAGGTAGTAACTGACCAGGTGAAGTGAAAAGGTTAAAGAGGGAATTGCACTGCTGGGTTTGGATTCAGGCTCAGTCCTTCCCTGTTGCTTCTCCTTTGAGGACGTACAGCATGCTAAAGGCAGTAGGTCTGGCAAGCTGACACACCCACGTGCACCTTGTCAGGGTGCACTTCAGCTCCTTATTACCACTGGCCACAGAGGAGAACTGCAGTGACAGCCTGGAACAGAGCCCAGGAGCTGGGAATCTTGTCCATGTATGTATTGGAGCAAAAGGCCGCCTTGCAACTGACTGACCTACACTAACTGTGGGTGATTCCTCCACGCCGACCCTGTTTACTGTTTCCAAGGGGAACAGTGGGCTCTGTGCTTCTGCCCAGAGGCCCCATTGCTTGAGAGAGATGCTGCCAGCTTGGCAAGGGAGGCATCTTAGCTGGATGTCTCTCTGTAGTAGGGTTTAACTCTGCTTTCCAGCTGCAGTGCAAGACTCATGTACCATCAAAGTACTTAGTATGTGCACCCACCTTCCCTCTCCCTCACTGTTTGTCCTTTTCCATCCCTCTTACTATCACGCTGTCTTCCCGTTCTTACTCCCTCTCATTCCTCTCTCTTTTTCCCACTTGCTCATTGCCTCTGTCTCATTCCCTCCCACAGTTCCTTATTCCTCTTCCACGCCCACCTTCCCCTGTCACTCCCTCCTCCAGCATGGGAAGCTCTGCAGGGTGCAGCTTACACCCCCTGTGCTCAGGCTTGGTGCCAGTAGGCAAGTAGCTTCAAAGTGATATTGCCGAGTCTCTGGCTCATGTTCTGTACACTCCCATCCAGTGCATGGCTGGAGACCATTTCCACTGCCACTTCCTCTCATGGATGGTGAGATGGATATTCCCCTTCATACAGCCCTTTCTCAAACAGGATCATGCCTGTTGGGGTGATCCTCCTTCACGATCACCAGAAAGCCAGCTCCACGTACTAACTCTGGAGCACAGGTAGGGGTGAGAACGTGCCCTCCTGACAGAGCTGGGTCACGTGTAGTGTACTCACTGGCTGCATCTACCTTCCATTTGGCTCATCCTTTCTTTCTTGATCAGCTCTGAACAGGAGAGAGAGGGATGGGTCAGCAGTCACTGGATAGACTACATCCTTTTCCTCTAAACTTCTGCAAGACTCTACAGTGACCAGACTCAGGATGGGCCCATCCAATCCATGCTGGGCAGGCAGGGCTCAAACCTGGGGAAGAGGTAGACCTTGCTTTGACTCTGCTGTAAGAGCTGGGACTGATAGAGATACTCAGCTCTGGCTTCGATGGAAGCTTCTCAACCTGCTCCATCCATCAACATTTCCTTTGGATGGCTGCTTACAACTCAGCTAATGAGCCCAGAGATGTGCACAGCAGGAGGTGTGCACACACAGGAGGACTAAGGAGCAGGGAATTTTATCACACTACCCTAACATGCCTGGTTGCCTCACCCTCCCCTGATGTTCCTGCCACACCTTCCCCTCCTATTATTATTGCTATTGTTGAAGGGCCAGTGATGGATCAGGGTCACATTGTGCCTGGCATTGTACAAGTAAATAACATGCATAACAACTAGACAGTCTGTGTGCAGAAGGGTGTACTGCTTGCCTGCCTGCCCCACTCCTGTCATTGGTTCTTGTCCTTCCAGCTACTGCCTGCCTCTCAAATTCTTCCCAACGTGTTGCTCCCATTGCCTTTCTCTTAGCCTGGCCCTCCCTGCCTTCCCTTCCTGGACTGGAACCTGGATTTCCCCGCCATTGATGTTATTGGGAATCCAGGGAAGGCTGATGTGTGTGGGGATAAGGATCCCAGCTGCAGTGCTGGGCTCCTCAATGCTGGCCATCCTGAAGACCCAAAGCTTAGCTCTTGTGGGATGGGGAGAGTCCAGCTATCTGCAGCCAAGTGAATACTTTCTTTTGAGGGAGGCTGGTGGAGAAGGGCAGGGAAGAGAGCTGGAGAGACATTCATAAGAATTCCCCAGGAAATGGCACATTCGGTGTCTCAAACTTAAGAAGCTGAGCATTCAAGGCAGAGATGTCTCCTGGGAGGAACGGTTAGCTCAGGGGCAACATCTTGCATTCTGTGGTGTCTAGATGCTGGTGGGGAGCAGGAGGGGAGAGCTTAAAGGGGCTGCAAGATGCAGTATGAGAGGACATTGCCCTGAAAGAAACCTGCACCTGTCTCATAAAGGCAACCTGCCGTGTGCACTGGACCTGCACCTGTTTTGTGAAGCAGCAGAGCAGAGTGAAGAGAAGGTGAGAGCCAGGGGGGCAGGCCCTTTGACAGAGCAGCTCAGCAGAACAAGACATGGCCCTCTGGGTCTCATGCTGCTTTGAACCATAGTGTGTCCTCTCCCTCCCACTCATGCTGTGAAACCACCTACAGGCTCCGGGCTTGGCTCTCACCTGCTGTGCACCATGTGTCATTATTTACTCATGCAGGTGGCATCTTGCAGCCACTTTGTACAAGTGTAGCTGGCAGCAGAAGATGAGGCCAGGCTCATGGCATTTGAAAGGAAGCATCAGCATCCCACTGGCCCTTGGTGGTAAACTGGCTCGAGCTGAGAAGAAAAGCAACCTGGATTGAGTTGGTTCTGTCCTGAGGAGGAAACCAGTTCTTGGTCTCTGTGCCCATCTAGTGCCTTGGGCCATTGCTACTCCCTTCTCCTTGGGGTGGGGGAAATCAAAAGTTCATGGAAACCTGTTTTCTGGGGTTTTTCTAAAAAAACAAAACCAATTCTGTTAAGTGCAGGCGTAGCTGTTAACGCATTCCCAAGAAAAAGCTAACAAAACCAGCTCATTAGACATAAGTTACTTTGTGGATGTGTGCCCCTCATGGACATTCCTCTTGTATGAGAGAGAATCTGGCATGCTCAGAAAAGTGTGAGGTCCCCCAGAGGGAGATAAGCCTAAATGCATGTACAGCTAATGATGAACACGTTGGCCCCAGAAGCATTCCAGGAGGCAGAGTGGAGCCTAGGACTGTGTCCTCCATTCCTGCCAGGGCTAAATTTAATGCAGTGTTGCAGAAGAGAACTAAAAATGTATAAAATCAAGACATTCTTAGGTCAGGTTCCAGCCATAACCTAACTGTGACCCCTTGTTGCTTCTGCATTAAAAAAACATCTTCTCACAACTTGGAGGAAGTGGTGGGGTAGGGGCAAACTGAGTGAGGAGGAACAGGGGACTCTCGTGGAAAAGTGAAGAGGCAGGAATGGAAACTACTTGGAAAGAAAGGGATAAGGGACTGAGCATATGCAGGATGTGATGTTCCTTTCCCAGGTTCCTCTCAGGCTAGTTCTCATTAATACCACGTGTGCCTTGGGGAAGACTGTTGTAATACAAGCAATTGTACTTTGCACTTCTCAGGCTTCTGTCTGGAGATCTTCAAGTGTGTTACAAACTTTCCATTAAGTAAGTTTCCTGACCTCTCTGGTGATCAGGTTTTCTGCTGTTTTACAGACAGGGGAAACTGAGGCACAAAGGCCTCATAACAGAGGCAAGCAAAGGACCCAGAATCCCAGTCCTACGCATTAACCACAAGAATATCTCTCTAACAGTCATGTGTTGTGTTGCCCAGGGAAGAGATGGGAGTGACTCTACAGCTGAGGCCAAGCTCAGAAGAGAAGCTAGGAGTCTGGATTCCACAGCACATCCTGCTAGAAAGCACCGCTGCCATGTGCTGATACAGATGCAGGTTACAATATTTAACTACTTGGACTAGGGCCTCCTGTCACACTAAGGGATGGATTCATCTAGCTGAATAGGTCCCAGAGGGAGTGACATACAGTACTTGGGGACTTGGCTATGCTGGAATTTGGGCCTGGGGGTTAGGCATCGGCCAGACTACCCACCACTTCACATCTTTGGGGTGGTTTGGACCTGGATCAGAACCTTCCAGCCAGTTCACTTGTGTGTCTGCCATCTGTGTGCCCCCCATGTTACATGGTCTTTCTGAGACTGCTGTTCTGTCAAAAGCTGCCCTGCTGGGAATGGCAAGTCATTAGGACCTTGGCCATCCTGACTTCACTCCCAGAGTGTCACCCCACAGAAAGAGAGCTCAAGCCATGACACTAGGATGTCTCTCTTCCTACCTTGACACCTGATATGCCCAGGGTGGGTGAAAGTCTGCTGGTGTGAAGCAGGAAAAAGTGAGCCATAGATGAAATCCACTCCCATTTCTTTTCTGAAATCAGAGGCTTCTCTGACTCCTTTCACTGGTAGATAGGCCTGTCACTGCATGTTAAGTTAGCCATGTCTTGTAGTGTGGCTCTGCCACTCCTCATACTCCATCTGTCTGTGACGTGAGCCAGGGTTACAGACAGAGTGGGGCTTTCTCCCGTCTCAATCACCATCAGGCCAGAGGAGGAACAGTGGTGGCAGCAGCATTTGGAATGAAAAATAACCATCTATATGCAACATCATCTGAAGCAAGACCTTCCCCCCCTTACACTGATTTGGAGTTAGCTGGCATTGAGGAGCACAGACCAGGGCTCTTTGAATAATAGCCATGCAGGACCTCGTGGAGGTCACTAAGATGCTCAGTGCAGTCACTCAGAAGCCCTAGCAGCTGGGCTAGTTCTCACATCTAAGTGCAGGCACCTCCCTGCACTGGAGCCAGAGGAGACCCTCCGGCAGTTGTGGAAAGCATGGTGTCTATGACACAGAGCTGGGCAGTTCTGATTGTGTTCAGCAGAGGGCAGTGATGCACACCCACGCTATCCAGCTCACCTCAGTATTTATGATATTAAGGAGTGAAGACAGAACAGCTCCCAGCATTGCTGTGGGAATGTGAAAGGAAGTTGGGGTTGGAGGCAGCCAGATGCTTCAGAAAGGCAGGGGAAGGGAACATTCCCATCCATTAGGCCTGGCAGTGCCAAGAGTGACCATTTGATGGCTATTTGGTGTGTAAAATGAGTTGGTGGTTGTCAGTTTGTTTCCTAGTACATAGCTGACCTTATCTCAGAAACTAACACCATTGCCACCATAAACTGTCCTCTCAGTTGCAGAACAGAGAGCAAGAATTTGGGTCTATGTGCCTGGGCTGCCCTGATTGTCTGGGGCTATATGAGCTGAGAGTAGCTTCCACTGAGGCTTGCAGGGTTGTGCAAGCCTGTAGAGAAGCAGTGAAGGAAAGGCCAGGTTTGATTTTACTCCCTCCAGCCTAAATCCAGAGTTATCTTACAAAAGTGACCAGTGCCCCATTGCAGCTAGTGGAGTGACTCTGTGTGGATACTGGTAGAACCAGCACTGTGCACAGATGGGTCCATAGTTTCCAGGGCTGTCAAAGTGGCATCTTTCACCAATATCCTATTCATCTTAAATTACCACTCTCTTCCTTGTGCCCTAAAGGGTGTGTCCCAGAAATGTGAATTGGATCCAAATCCTGACCACAGCTCTTCAGCTCCCCCTCCTGGAAGGGGCATCTGTGACTCCCCACTGCCTTTGTGTTTGAATGAGAACGGAGCATGCTGCTGGAGTTCACATCAAGCGCCACAGGGATCTAGAATAAATACTGCCGTGTAATAGATTTTTATCCACTGCCTTGCCGTAATCCCCATCTGAATCCCTTCCAAATTGCAGCCGGGCGCCTGTTTGTACAAGTCAAACATTGATTCAGCTGCCTCTCGAAAGGGAGCATAGGCTGGAGGGAGGGCTGGCTGGGGAGTTGGGATAATGGGATTTATTTGTTGCGCGCTGAAGGGTTAAATTCTTTTCACAGCACTCGATGCTGATGCTGGAGTCTTTCCCCCTTCCACGCACGAGGAGGAAGTATTTATAGAAAGGATAATTGCTTAAGCAATGCAAGTGGCACCTCGAGGAGCTCTCCTGTCTCTGTTCAATGGGGATGAGGAAAGCAGGATCCCAGCAGACCTTGGCAGGGGTGTGCCTGCTGCCTCTTGCTGACTTGGAACCACATGCAGGCGGGGGAGGAGAGACAAATCTCAGAGGGAGGTAGGGGCTGAGGCTGTTTGAACAGCTCAGGAGGGAGGCTCTGCGGCTTGGGGCTGTGAAGATCATGGTTGTGCTCCTCGGACACTAAGCAGCAGCTGCAGCTGTGGTGACAGAGCACAACCCTGCCTGGTCCAAGATGATTCCCTTTTATGAGGCCTTCATAAATAAGTAAAATAGAACACACTTAGCACTTTCTGACCTTACAGACAAGGAATTAAAGAGCCTTCTTAGCATCAGTTCCCCCTGTTCATTCAGGTAGTAATGTATCCTTACCCCACATGCTGCAGATGGGGAAACTGAAGCGTGGGTAGCAGCAGAACAGGGAAGGGCAAGAATAGAACAGATGGCGAAGAAGGGATTTGCCTAAGTCCCCAGGGGGAAGGAGTGTCACAGCGAGACCTTGAACTTGGGTGTTTCTTTTTGGGGGCTCTTTAATTTCTTGATAGAAAATGTGTATGTGGATCACATGCCTTCCTGTTGACCCATTTCTGCTTGGTGTGCTCCCTAATTCATGGTTATGCCTCTGTTCCCTAGTGAGTGCTGCTTTAGGATGAGGCCTCCTCACATCACAAGTGGATTGAAGGGTCTAATGAGGTGTTGCTAACTCTCCTGTGGCGGGGCTGTGTCTCTGGGATGTTAAATGCAGATTCCCAAGCCCCTTGCCCTGGAGTCATTATTTCAGGCCTAGCTGTGATAGGCGGTGGAGGCATGACCTAGTTCCCAGTACACGAGAGGCTAATCAAGGCTGCCCATCCCCTCTCTCAATGCTTGTGTGAAAGGAAGGGCTCCAAGGCAGTCAGATGAAGGGGGCAGTCTTGGAGGTAGGGGCTGTTTGTGTGATTACCTTGCTGGCTTGGGGTCCTGTAAGGATCCTGTCCTGAGGGATGGACATCTTTGCTTCTTGTGGTTTATCCTTCTCATCCACCTCCATGGTTCTCAGCAGGATTGTTATCCCTTTGTTTAACTTCCTGCTGACACTTGGGACTTATGGTTAGGACTGCCACATCTATGGCTACCCTTAGCCCAGCCAGAGGACCCCTGCAGACTGGGCTGGATCTGGGACTCTTCTGCATGCTGTTGCATAGTTCTGTTACAGCATTTCCCCTCTCTGCATCCCGGGAAGTGGGATGGTTTCAGGTCAGAAGATGGGCCTGAGTACATGTGGGCCTGGTGAATACTGGGTTGTGTAGCTTCACTAGCCAGTCTATGCAGAGGGAGAGCCCTGTCAGCTGTGGCCACCGCAGCCCTCGCCCTTCTGGAGTGGGTTCTGGTCTAGCCTGTGACTAGCTGTGAAACAGGTATTGCCCCTCCTCTCCCTGCTCCAGATCATGTAGCCTATCCTAGCAGCTTAGACAAAGCCCTGGGTTGACGATATGGCCAATAAACAGAGACATTTTGTGTGGGGGGGTGTCCTGCCTTATGTTTTGTATGGTGCTGAATATGTGGCTAGAGGAATAATGGTAAAAAATAAAAATCCTATTGCTTGCTTCATAGGGTCTGAGCTGCAGCGGTCCCACTGGTGCTGGGTTGGGTCTGAAAACTCCCCAGAAGCTACTATTTGGGGAAGATGTGTTCAAAATCTGGATGGTGTCTTAGGAAGCTGTATACATTTCTTGAACCAGTGGCCCCAGGTAAGTACATAGACCAGCTGAGAATGCAGCATACGGAGAGGAGCAGGTGGAAGAAATGCAAATTTCCTAGCTGAGATGCTTCAACCACCCCTCTAGACCAAGGGTTTTCGGCCTTTTGGAATAGTATATCCCCGGCAGCCAGATGTGGAGTGGGGAGGGGGCAGGGGGGTACATGGCTGAATGTGGAGCTGCGGCAGCTGCCACATACGAGCTTCCCCTGCCTCCCATGTCTGGGCGGGCAGTGCCTGCATGGCAGCACAGGATGGTGTGTGGCGGCGTTCCATCCCTGCCCACCCGCCCGCGCGTTCTCCTTAGGGCCTTCTCAAGTACAACCCCTGCTCTAGATCAAGGGTGCAGGTAGTTTTGTTAGGGTGGGGAAGGAAACTTCCCTGGAGGTGAAATAGCCACGGGGCTTCACCAACGGTAGGGTCAATGGCTGATTTTCATTTCTGTAGCAAACCGTGGCATGGATCACAGCTGCATGAGAGAGGAACAGATATTCTGGGGGTGGTGTCAACATGTATAAGGGGGCAAAGGGGTGATGGAGGTATTTGGCTAGTAGCTCATGTGAATTGCAGAGATCAAGCTGAGATTTACTGAGTTGAGCAGACAA
Organism: Crocodylus porosus; assembly: GCF_001723895.1. Lineage (NCBI taxonomy): Eukaryota > Metazoa > Chordata > Crocodylia > Crocodylidae > Crocodylus > Crocodylus porosus. Next base: position 77,988,574 of record NW_017728947.1, read on the forward strand.
ATTAAGAGCTCAGTTCTGAGACAGTCCAGAGCAGCTGAATATCCAGGGTCATCTTGGGATGGGGAGGGGAAGGAACAGAGCTGTCCACTCACTAAGGGAGTGAGAGCAAAGGCGAGAGGCTTCAGGCTGCTCAGTGCTGAAGAAAGTAACCAAGTCCCCTGCAGCTCAGAGTCCTTCTTGAAAATGATGGAGGCTGACAGATCTTGGATTAATCTAAAGGTTTCAGCTCTCTGAGCACCAAGTGGAAATTTGCCCGGAAACCACAATGCACGAGCTGAGCATGACAGCAGCACTGCCTGGAAAAGGGGGTGGGGAGTGGGGCTGGGGTCAGTGAACTCCTGCATCCCCATTACTCACAGAGGCTAGAGACTCTCCTGCCCTTCAAGAGATGCTCTGGGCAGGGAAGGAAGGTATTTAACACTAATGAGAGTACTATGAAGTAGGCTGTATTTTTTACATTAGACCTAAATTCTCAAGCACAGCCTCCGTTGCACTGCTAATGAGATGTGAGTACAAAACTGCACCCACAGTTATTAGCACTCTGAATAGCACCTGCCTACCTGCTAGTACACTTCAAGCAGACAGGTGTGTACATGAGCATAGCTGCAGTTACAAAAAGCTGTTGCCAGGATGTTGTGTCCCAATCTCATTCTTGGGGAAGTGTTGTTGACCAGTTTCGCAACTCCCAACTTGGAAAACCAGCTTTCTGCTTTTCTTGTGATTCTTTCCCTTTTATCCTGCCCAGTTTGGGTAGACCTACCAGGAGTTAAAGTTCACAGAGTCACTAGAATAAACACAGGCGTTGCCACCCAGGGAAGGATATTTATACATAGGCATGTATATTCCTCCACAAAAAATGTTGATAGCTTATAGTGAAGGCTCCTGAAGTATATTGCTTCACAAGAACAGAAACACCAGAAAGCATGGATATAATGCCAGTGTATTAAAGCAGTATTCATATCCAGCCCAACACTGGTCCACAGGCATTAGCGCACACACCTGTCATGATACTAACTAGTCACACACCAGTATGCTTCCTAACATATTCAGGTACACTACAACAATCCTCTCACCCTTTCTGTTCACATCAAGTAGCTGAATATCATACCGCAATACTCATCCTTAACCCCAGTCTGTTGATTTGTTATATTCTTATATAACCCATTATGAATGTACAACACTCCTTGTCCAGTGTTCATCCTCAAAATAGTTTTTCATAGTATCAAATAGCATGGGTCATATGAACTTTTTTCCTTGGCTGCTTTAGCTCTATCTTGAATCCACCAGAGCACAAGAAGGGCTGTACCTGAATAGGTTAGCCAGCATTATGTTGTCCTATGCGAGTTACTTCTGGTCCTAGGAGTCAGTATTGCACATTTTGAGTTGAGCCTTCAGGCAGTCTTGATAGCATGTGAGGTCAACTGCTTTCCTGTTTGCCAGACACCATCTTGCAGTTGAAGCTTCATGGGTAAATGGTTGTCTGACATCCTCAGCATGTGGCTGGGACCATCACAGCTGCACTGTGAAGATCATGGCATGAATGATGGTCATCTCTGCATGTTGGACTTTCCATAGTCAAGAATGGTCTGGGCCTTTCCCTCATCATTTTCAGACAGACCAGATGAAGAAAGGGATCTGACTTCTGTGTAAAGCAAGTATATGTTGTCCATGTTTTGGGAGCATAAAGCAGGCAGAGAAAGATAACCACTTTGTGGACTGTTAATTTGATTTGGAGTGTGATAACTCTCTGCTTCCAAAGCTGGTCTCAGAGCTTTCCAAACACTGCTCTGGCTGTGACAATTGTATTTGAAATTTTCTCCTTTACCTGAGCATCATGTGCCACAACAATTCCAAGATGATTAAGTCTGGGGACTGATTGAAGTTCCTGATTGAAGTGTAAGGTTTTTTGTGGGAGAAGCTTGATCTTTTTGAAACCAGGAGTATGAATAAGTATGAATGTATCCATACATTGTGCTTGTATATAGCTTGCTAAACAGTGCGTGTGGTGGTGGTGATCTGATTGTTTTAAAGTCAAAGAGCTAGCTTCTCAGCTGAGTAAATCATTGCAGCACCATTGATTTAAATGCGGCTTTGCCAACATAGCCTAGTTCAGAATCCGGCCCTGAATGTTAATCTGTAATGGAAGCTTGTTTGTGTTGCTGACAAGCTGAGATATTTTGAGTATGTAATCAGCTTGGCATTCTCTCCCTCTCTCTGTATGGCATAATTGTAATTTTCGGATGATAATTGTTATTAAATTATCACATAATGTGGCAGTGTAAGGGGAGAGTAAGGTTGAGTATTGTGGTGTTCTGCTCAGTTCTGCAGTGCGTGTGCACTCATGATCATATTGTTGAGCTGAAACTGGTGTGGTGAGGTGTGACAGAGCACAGACTGTACACACAAGCAGGTTGAGGGCACTTCCCCTCCCAAACACATACAGGCCACCTGTGAAAAATGTGCCGCCTCCTAGCCATGGATCTTTGTCATGGACCTTTGGAGAGAGAATTTTTATTCCACTGATCCACAGGCCCAGCCTGTGATTTCACAGGTGGTGCCACCTCAGTTCTTCAAAAAGCTCAAAATGTTGAATTGTGGCAAAGCCTCCTATAATTGTGAAGAGGGGCTTGGAACAAGAGGGTGATGTTGCAGCCAAAATCTGTTTGCCTGTCTGGCCTAATGATCAAAAAATGCTGACAGAAGGAGTTCTTACGAGAAATTATGGCTTGAATGCAGTGGCAGCTCTCTACTCTTAACATGTCCAGCCTACAGTCTCATCTATGGTTAGGGAATACACTGGTTCAGCGCAGTGTTTTCAGACTGGAGGATGGACCATACTTCTCAAGGGGATGTGAGAGGAAGGGGTGGGGTGCCAGAAGAAAGAAAAGAGGAAATGCAAATGGAGGAAAGGGAGGAAAAAATGAGAGTGAGTCTTTTGAAATCTCTTAGGTCCTTGGACAGGTTTCAGTGTGGCTGTGGTGTCAATGTTACCTCTTCATTATCTATAACACAGAATCCTAGAAGTACACAAAGTGCAGCCAACTTTAACACAGGACTCTGTGTGACCCCCAAAAGTTTGAGAACCACTGGTTAAATGGGTAATGGTCTCCCTCTGTCATTTGGCTTCAGCAGCCATCATAGCCAACTGTTTACACATAATGAATGGAGTTCATTTTATTCAGTTTCCTGCCTTACGAGATTTTTTCTGCTATTCCTAAAGATCTTTCTGTTACAGAATGTATCTCAGTTTATTTAGCCTAGATTTTCATGGCCTTATTTTAATCCCGTTTCTGTTGTATGTTCTTGTCCCATTCTTGACTGATCCTCACTCTCTCCTTGTTGTGTACCCTCTTCTAGATATTTATTCTTATTTTGTTGTCTATTATTATTTAAATAATTAGATTTTATGAATCATGATTAATTATTATAATACATATTTCTAAAGTCCATACCCCCCTAGTCTGTGTACACCAGCCAGACTTTATATATATATATCTTGAGCTCTTTAAATTTAATCTCATAAGTAAGTCCCTGCAGCTCCTTCATCATTTATTGCTCTTCTCTGAAGTCTTTCCAATCTATCAGTATTATTTTGGGTCTAAAGTGCATGGGAATGTCCTTTTCAGACTCATCCTGGCAGCTAAGTTAGTTGTTTTGAGATCTGAGGGTGGAAAGCACCACAGAAGTGTTACATGCTGTTATGAGCTTACGAAAAGTGACTCTATAAAATAGCCTTGTGTTTGGTGTTTGTTCTCCCTTGGCAATGTCCACATTAAGGCACTTCAATTACAAGTGATGACAAAGATTCTATTTGCTGCGAGCAGAGCCTGGAGGCAGGAGACAAGCGTGCAATGGAAAATGCTGAGAGTTACATAGAACAATCCTTGCCTGAACTTTTTTTTTAATACAGTGCAAGCCTTTGATTAGGAAATTTCTTGGTTTGATGTTTTGAACCCCCAAGGTTGCGATTCAGTGACACTGGGGAGAATTCAGGAAGGTGAGTGGGCTTAGCTGAAACAATAGCACGCTGGACATTTTACCTGACTCGTGAAGTGGCATCTTACCCCCAACCCTGCCTCTCCTGTTCTCTCCAGATTTTGGAGCTTGGGAAATGGAGCTTGACTTCAAAACCTCACTTGTCTTTGCTTATTTTGACTATCTTCAAGCATTTGGCTGCATCATGCTTGTCCTGGTCATAGGTGTGATGGGAGATAAATAGGCAAAAGGAGCCTGCTGTCCTCTTGCCTAGGGGGCAGGCACATTTTGTGTCTTGGTTCTCTCTGTGTATGATGGGAGGGATCGAGTACAAAGCGGGTACTAGGCCTCCCCTAAAGGCAAAGACCAAGAAAATGGTGGAGCACATTTCCTTCTTCCTTGATACATAGACCTATGCTTCTGCAGCAACATGGTTGCCTTTGGCCCTGTGCCTCTGGGAATACTCTTGCATGGCTCTGCTCCAAATTGGGCCACAGAGACAGGGAAAGAAATGGCAGCTTGACTTTTCCACTTCCTATCCCTGCTAAATCCAGGTACTGCGGAGGTAGCATGTTTAATGAGAGGCAGCTGTAGTAATGGATGAGGCTTTGTCAGGTTTCTAGGACTTATCCGAGCCATTCTTGCCTATGTTTCTGTTGAGATTGCTTCCATAGGTCCGCAGGTCTTTTGGGTGCAAGCTCTGGAGCTTGACAGGCCAATGACCATGCTTACACTGCTACATACAAGTGAGGTAGCAACTTGTCTAGGAATTAAAAGGCTAATGACCACAGTTACAGAGCCGGGTAAGCATCTGCCACTTGAACCCCCCAGTGGGTGTCACTACTCAGTATTGAGGGGAGGCTACCCAGCATCTCACAAACTGGGCTTTTGAAATGTGAAAGTCTCTGGGAATATGCAAAAACTGCTGTTATATCCCCACATCAAAATGTTCCATCTGACACCAGGGCTTTGCAACATCGCACCATCTAAACTACCATCTTGTTGCATAAGTTTGTCCAGTAGACCTAACATCTGAAGGGGGCTAGGCCAGACTTCAATTCCTTAAGACCCTTATGTGACCTTTAGGCCACACCCATGATCAGGAAAATAGTTAACTGAAAATGTGATGCTAGCAGTACCCCAGGTACAGGCTCAGGAAGGACTCTCTACATGTAGACACATCCTGATATTCAGAGGCAAAAGTCTGATCATTGAAAGCTGTTGAGAAAGGTGAGTTGAGAATGGAACCCCAAACCCAAGTGTCCTCGCACCCAGGAGACCTCTCAGTCTAGATCCATCTCTATCCTGGCTCCAACTTCTGGAGCTTTGTAGCTCAGACCATTTCCTACAGTTAAGTGCACACTCAGCAAAGCATTCACTTTCAAAATTCTTCCAGAACTGTCACACCCTACTCTGCCATCACCACCTCCTCCTACGGAGCATCGTTGGCATGAGTGAGTTGGTGACACTTGATGATTGATTACAGCAGTGGTCTCCAAACTTTTTTGATTGCGCACCCCTATCAGTAAACAGCACACCTCCCCAATATATGTATATTTATATTCACACACCCCTATCAGTAAAAAAATTTTGAGCACACCACCAATATATGTATATTTATATTCACACACCCCTATCAGTAAAAAATTTTTGAGCATGCACCC